>NC_043702.1:86910993-86918361 GCF_006229205.1 Suricata suricatta | reverse complement strand
CCTCTACTACAAAACTGTCATCATCTAGACAGTATGGTATTGGCACAAAAACAGACACATAGACCACATAGACCAATGGAATAGAATAGAGAACCCAGAACTGGGCCCACAAATGTACGGCCAATTAATTTTTGACAAAGTAGGAAAGAGTATGCGATGGAAAAAAGACTGCCTCTTTAGCAGGTGGTGCTGGGAGAACTGGACAGCAACATGCAAAAGAATGAAACTAGACCACTTTCTTACACCATACACAAAAATAAGATCAAAATGGCTGAAGGACCTGAATGTGAGACAGGAAACCATCAAAACCCTCGAGGAGAAAGTAGGAAAAAACCTCCTAGACCTCCACTGCAGCAATCTCCTACTCGACACATCCTCAAAGGCAAGGGAAATGAAAGCAAAACTGAACTCTTGGGACTTCATCAAGATAAAAAGCTTCTGCACTGCAAAGGAAACAATCTTATACATTATTTTAAATGAAGCAATTTAAAGGCAAAGCAAATTATTTGCATATAACTGATGATGAAGCATGCTTGCCATCTAATATTAAAAATATTTTTTCCCAAAAAACTTGTCTCAACATTCAAGGGAAGTCAGAGGCTATTCTTGTAGTGCAAGACAATATGTGCAGAAAAAACATCTTAGACCCTGAGTTATAAAGGGGGGATTTGAGGCTCGGATCTGACATTTACTAAATCTTTGGTTTGGGGCAAGTGGTTTAAACTCTCTGAGTCAGAATTTCCTTCTTGTAAAACAAAGATAAGGCCTCTTGTCCTGGAAGATTATATGGGAAAAAATGATGTAATATTTCTGAAAGTATATGGTATAGTCTAAAATACTATAAGATACTGGTTTTTATTTGAGAATCTCTGCAAGAAAATTTCCATCTAAATCCTTTTGTTTTCATACATTTCTTCTAGTATGTAGGCATTTATTCCTAGGTTATAGAAAACTTAGTGAAGGTAGGTCAAGCCTATGGTCATATGAGGCATAATACTTTGATTTTTTTATTATATAGAACACTTTAAAAAGTTTGGAGAACACAGAAGAGAATAAGTTTTTAAAAATATTTCATTGCTCTGTAGACCTATGACCTATCACTTAACAACAATATGTTTTTTTTTAATCTCTTTTCTCACTTGCTATATTTTTGTATTTTAAGGCGATAGATAAATGATAGATAGATAGATAGATAGATAGATAGATAATAGATAATATATGAATTAGTGTCGACATATTAGTTGGTGTTATCCACAAATGAAACATTTGTCTATGTTACTCTAGCCTTCATTGACATGAGTTCAAAAGGCTCTACTTTATGGACTTATCACTATCATTGCGAAGTTAGCAGTGTATTTCCAGTTTTTTACTATTATATATAATGTACATAAATCTTTTACTATACTTAGCAATTTATTTAATCCCCATGTGACCATTTCCTTAGGGTTGAGCTACTGGAAAGATTTACATGTTATTTTTATTATTAGTATTCAGAAAACAGCATTCTTCATAAAGGCTTAGGCTATATCTTTCACTTTTTCTATCCTCCATGTTACTTAGCATAGTATTTCAGACAAGGTTGGCACCTAATATTTGTAGAGTGTTTGTTAGTCTCAAAAGCTGAAGCTTTTGGTATCTTCCAATGGCTATGTAGAGAAATGGTGTCATGCGGAGTCTGTAATGCTTTGTCATATGAGAGAGATCATTTCAAGGCTAGTTGGGCAAATGATAATGTAGGCAGAGCACATCCACAAATTAGATAAACAGATGGGCTTTTATTGCCGGAAATAATTTGTTCTTGGAAGGAACATCTAACACTGGTGACTGTCATATTCTGACAGCAGAGTGACATTTGGAATTGGACTCAGAACTGACCTGGCACATTTCTGAGGGATGGCATTTATGAAGCAAATGGGCAGCAATTATTTATTAAATAGTAAATTTAGTAAATTATTTATCACAAATCACATTTACTTGGGTATATTATTTATTCCTAAATTTAGTCTCTTTATATAAGCAATGAGTGCTGGAATGCTCATTGGTACTAACTCTGATCTTAGTTTATAGAAGATTCTGTTACCATTTCAAATAACTATAATCAGGAGCATTTCATTCTAGTGAAACCCAAGGGTTGTGGCACAAATCTGATGTGACATCTTAATAGTTACTTACTTAAGAAGATCTAACAACAAGGAATGGTCAAAATTCTAGATAAGTGATACAAAGTATTTTGAAAAATTTGCTGTAAGGAACTACTTCCCAGGTATTTTATATATTTCATTTGTATCTTTCAAAGCCCAGCACTAATGACATAAACTGGTTCTCAATAACTGCTTGTTGGTTGATTGTTAAATGGATCAGTGGATGGATGGATGGCAAGAACAATCATTCCCCTAACTCTAGTTATTGTCAGACTTTTTATATGCTTTGTTTACTGCCTGAGCTTCTTTGAATTCTAAAATCCTACTACAGATAGATCATTCTTTCACTTACTTGTTCATTTACTCAATAGCTGTGTTTTGAACGTCTACCATGTGCTCAATAGTGCAAATGGGCTCAACACAGCAGCATCAGAAAGGTTCAAATGCTGCTCGAAGATTTTATCTTTCTCATATATATATATATATATATATATATATATATAGAGAGAGAGAGAGAGAGAGAGAGAGAGAGAGAGAGAGAGAATGAGAGAGACAGAGACCAAGAGAGAGAAAGAGAGATAAACAATGAATAAAAAATTGAATAAAGAGTGCCAACTATGTGTCAGGCACTATTAATAGATCTCAAAGTAGTAACAGTGAATAAAAAAAGACACAGTTGCTAGCCTTGCAGACTTGACCATTAAAGGACAAAACCTATACTCTGGTTGAACTAAAAGATTGGTTTCGAGTAAGTTAGGCAAGGAGTGGTGGTCTTCAGGGGATAGAGCCCTTGGATGTTGAAATGAATGGACTACTGATTGATATAATTGGAAATCAATCTTTTCCACGTCCTCAACAAAATCTAATTAACCTGAAGTAAATCCAACCAGAGGAAAAGCAGTTGACCATTTGAGTCATAGCGAGCATCTATAATATGCCTGACATTTTCTCAGCACTGCCTTTCTTAACCCTTTTTGAAGTGATTGTATGTTTTATTTTGCAGATGAGGAAGCTATGTTAAGAAATAGGAAATTTTGCCAAAATCACAATGCAAGTGTATGAGTTATTAAGGATTCAAAATGAGATTGCAAAGTCCTGGTCTTCACTGCTTATATTTATAACAAACCTTTTAAAGCAAAATGTTGTCCTGACTAGGATCTTGCAATTCAACTTTCAATTACAAACATAAAATGCAATAAAACAAAGTAGTGAAAGTGAGAATTCAAGAGAAAATAGAAATACATTTATAGCTTTTAGAAAGTATTTATTGTTTCTTTTATTATAAATGCTTGACCTGATTTTCTCAGCAAACTCTTCTCAGTTTCCTATTAAACATCCTCATTTTCAGTATAACTCATTACACACCCTGTTCTTACTATACTTTATAGATGTCCATGGTTCCAGGAAGGAATGATCTCTGTCAATACTATATAAATAAGACATAAGGCTGCTAGGATTTTCAAATCAAAGGAATGAAATTCTTTCAGGGTTTATGTAGAAAGTGTGACAGATTAAATATTTATTTATTAAAGCAAAAATAGTTTGAGTAACATAAATGTTACCAACATATTGTCTGTATACTAAAATCAGTGCCTAGAGTAAAATTGTAAAAAAAAAAAAAAGAGCAGCACTTTTGAACATTATGAAGAAATATCTCTGCCAGTTTATGTTGGGAGAAAGTCAATAAAAGTTCAAACCATAATGTGCTACTAAATCTCAATTACTCTTTGTGGTACCATTAAAACTATTATGTAGTTTCATTTATTTGAGAAAACATATTGATGGTTCCTCTCTTCTTGGTTCTGGTACTTACCTAGCAGGGTAGATATAGAATAGAAAACTTTGTAGGATATTAATTATTTCAAGGGTGTTGTTTAAAGCATCTTTTCCTTCATCAAATGATGAATTTGTCAAGCACATAATAAGATCTTATAGCTTAGCTCTTTGTACAATAAAATGCCCAAGCTATGAACAAATCATGGAAGGTCAAACACAGCATGAATCAAATTAGTATAAAAGGGTAGATGAAAATTTAAGAACTATATATTAGCACAGTTCTTTCTTTCCAGCTACAAGAGGCCAGCAACAAAACCTTTCTTTTCTGCTTGACACTAACTATCCAGAATTAGCATAAATCTCCCCCCACCACCCCAGTTTAAAGACTTAGCCCCATAGGAGGGCCCCCCACTTCAGAAACTAACCTCAACTCTGGCCCTCTTATACTTCTGACTGATTGGTTATAGATCAGGGGTTCCTATGACCCCTACTTAAGGGTCAAAAGTTTGCTGATGAAGGATACAAGACAGAATGAGTCAAATGGAAGAGATGCAGAGGGCAAGGTATGGGTGGAGAAACATGCCATTGTTCTGCCTTCTCTACACAGCTCTCTTCCCAGCACCTAGACAACCATGAAGTTCTCCAACCGCCCTCATTTAGGGCTCTAATGGAAGTTCCATTATGTAGCACACTTGATTACATCTCTGGCCATTGGTGATTCACTCAATCTCAGCTCTTTTCCCTCCTGAGAAGTTAGAGAGTGGGGCTGAAAGTTCTAACCCTCTAATCACATGGTTGCTTCCTCTGGAAACCAGTCCCCACTCTCCAATAGTCACTTCATTAACATTAACTCAGATGTGGTTAGAAGGGATTCATCATGAATGAGGAAAAAAATTTCTCTCACCCCTATCACTCAGGAAATTCTAAAGACTTTAGGAGTTTTGTACCAGGAACCAGAGACAGAGACCAAACATTATTTCTTTTTATGTCACAGAGATTACTCAATTTAATCATTAATGGATGGGTATTCATGAATTCCAATAATGAATTCCAGGTTGTACATACAAATGAATTTGAGCATCTTGGTTTTCATCTAAGAGTATGACTCAAAATATTGATACCTTACAGTGAATATGAGGTTTTTTAACTGAAGAAAAGAAGAAAAGTCCACAAAGATAGAGCTAGGAAGAAGATAAATAAATGTTTTCATGGTAAAATGTTTTGCTTTATTGGAGATGCATATATTACATATAAAAAAAATAAAGGGAAAGGGAAAATTAGGTCTTACTTTGGGGTGTTTCTTACACGCTACATCAAAATGATGTCTATTGTATGGGTAAAAATTACCCATATGTTAATATGTATAAAATATGTGGGAGAGCAGAAAATAGAGAATCATGGTCTCTGACCTTTGAAAATATGAAAATATAAAGGAAAGTAAATAAAAATTTCAATATGTACTCATGTCATCAGTATCATTTAAGAATTGCCTTCCTTTATCACACAGAATTATAATTTCTTTTTAAACATCCAGAGAATCTGAAGTATTTTATAACACTCAGATTTTTTCATTTAATATCAGAAATGAAAAATTGAGTCAGTAAATGTATCTGTCTTTTATAATACAAGTAGTATTGTATTTCAGTTTGCAGTTTTTTTTAAAAAATTGGTTGTTTTAATTATCAAAGCATTATCCTGAACAGAGAATGGAAAGCTATTAAATAAAAATACTTTTCAGAGTTCACTGAAGAAAGAAAAGATGGCTATCTCTATTCCTTTTTCTATACTTAATTATGTTAGTAATACATTTTCATTATATAAAAATTGGAAAAAGTGTATACAAAAATTTACATAAACCAAGAAAGAATTGGGATATTTATGTTTCTTTCATAAGGATAAATGTTATTCACATTTAGTTTCCCCCAGATTTTTAATTACATGTTATTAGTAAAAATAAATATTTTTATAAAATTAGGAAGGATTAGTTTCTTCCCACTAAACCATATATCAAGAACATGTTTTCATATTACAAAAGTGCCCTCTTCTATCACTTGTAACAGTGTTTTATTAATCTGTTTGTAAATTAATAATGAGTTATTAAATTATAGTAATAAGAAAGAAAAATTTATTTTTCTTTTTTCTTTTTAAATAGAGAGAGAGAGAGAGAGAGAGAGAGAGAGAGAATCTTAAGTAGGCTCCATGCCCAGTGCAGAGCCAGATGCAGGGCTCCATCTCACGACCCTGAAGTCATGAGTGAGAAGCTTAACTGGCTACCCAGGCTCCCTAAGAGCGAGATATTTAAATGCCCAAGAGGAGTCAAGCAAGTAACTTAAATCTCTGAATAAGACAGTAGGGGCCTGTGAAACAGAACACAAGCCTAGCCTAATGGAATTTTAACTTTAATTTAAGATTAGAACAGCAATAAAAATCACAATGCCAGCCAAACAAATTCATTTTTGGTTAAATGTTGCCTGAGGACTATTATTTGTCACCCCTTAAGGTGACTAATGAACTAATTATGGAAATTTATATGGATAAAAGACAATTGAACAAAATTAATCAGGTATAGAATGCCTAGATACTCCCATTTTAACCTAAGAGGCAAAAAGAAATGAGTATTTCCTAAGAACTAAAACTGTTTTTTAGTCTATGACATTTTTAGAGTTGAATAATTACTGCTGAAATACATCTTTATAAACTATAATAAGGGCACCTGGGTGGCTCAGTTGAGTGACCAACAAGTGATTTCTGCTCAGGTCATGATTCTGGGGTCCATGGATCAAGCTCTGTGTCAGGCTCTGCACTGAGTGTGAAACCTGCTTAGGATTCTCTCTCTCTTTCCCTCTGCCCCTCTCCCTTGTTAGTAGAGAGTTCTCTCTCTCTCTCAGATGAAAAAAATTATCAAATACAAAATCTGGGGTGGAGCCAAGATGGCGGAGAGGAAGGTAGCTCTGTAAACTCCGTCCGCACCATTTTTCGAACTGAGAAGGATATTACGTTCATCTGCGAGAGCGGAAGGAGAAAATACGAACTCCAGAAGGAATAGAACCTCAAGGATATCTGAGTGAGTGGGGGCAAACGGGGGAGATCCGAAAACGGGCCAGCCCGGGACGGGCAGGGGAGGTAAGATCCCCAGCCCAACGTGGGGCAAGCGTGCGGCGCCCGAGAGACAGAGGGAAGAGACAGAGTCGGAACACGCTCATAGAACTGTCTCTGGGGAAGAGGTATAGAACACTTGGCTGCGCTTGGAGACAGAAACCCACTCCATAGATAACTGCTGGATAGCCGGAATCCCGAAATGGGGTGGCAAAAGAGAAGGAATAGCCCCCAGCCCTAAGCCATCTCAGCGGGGAATCAGAGGCGTCTGTGGCTGTGAGAAGCGGCTGCTCTGGAGAGGCACGCTCCCCGGCGGGAAGCGGCCAGAGCGGCGACTGTGCCAGGCGTGAGCAAT
>NC_043702.1:86889638-86910893 GCF_006229205.1 Suricata suricatta | reverse complement strand
GTCAGATCATAACCTGAGCCTAAATCAGAAGCTCAATCGGCTGAGCCACCCAGGCACCCATAGTTTTCTTTTTCTTTTCACTGTTTAACATTTGTTATATTTTTGAAATCTGAGAATTCATAGTTTTGAAAAATTCTTTTTTATTTAATTTTTTTAATTTTTTATGTTCTTTATTTATTTTTAAGAGACAGGGAGAGACAGTGGGAATAGGAGAGGGTCAGAGAGAGAGAGAGAGACACAGAATGTGAAGCAGGCTCCAGGCTCTGAGCTAATTGTCAGCACAGAGCCTGACGTGGGGTTCGAACCCACGAACCATGAGATCGTTACCTGAGCCAAAGACGGACGCTTAACCGACTGAGCCACCCAGGCACCCCCGTTTTGAAAAATTCTTAATTATTGCACCAGTTTCATAGGGCTGCCATATTAAATTACCACAAACTGGCTTGAAGCAATAGAAATATATTCTTTCACAGTTCTGGAAGCTAGAAGTCTGATATTAACCTATCAACACGCTGGTTTCTTTGGGAGGTTCTGAGCAAAAATCTGTTCAATGCCCTTCCTACTTTCAGGTAGAACTCAGGAATTTTTGATGTTCTGTGGCTTCTGGACACATTACTCAAGTTTCTGCTCCTCTCCTTGCATGGCTGTCCTTTCTGTGTCTACATGTTTTCTGTCTCTTACTTAGAAGGGCAGCCATCATTGGATTTCTCCTAATCTACAGTAATTTTCTCTGGAGATCCTTATCTTAATTACATCTTCAAAGATCCTTATTCCAAATAAAGTCACATATTGAGATTCTGGGTGGAATCATCTTTGGGACAGGGGATATCACTCAGCCCATTGCAAATATTATCTCTTCAAATATTATCTCTTTCTTATTCTATTGTTTTCCTCTGAAATTTCAACTAAATGAGTGTGAGATCTTTTCATACCATCTGTGGAGTCTCACAGTCAACCTCATAGTCTTCTTCTCTATGTCTTCCTGTCTCTGTGTTGTACTTTATATAATTTGTTCACAAGGGTGTTAGTTAGTAACTATTGATCAAAATACCCGAGCGTGGAAGAATAATGTATTCAGCTCAAGTTTCTGTACCTTGACAATTTGATATGGACGCAGCTGGTTGGCACTTCTCACATGGGATGGGCTCAGCTGATCATGGCTATGCTCGTTCATGTGGCTGCAATCAATTAAAGGGTCAATTAGCGCTGGTCATTTTATGATAGTGAGGGCTGTATCAGCTAGCATAACTGGGGCTTCTTCTCACTCTAGTCTCTCCTTGTCCAGCACCTTCGCCTGGGCTTATTTGTGCTTTCCAGGCAGAATTCCAAGAGTATGAGCAGTAGAATAGTAACTTTTTAAACATTTTTTAATTTTATTTTTTAATGTTTATTTATTTTTGAGAGAGAGAGAGAGAGAGAGAATGTGAGCAGGGGATGGGCAGAGATAGAGGGAAACACAGAATCCAAAGTAGGTCCCAGGCTCTGAACTGTCAGCACAGAGCCCAATATGGGGCTCTAACTCACAAACTATGACATCATGACTTGAACTGAAGTCAGACGTTCAACCAACTGAGTTACCCAGACTCTCCAAAAGAAACTTTTGAAGATCACAAATTCTTAAATTTAATGAAGTCTCATTCACCATTTTTTGTTTTTGTGGGTCATAGTTTTGGTATCATAACTAAAAAATATTTGCTTAGCCCAAGGTCACAAAAATATTCTTATGTATTTCCATCCAGAAGTTTTATTATGTTAAGTTTAAAATTTAGCTCTCTGTTCTGTTTTGAATTAATTTTGCATACAATTCAAGCTACGAAACACATTTTATTACTGCAGGTAGATATGTTACTTTGCCATCTGTTCAAAAGACTATCATTTTCCTATCGAATTGACAGCCTCTTTGTTGAAAATTCATTAACCACTTAGGTATGTGTTTATTTCTGATCATTTTATTGTATTCTATTTATCTTTTTAAATGTCTCTTGTCAATACTAAGCTATATTGATTACTACAGCTCCATAAAAATGTCTTGAAATCAGACAGTTTAAGTCCTCTATTATTTTTGCACACTGTTTTGGATATTCTCAATTTATTTGAAATTCCATATGAATTCAAAATCTGTTAATTTCTACAATAAAGCCTTCTGGGATTTTGGTTGAAATTAGTCTGAATTTATCTAGCAATTTTGTAAGAATCAATGTTGTAACAATATTATAGTTTCTGGTTCAGGGATATACTATAACTCTAAAAATTTTGGTTTTCTTTATTCCCCTTAGTAATGTTTTCTTGGCTTCAATGTATAGGGCTTGAATATATTTTGCACAATTTATCTCTGAATATTTATTTTTTTGTTGCTATACAAATGGCATTAATTTTTTTTAAATTTCTAATTGTTGGTACTGTATAAAATACAATAGATTTTTGTGTATTAACCTTATAACTTGTAACATGACTAAACATACTTATTATTTCCAGTATTCTGTTGATTCCATAGATTTTTAACATGAATGATTGAATCACCTACCAATACAGATTTTTACATTTTCCATTCTAATGTGAATACCTTTTATCTCTTATCCTAACTGATCATACTGTTAGAAACTTCAGGACAATATTTAATGCAACAGGTGAAAGACAACATAGTCTTTCACCATTAAGTGCGATATAAGAAATAATTTGGGGTTTTGTTTGTTTTGTGTGCTTGTTTTATTTGTTTTGCTTTTGTAGCTATAATTTATTAGCTTGAAGAAGTTCCCTTTTTTTCCTAGTTCTCTGTGACTTTAAAATTAGGGATATAGATGATTTTCTCAAATTATGGAATACTTCCTTTTATTTCTAGCAATATTCTTTATTTTGTTCTGAAATCTAATTTGTCTGATTTTAATATATTCTCTCTAGCTTTCCTTTACTCAGTGCTAATATGTTATATCTTTACTAATTCTCTTTCTTTAAACCTATTTTATCTTCACATTTAAAATAAGTCTTTCATAGGTAGCTTTGAGTTTGATCTCCCTTATTTAACCAGTCTGACAATATTTCCCTTTTAATTCAAGTATTAAGATACACTATATTTTATGTGGTTATTGACATGGCTGATTTTACAATATTGTCTTACTATTTATTTTCTATTGGTTCTGCCTTTTTCTTTTTTTTTAATATTTTATCATCCATAGTTTGGATTAATTAAATATTTTTTATTGTATTTTCTTTTTTGTTGGGTTACTAGTTATAAATTTCTATTGTTACTTTAGTGTTGCTCTCAGCTTTACAGTATACATCTTTAACTTTTCATTGTCTACTTTTAAGTTGTATTATACAACTTCATGGACAGCCTAAGAACCTAAGAATTGTATACTTGTATTTCTTCTCTCCTAAACCTTGTGCTATTGCTACCATATAATTTATTTCTCTATATGTTCTAAACTCCAAAATATGTTGATATAAATTTCATTTAAACTGCTAGTTCTTTTAAAGGCATTTATGTAATTAAAAAGAAAAAAAGAAAGTCTTTTATATTTACTCACATAAATACCATTGACAGTGCTCTTAAGTTTCTTTGGCAAGCCCAGATTTCCATCTAATACCAATTTTCTTCTCTCTGAAATATTTTCTTTAACATTATCTTGTTATGAAAATCTGCCAGTAATTGATTAGTTAATTAACAAGTAAACGAAATAAAATACAAGCTTTTACATTTCTGTATAAGTTTTTACCTCATCTTGGTTTTGGAAAGATATTTTCATTGGGTATAGAATTTCAGGTTCACAGTGACTTCTCCTGCACACATGCACATTTGAATTTTAAAAATATTGTTCTGCTGTTTCCTGGTTTGTGTTTTCTCCTAAAGGAAATTTGCTTCCATTCTTATCTTTGTCTTCTGTGTATAATGGGTCTTTTTTTCAGCGTTTTTTTAAGACCTTCTTTTGATCACTGGTTTAAATAATTTGAATATGATGTAACTTCATGTCACTCCTTGTCCTTTGACTTTGTTGAGCTCCTTGATATGAAAGTTCTTAATTTTTATTGAATTTGAAATGTTTTCTGCCATTTTGAATATATATTTTTTTTCATGTTTATTTATTTTTGAGAGAAAGAGAGAGAGAGAGAGAGCTCATACAAAGAGGGGTGTGGCAGAAAGAGGGGGAGATACAGAATCTGAAGCAGCCTTCAGGCTGTCAGCACAGAACTCGATGGAGGGCTGACACTCATGAACTGCAAGATCATGACCTGAGCTGATGTCGGATGCTTAACAGACTGAGCCAAAGAGACGCCCCTAAATATACCTTTTCTATCTCAACAGCCCCTCCAGTTGTGGTCTCCAATTACACATACAGTTGGTTGCTTGAGTTCATCCCACAGTTCACAGCAGCTTTTATATTCCTTTCTTGCCTGCTTGCCTGCTTGCTTTCTTGCCTTTGATCTTTTCTATTTCTCTACTTACCATGCTCAATTTTTCCTTTGATTCTTGAATATATGAAACACATTTCTAACAACTGTTTTAATGTTCTGGTGTATTAATTTTATTACCTGTGCTATTTTCTCATTATGGGTATTATTTTCTTGCTGCTTTACATGCCTGTATATTTATTTATATTTTTCCACATGTTTTCTTTCCCTTCCCCACTCTTTTTCTCTATGTCTCTGTTTCTTTGTCTTACTCTCCCTAAACATATGAGTGTTATCTTGTCCTGTGGTTTTCTAACCTACTCATTTTTAATAGCACCTAATCCTACTTTAAGCCAACAATTGCATATACTTTCCCTCAAATCTTTTATTTAAAGTAGACAAACGTGCCCCTGGGTGGCTCAGTCAGCTAAGCATCTGGCTTCAGCTCAAGTCATGATCTCACAGTTGTGGGTTCAAGCCCCATATCACGCTCTGTGTTGACAACTCAGAGCCTGGAGCCTGCTTCTGATTCTGTGTCTCCCTCTCTCTCTCTCTCTGCCTCTCCACCACTAGTGCTCCATCTCTCTGTGTCATTCAAAAATAAATAAATGTTAAAAAAATAAAAATGGGAAAACTTCTAAAAAAAAGCAGAAAAAATTCCTTATTATCTTACTTTTCCATTTTGTTTATTTTACTGGTAGATTTTTTAGTCTACTTTTTACCAAAAATATAAGAGTTTAAGGATTAGGATATATGTAGGATATTATTTCTGTTGGCCAAGACCTTTTCTCCTCTCCCTACATGATGATCAATACTCACAGTCTTAGATTCCTGGTATTATCATATATTTATAAGATAGCTGTGGCTTGTATTTTGCATATCACTTTGATTTCAACTTTCATTTCATGGTTGTTTTCTTTGAATTTTACTGTAGCCTGCTCTTAGGCATTTAAAGACATATTTGTCAGGGCTCGTGGGTGGCTCAGTCGATTGAGCATCTGGCTTCGGCTCAGGCCATGACCTGGCGGTTCGTGGATTCAAGCCCCGCATCAGGCTCTGTGCTGACAGCTAGCTCAGAGCCTGGAGCCTATTTCAGATTCTGTGTCTCCTTCTCTCTCTGACCCTCCCCTGCTCACACTCTCTCTCTTTCAAAAATAAATAAAACATTATTAAAAAAAGACATATTTGTCAAAGTTTATTGTGCACTTGTAGATGTTGAATAGTGCATACTTTGCTAACATCAAGGATGCCATATTGCCAGAACAATTCTAAATAAAAGTTTCAAAGTTAACATTTTCAATTATTTCAAGTATTATTTTAATGATTTTCTTTCATGAGTCTAGGGAATGAAAATTAGCAAGAACTTATCATTCTTATTGTTAGAGACTCTTCTTCCCAAAGCACTGATGAAAACAATGTATCTCAATTTAGGTGACGTGAAATAATTTATTACATTGGTCTTCTTTTCCACTGATTAAATCGAGTATTTCCTTTGAAATTTTGAAAACAAATCCTATCTTGGGTATGCAGATATTTTGTTGTTTTCCTAATATTCAAATAAATTATCATATTTTTAAGATGTTTCTTGTGATGTCATGTCATTTTTTAAACAAAACATGACAAATAATAAATGTCTGAACAACATGTTAAAGAAAATGAGTGTTTAAGTGACTTTTGATACTGAGAAGTAGGGAAGTGAGTTGATCAGAATAATATTGTTAAACCAAGAAATGAATTTTTAACAGAAAGCAAATTTAGCAATGCTGACCCTGAACATGATATGATTTGACAGTTTAATTATTCACTTTGTGCTCTTTGTGCTATTTTTTTATATTTAGTAAGTAAGCTTGTCTTTATGTTTCAACTTCCTATGTGGCTTCCTATGAAGAAATAAGTTGGTCAAAGAAACCATAAATCTTGTCTGCTTAGCAGTTACATTTCTTTTTGTAAGTTATTGAATTAGGATTCAGTTTTGCATTAGTTGTTATGAGCTTGGCTAATATGAGACCACCTGGGAAAGATTGAAAAACTTAAAAATGAAACCTGAAGTATTGTGATCACATAGACTTTGGGATGCCGTATAGTCAACTGTGAAACAGTCAGCTGTGAGTCAGCCACTCCTAAACTACTCCTGTGCCTCAGTTATCTATGTAGTCACTTATTTCTCCCACTATTTAATAATACAACTATACATCTATCCATCCATCCACCCATCCATCCATCCATCCATCCATCCATCCATCCATCCATCCCTTTGTTTATTCATTGAATGAGCACTTATTAAGCATCCTCTCTATATGTAGCTCTGTGCTAGTGGCTAGTAATAAAGGACAAATCATTATCTCCTACTGTCCTTTATGAGGAAGGTAGATTTTTAAAACATGTAAACATAATCATGTGGTAAAAGAACAAATATAGAAAAATTTGTGGTTTCAGTAGAATCACAAAGGAAAGAATGATCAATTCCACTTAGTATACCCTGTGGTACCAAAAAAAAAAAAAAGTAAAAAAGGGGAAACAAGTCTTTGTACACTTTCAAAATCATTACTTCTTTTCATTCTCTCTGAAATTATACCTGTGGTTAAAAGAAGGCATGAACTGATCCTGTAAATATTTTTTAAAATGGAAAATATATAAACAGGTAAAAATTAAATGAATAAAAGTAAATAATATTTAAAACATTATATCACAATATATTTTAGGTTATTATTTATATGGCTTTGGATTTTGCATGTTACATTTTAAAGTTATTTAATGTTTATTTATTTTGAGAGAGAGAGAGAGAGACAGTGTGAATGGGGGAGGGACATAGAGGGAGACAGAGAATCTGAAGCAGGCTTCAGGCTCTGGGCTATCACAGACCCCGATGCAAGGTTTGAACTCACAAACCATGAGATCATGACCTGAGCCAAAGTCGGAAGCTCAACCGACTGAGCCACCAGGGGCCCCTCATGTTAAATTTTAAATTATTGGAATTAAAAACTTTTAATTTGATAGACTTATAAACTGTGAGTCAATTTAGAAACAAGTATAGTTTATCACATAGATCAGGAAGAACTTTAAAAGTGTTTCATAGTACTTTCACCAAAAAAGGCACATGTATGTTTATCAATTGAGTATTCATCTTTAAAGTATACGTGTGTGTGTGTGCGTGTATCATACAGATCTAGTTATCTCTGTATCTACCTACCTATCTATTCATCTATATTTCTCTAGCAATTAAAAAAAGTTTATTTTTAAAAACACAAAGGAACAATATTTGTTTTTGACCATGCATTAAAAATTTTGGATGTTTATTTACACTTTAAGATTACTGAGAAAATATATGATGTCATCCAATTACAGTAGAGAAATATACTTACCAGCCTTGCAGTTTTGACTATAGTGGCTGATACTTAACAGTCAAACAGTAGTTGATTGTTTAAAAGTATTCACTAAAATGACCCACCCAAATCCTATGCACATTCTCAAATAAGTTTATTAAGTTAGGTAGAACAAAAATGTGTATGTTTAACGTATGGCCATCAAAAAACACAAAGTTCAAGAATTTAAAATTCATTTACACTTATTGAAGATTTCTTATGTGTAAGGCATGGTGTTAGGTAATGTATATAAGGACATAATATAAGCCTTGTTTCATGGAGAATCAAATATGGTAAGTTCGATAAATACAAATGACAGAATCAAGAGGTTTGAGACAAAGGGATAGTACAGATGAGAGAGGCAGTTTGCAGAAGAAGGCTTGCTTGAAATGGGTTTTGATTGTAAGTAGAAAATTTTCAGGTAAATGGGAGTGGTGAAAAACAGGTGTTGACAACAGGAAAAAAGTAGAATAGCCGTTCAGGAAACCATATGTAGTTCAATAACCTGGAGTGCAAAATGCAAATATACAGCAGGAGGGGGTAGATGAGTCTGGAATGTAGACATGATCTGATTCTACAGGATTTTGTGACCCGTGCTAATACTTTCATCATGAGGAGAATGGTAAGCCACTGAGAAACAGTTAAAGCTAGAAATTGAGATAAAAAGTCATACAAACACACACCTCACACACACTATTTGTCACCTTAAATAAATATATTATTTAAGGATGCTTTGGTGGCTCAGTCAGTTAAGTGTTTAACTCCTGATTTCAGCCCAGGTCATGATCTCAATAGTTCATGAGTTTGAGCCCCACATTTGACTCTGAACTGATAGTATGGAGCCTGCTTGGGATTCTCTCTCCTTTCCCTCCCTCTGTGCCCCTCCCCTACTTGTGCTCATGGTCTCTCTCTCTCAAAATAAATAAACATTTAAAAGTTCATTATTTGATTTATAATTCCAAAAGAAAAAAGAAGAAAACAACTGAATCTTCTCAAAGACATACAAATTTTAGTTTAGAAAGGACCACAGGGACTTTCTAGAGCAATTTGCACATTGTGCAGAGAAAGAAATTAGCCTTTTTCAAAGCTAAATGAGATTTTTAAGGTCTTACCACTGACCAGATACAGATCTGGACTAGGACATAGGTTTCCCCAATGAATTGTCCAGAGTTATTTTGGAGGTTCAAAATCACTGTGATTCGGGAAGATTTTTGCAAAATACCAACCCTAGGTACTGATTGTTCCCAACCATCATTGCCCTCCAATATCTCTTATCTTTAGGTTTCATTAATGCAGGCTTTTTGTCTTTCAGATGAATACTTAGCAAATGTTTTATTAATAAGAGTAGTATTTGGTTTTCATATGGCTTTCTAATGTCTGGATCTGATTGAAAACAAAATGAATGTCTCTGAATATCTACTCCTCAACCTCCGCATGGAAGTCCACATACAGAATAACTGTGCCTTGGCAAGGGCCCAAGATTGAAACAGAAGGAGATGCCAAAGGTTTGATCACAGAGTCAAGGTTTTTGGCTTATATGTGAAGGAAAATTAACACATGGGCTTTAAATGAAAAATACCCCATCTCTATGCAAAATGCAGCAACATTAATTATAAGAGTAAGGTCTATTCATATCTTATTTCTGAATAAGGTGGGTTATTTTTCATTCTGGATGCACTGATTGTTATTCAATAACCTTGTTGGATTTTGCCCTTAACTGCATTTATCAACTATGAGAGTTGCTTAGAAAATAAGTTATAAGGTTAATTATCTGCACATTATGCAGAATGCAGAAATTTGGTGATGGTTTTATGTTATGCTGGCGTGTAAAAGAATATTTCAAGCAGCTCAGCTCTGACTGTGACATGGTATTTCCTTAATTAAGAATGGCAGTTCTACATGTGTGCTCCCACACAAGGTATATGCCAAGACTTAATTTGTGTTAACTCAAAATTTTTCAACCATAAAAAGTCAAGATCAAATTTGCTGATTTGGTGGGGGGAAAACACTAATATTTACTATTTAAAGTTACCTTTTTTTGAAGTTTATTTATATTTATTTTGAGAGAGAGATAAAGAGTGGGGGGCAGAAAGAGGCCCAAGAGAGAAGAGAGAGGGTGATAGAATCCCAAGTGGCTCAAACCCACAAACCATGAGATCACGTCCTAAGCTGAAATCAAGAGTCAGACACATGGAGCCCCTGGGTGGCTCAGTCAGTTAAGTATTCAACTCTTGATTTCAGGCTCAGGTCATGATTTCGGGGTGCATGAGTTCAAGCCCTGCATCAGGTTCTGTCCTGGCAGTGTGGTGCCTGCTTGGGCTTCCCTTTTTCTGCCCTTCCCCCACGTATACTCTCTCTCTCTCTCTCTCTCTCTCAATAATTAAGTAAATAAATAAGTAAGTAAGTAAATAAATAAATAAATAAATTTTGAAAAAAATAAAAGAAATAGGGGCACCTGGATGGCTCGGTCGGTTGGGCATCTGACTTAGGCTCAGGTCATGATCTGGTGGTTTGTGAGTTCCAGTCCCACATCAGGCTCTGTGCTGACAGCTCAGAGACTAGAGCCTGCTTTGGATTCTGTGTCTTTCTCTCTCTGGGTGCCTTCCCTGCTCTCACTCTGTCTCTCTCTCTGTCTCTCTCTCTCTCTCAAAAATTAATATTTTAAAAAACTTTTAAATAAAATAAAATGTAAGCATACAATTGGGTTCTATTTTTTTCCTTGTGTACATTTGTGTCATTATTGCCAAAATCAAGATCTGGAATAATTCTATCACTGTAAAAATTTCCCTTAGACATATTTACATTCATGTCTCTCTTTCAATACAAAGCCCTAAATGACCACTACTCTGTTTCTGTAGCTATAATTACGCCTTTTAGAGAATTTCATACAAATTTACTAATATGGCATATTGCTTATTATGTTTGACTTTACCCACTTAGCATAATGAGTTTAAAATTTATATATTGTATATATCAATATTTTGCTCTTCTTATAGTTGAGCAGAATTGTATATATGGATATAAAACAATTTGCTTATAAATTTGCCAGCCTCTGGACGTCTGGGTAGTTTACAGTTTGGGGCTAGTAAGCCTAATGATATTGAGCATTTGCCTGCACATCTTTGAGGAAACAAATCTTTGGGTAACATACATTATCAATTCTGTAGGGAAAATTCCTAAGAAAGCGCTTGTGGAGTCCTATAGCCATAGAAGATCCTGGTATTATTGTTTCTAAGGAGAATGTGCCCCTTGGCATTCCCTCCCACAGCACCTAAGAATTTCGGTTACTGAACATCTTCACCAGCACATGGTATTATTAAATTTAGCCCAGTATGATGGAGGTGTAATCCTTTTTACTGTGCTTTAATTGGCATTTCTCTAGTAAAAAGTGATGTTTTTAAAAAAAGTTTTTTTAAATTCCATTTGTTATTTATATATCTTCTTTGTGAAATATGTTCATCTTTTGCCTGATTTTTCCTTTTTAAAAAAAATTTACTGAGTAATTTTTTAAAAATTACATTGTAAAAGTTCCTTATATATTTCAGATTGAATACAGGCCCATAACTTACTTATATGCAGTGTACACATTTTCTACAAGTCTGTGCCTTGCCTTCTCATTTTTTTAATGGTGTCTTTCAAAACGTTTTAATCTGGATAGATACCATACATATTATTTTATAAATTTTTCTTTTATGTTTTGTACTTTGTGTGTCCTACTAAATTTCTTTTCCTTAATTTAACACCACAAGGATTTTCTTCTATGCATCTAGGTGTATAATGGTTTTAGCTCTTTTCTTTAGGTTTATGATATCATGTAATTTTTGTAGATGGTTTGAGGTATAGGTCAAGGTTCATTATTTTTTCTCTCCTTACAAATATTCAGTACTGTTTATTGAAAAGAATACCCATTCCCCATTGCAGTGCTTTGTCAGCTTCCTCAAAACATATTTGATTCTGTTAAGTGTGAGTCTATTTCTGTCCACTCCATTTTGTTCCATTGGTATTGATGTTTATCGTTACGTGAATATGGTAGTGTGGTTTCACAGTAAATTTTGGAAACAGGTAGTATGTCTTCCAATCCTGTTCTTCATTTTCAAGAATGACTAGGTTTGTGTATTATTTAATTTTAATCCTAACAACATACTCTGATGTAATTGTTATTGCTATTTCACATTACACACAAAGAAACTGAAGCAGAGAAATTATATACTTAGATGTCTGAGCCAAATTTGAACATTGACAGGATGACTCCAAAATCCATACTTTTAATCATTATGCAGCTCTGTCTTCCTGCATATGAACAATATGATATTGGAGCTTAGGTACGAACACAAGAGACCAAAAGACAGCGAAGGCCAAGGTCTGTATCTGTCATGTGCATGTGTGTGTGCTTGTATACATATATGCATATGTGTTTACACACATATGCAAATTCAGAACAAAAACTTTTGCTATTATTGAGAAAGTGAGCATTGCCTCATTAACCTCCCTAGATTTAACTTCACAATTTGTGCTCAGTTTCAGTGTTCTCATTGGCCTTTCTGATAAAGATGGGCTTAAATCCTTAATTATATTGCCACATAGACAGTGTTTTAAACTTTCATTCAGTGCTTATGACCTCTTTAAAGTGTTTGAAGAGCTACAAATCATACTATAATATCGGTTTGTATATTTGCTCAATATAATGATCAAAATTTTATTGTGAAACAACTGTGGGCTGGAGGACAGTAACACATTTTAATTTTAAAAATTCAGAGGGTTTATTTTCTTTTTATAATTATGGTATGAAAAAAATATGTGCCTAGAATAAAGAGTAATTGGCTGTGCCTGGGGTCTTAGACAATATAGCCAAGAGAAGTTTGACCTAGTGCACCAGGGGAAGGAATGCTATTGCAGAAAACGGTGCCAGCAAAGAGCATGGCTTTCTCTGGGCCTAAAGCAGAGATGGATATGTTCAATCACCTGATAAGGGTGTAGTTTTAGAAATATTTTCTCTAGGGGGTGCCTGGTTAGCTCAGTCAGTTAAGTGTCCAACTTCAGCTCAGGTCATGATCTCACGGTTTGTGAGTTTGAGTCCCACATCAGATTCTGTGCTAACAGCTCAGAGCGTGGAACCTGCTTCAGATTCTGTGTCTCCCGTTGTCTCTGCCCCTCCTCTGCTCACACTCTGTCTCTCTAAAAACACAAAAACCAAAACAAAAAAAATTAAAAAATATTTTTAAAGTTCTTTAGAAATATTTTCTCTAGATCCAAGAATTAGTTTATAGTTGCATTGTTTGAGTAGTTACCAAAATCACAAAATAAAATAGGAAAAAATCATTTTCTAGAGCTAAATGCTAAAATGGAGTTGGTAATGTATATATGCTTCTATAGATAAAATCCTACACATTCTCTTCCCAGTATTTGAGCTGATTCTTAAAAAATAGAAAAATTCTCAGTTGGAAAAGGGAAAGTGAACGTTTTAGTCATATGAAATCTGAGCCCAGGAAAGAAGTTGTCCCAAGTATTGTACCTGCTTCAATGACACACCTTCACATCCATGCACAGAGGCAGGGCTAGGAGGGAACAGGAAGTGCTCCGTTGCGGTAATCCACACAGGAATTGTTGAGGATCTGTCTATACTAGCAATGCACCTGGAACGACATTGCTGAGGTAGAATCAGTGGGCTATAATAATCATCTGAAGAGAACTGATGTTTGAATTTTCCAAATCATAATTCTCCTTGCAACATAACCATGTGTCTTTAAAAAAGAGAAAAAGTGCATCTAATGGGCTTTTCGGGACAGCACTTCTTTATTTTTAGCACTTACTTTAATGTTAACAAGGAAAAGCTCCTGAGAATCAGTAGGGTAGGAGAGAGAGTGGATGGTTTTCCTAGTCCAGTGTTTCATGATGAATAAAAGCCCATCTGGTCCCAGCACCCTCATCTCTACCACCAAAGGGATGTCCAACAATGTATTCATGAGTTCTAACTTTAGCGTGTGAAGAGCCTGTCTACTCCAAACTGGCAAGGCAAGGCAGACTACCATAGGATGAATTGGTCATGTATTTTTAAAAACCCAGCATCTTTCAATCTTAAGAAAAAAATGATAGTGTGAATTAGACCATATGCCAGTTCTCTGAATGCAGTTATTACTGGCTTTAGTTAATATCCTCTAGTACTAGACACAAACTAATAAAGATCTATTGCCTCAGTATGTGCTGAGAACCTTTCCAAAGGTGTATAAGCAACTTCCTGAATCAGGAAGCAGGAAACAGCCTTAACCCTCTCTGCTCAATATGATGAAATTAAACAATTACCTAATGCATGAAAGGATAGTTTAGAGTATGCATGTGGTTCTGAATAATGAGCTGAAAAATACAGGAAAGAAAAAACAGTCATTCAACCAGTTAATGACTCTACATGATACCAGGCTATTCTTTAGATGTCACTGGCACTCGGTTACCTGGGCTATTTGTAATGGTATTGCCTAGATATATCTTAAAGATGGTTATTGAGTCTCAAAATAGAAATATACATAATGGAAAAAATCCGCCAAAGATAGCATGTCCAGACATTGAGATAAGATGATTTGCATCTTGATAATGAGCCATTTTCAGCCACATGGTATCAACAGAGAAGTTTAGAATTCTAAAAAAGAAAAAAAAATCAGCAACATCTGTCTATTGAGCACTGTTACACTCACCTTTCTTGTGATCTTGAAAATGTTCTTAAATTTTCTGTAGTTCAGTTTCCTCATTTGGTGCCCGAATATTATACTTCAAAATGTATTGCTAAGGTAAAATACATTTATTTGGATTGTGCTGATACTCCAGCAAGAAAAAAAAGTGAATTGATTTTTTCCCTAGTTCTTCCTTTTATAACTAATAGAAGTTAGATAGATTATTTTCTGGGAAGAGAGGGAAATCCCCACTTGGTTTATTCGGCACGGATTCTGGCCACAATTGTTCTGACTGATGCTGTTGGGGAGAAGGAAAGATGCACGAAAGTGCTGTTTGGAAAGATAGAACTGCTGGTATGTAAGAAGAGAAAGTTGAAATGTGAATGGTGATTAAAAAGTAACTTAGCCAGAACACAGCTCTCTTAGTTTTGCTTGATGACTGAGAAGCCACCATTAGGGATATTCCCATAAGTCAGAGGACAGAATCATAAAATAGACTTCATCATATATAGATCACCATTAATATCCTTGAACTTCAACACACACTGACTTATAAGAAGAACCAGAACTCACTTGGCAGAGAACACAAATTCTTTTCAACCATCTTACCTTTCTCCATCCCCAGAAACCCCTTTCATATACTCAGGGTATGTTAGTGTTAGAAAAATAAATCTTTGCTTGCAACCTCTTCGTATCTCAAGCTATTGCACTTTCATCCCTCTGCCTTTACTCACTTTTCTAATCACATCTTCATTTCTTACCAACTTTTATTTTTTTGATATTTATTTATGTTTGAAAAGAGAGAGAGAGCAGAGGAGGGGCAGAGAGAGGGAGAGGGGACAGTGAATCTGAAGCAGGCTCTGAGGCAGAGAAAGGGATCTTGCAAACTAGGAGATCATGACCTGAGCAGAAGTCCCATACTTAATGACTGAGCCACCCACATGCCCCTTCATAACTTTTATTTTTTTATGTTTATTTATTTATTTTGAGAGAGAGAGAGAGAGAGAGAGAGAGAGAGAGAGAGAGAGTATCCCAAGCAGGCTCCACCCTGTCAGTACAGAGTCTGACACAGGACTTGATCTCACAAACCATAAGATCATGCCCTGAGCCGAAATAAAAATCAAGAGTTGATACTAAAGCAACTGAGTGACCCAGGCACCCCTTAACAACTTTTAATCTGGTTTCTGATTGTACAGCACTACTGAAATATAGCCACAAATATCCTCCTTTCTAAGTCTTATATCTTTCATTTATATTTCATTCTCTCTACCAGCTCAGTATCATTTAGCACTTTAAATATTCCTCTTTACTTGAAATTAATCTCTCTTTTTGCCTCCATGGCCCTCAACATGGCCATTCTCCTTCTATTTCTCTGGATCATCTTTCTGTCTCTTTGAGTAGTTTTGCCTTCTCCTGACCCCTAAACTGAACATTTTCCAAATCAGGTATCTGTCCATTTGACAGTTGAAGGTCAGGGTTAACTTTTACAAGATGGATTCTAACTACACTGGCTTCTGCAAGTCTCACAGAAACTGGCTACACTGAATGCTTAAAGGCAATCAATCATGGATAAGGGCTTCGAGGTAAGATCAGGGCAACAACTTGGCCAAGGTGCATAGCCCGAACCATATACATGCTTGCTGGCTTAAACTTCAGTCCCTAATCATACCAGTGGAGTGACTAAACCCCATCCCCTCCAAACACAAATATGGGAGTGATGGAACAGAATTCTCCTAGACTTATGACTGTATCCTCAAGGCTCAAACCTCTGTTTCCTGATCACCCAAGGGGGTGGACCCAGGTATTTCCTCAGCCAATGAGTGCTCAGAGGCTAGGTTAGGTCTGGAGCCAAGGTTCTACAATGTCACACTGTGTTTTGACCTCAGTCCCTGATCACGCCACAAAAATGCTGGCCATCTCCCCAGTCAAGGAGCTTAGAAGCACCCACAACCAACAGCCAGGGTCCCTCTCCAACAGTCTACCGCCCAATTTGCTCAGACTTTCATGTTGGCCACAGAATGCAGAAAGCCTCAGAGGCCTGCACACCTGCTTCTACTCTCATTTCAGTGAGTTTTCTCCTCTGAAGCTGTTCCAGAAGGCTGCTGTGTTTGCTCCCTGATAATTCACATTAGATTGATCCATTGTATTTTCTCCCCCAAGGAATTCACCCACTCTCATGGCTTTCCTCTACTTACACTAACTTAAAGGGCAGAAATGATTTATGAAATCTTGTGTCTCCACTCCTTAGCTTGATGGCAGATACAGGCAATAATTTTTCCATACCAAATGCAATGAGCAGGCAGCAGAAGTCATGGGGATTTTTTGAATAGATGAGTTCAAGGAGTTTTATTGGAGATCCATTTTCCCTTCAAAAATACCTCCCTTGTTTACTTCCTCTTTGTAAAGAATGCAATAATTGACTCTCCTCTGAACCCAATACCTTGGAGTCATTTCCAAATCTTCTATCTGTTTCCATGTTGGTGACAGTGGGATTAGGGGATATAATGTTAGCTATAAATTTTGATTGTTTTACATTGTCCTTTCTCACTGGACGTCATCCAAGCTTTGGGCAATAACTGAGCTGCCACACAGCTACCTGACAACAGTATTACACCTCCTGTTAACGAACTTTCCTTTCCTATATATCTTGTCTCCTCATCTAAATGAACAGCTCTTTAAGGGAAGAGGCCTTATTTTACCACAGTAACTGGAACAGTTTTGTGCTGAACTGCTGCTTAAGAAATACTGGTTGATTTTGATTAGATGACAGCACGAGGGCAGGCAGCCTTCAGTTACATCAGAGAATAAAAACACAGGCGGGAGGGGAGCATCACAGGGTATGGAGGAGTGAAAAGAAATTAGGAGGTGTTCAAAGACGTGTCATCTATTTTGCAATTATTTTATTGGAAAAAGATCTTCTTAAAGATCTTACATACTGCTCTGACCAATTGTCCTGCAAGCACATCAATTTCAGCTCTCGTGCAGACAGCTAACACCTTCTGGCCCATGGCAATCTGCTTTCTAATCAAACCTGAAAAGCTTTCTGTTTTGTCAGTTGCTGAGAGTCATTGAAAATTTAGACATTAGAATATTTACCACATTCTCTGATATATATAACACTTCTTTAAAGAAATCTCTAGACAGAATACAGGAGAGCACCCCAGACAGAATAGAGAGGCTCATGTTTCCCTGGAGGGCTACACCTCTTACAAATGTCTGTCCTTGTTTGCAGAGTTGAGGACAGCATTACTGGATTTCCCCATCTGAAACTAAGCCATCCATCTACATACTGGCAAGTGTCTAGAGAAGCAAAGCCCGAGGAGTCAGCTTGCAGTCTAAATGGGAATTGAATGCCCAGATTACCTGGGTCTTGGGAGCAAGATGCTTTCACATGTGTTCACTGAATGGACACTTGCTCTGTAAGCAGTTTCATTTTGTAAAGTTGCTAGACACTTATTGGAATTATACAACAAATTTATCCAAAACACAATGACCTGGATTCAC
Organism: Suricata suricatta; assembly: GCF_006229205.1. Taxonomy (NCBI): domain Eukaryota; kingdom Metazoa; phylum Chordata; class Mammalia; order Carnivora; family Herpestidae; genus Suricata; species Suricata suricatta. The sequence goes on along the minus strand of NC_043702.1, from coordinate 86,892,979 downwards.
TTGTGAAGATTGCAGTGTTATCACATGTGTATGGGCCTCTTCTCCCACATCTGTGTGTATGGAAATAATGTTCAGTACATTGAAATAGTGTTGTATCGTAAAATGATGCTTCGTCTTACCTCAAAATTCCAAGGTGCTGGTTTGTTTGTCGGTCTCTCCAGATGTATGCATGGTTGTTTTATGTGAGTTTGTAGCTCAAAATGCGCGCGCGCGCGCACACACACACACACACACACACACACAAACATACACACACGGCTTTTAATGCTGATTTCCAGAACTACTCCTCTCTTAAACCTTTGAGTGGCTTTATATCATCTACAGACATATCTATGAAGATTAGAATCCCATAAAAGGAACCCATGAACTGAATCTCCTCCTACCTCTCTGGCTTCATCGTGAACTACTCTTTTTTCGTACCATTTATTCTAGAAATAGAATTTTATATAGTTTTTTCAAATGCTTGGCCATCACACACAAACATGTCTTTGCACTTACTATTCCCTCTGCCTGGAAAGCTTTTTATGTATATAGTAAAATGGCAAAATGTATCTGGTTTGGCGAAGACACTTAGAATGAGGAAGATTCCTAGGTTTTATTCTGAAAGGCAGAAAGAGAAAAGGTACAGAGTCAGGCTCCCCCTATGTTATGAAGGAATTTTTTTACTTCACCACTTTCCTCTGTGCAAGTTCTTAAGCCTCTTGAATCCAATTTTTCATCTGTAAAAAAAAAAGCAGGTAATAATATATGTGTCATAGGGTTGTTACAAGGATAAGATGAGGTCATATGAAATGTTATAAGCAAAGTAAATACTAGTTTTTGTTTTCATTCAGACCATCAATTATATGGCTTTCTGACTTTCTTCCCAGCTAAGGCTTTTATGATTCTGTCAGTGTTGTTTTTAGTTTAAGATTGTCCCCAGGAGGCATCAATCTTCTATATATTTACTTTTGGAATTTGTCATCAGAAGGTTTGTCTAAATTAATATTATTCATTATTAAAAGAAACTGTCATCAATTTAGCTTAAGAGCTTTTTAGCAAACATGTATAAATTAAGGGTGGAGGTATTTTCAGAATTTAGATACCTCAGTACAACTCTATTTCATAGGATGGAGAAAGTCATTGGACAGGCCCTTTCCCCACCTTTTCCTTTCACAATAACGAGACCCCTTCTCCTTACTTTTCTATGTGTCTCTTCTTTATTGTTCTCTTGATAGATAAATTTCTTCCACCAAGCTTGTAATTTCTGCTCTACCATGACTTTAGGTCCTCAACACCTCTAGTTGGTGTAAGTTACAAATCTGGTTTCTAAGGGCATAGAATGTTGTCCCTTAGGTTCAATTCTTATTAGCTGGATAAAGTATTCTTCTTTCAGCCTACTCTGTTTAGGGATTAAGGTTAACTGGTACAATATGGTCCCTGACGGACACTCCACACCATAGATGATGACTAGGGGAAAAGTTAATATCCCTATTAAAGAACTTTCAAATCTTACTGGTGCCTGAAACCCTAAAGAAGCTTCAAGATCTATCAGACTCTGGCTGGCCAAGGGACAGGGTAAAGAGTAGATCCCAGGATTCACCTCAGCTTTCAGATTCCAAGAACTTTTCCTATCCTACTTGGCTTCCTGTCCACTATCCAGAAAGCTTCCTTCTATAAACAACCATCCCCCTTTATCTCATCTAAGTTTATCTGAGTTCCCTGAAGCTTTTGGTCAGAGGCAGGGGCATAAGAATATAGAGCAAGTGTGGGTGACAGGTTGTCCCCCAGATTTGACCTACAGCTTTCAAAAAGTAAGTGAGACTGTCCGTGACAGAAAACTCATATTGACCTGGTTATGGTGAGCACTGTGGTTGTCTTTTCAACATTTCTTTCACCTCCCTCCCACCTCATTATGTAAACTTATGAAGGTAAATTGATCCACTCCAGCAATTGGGTGGAAGAGCTCAGATTTGTTTAAACCCCAAAACCACAGTTAGTGCTTTAAGAAATCTATTTCCAAGCCTAACAGCCTTGGTATTCTTTTGGCCACAAGGGTTGTCTGAGAATGAGTATTGCACAAAACTTGGTCAATAGGACATAAAGGTGGAATTTTATTTAAAAAAATGCTTTTCTGACAGATTTACTAGAAACGTAGATCACTTTTGCCTTGGACAAGAAAACATATAAATCAGATTCACTATCCATCTTATTATTATAAGGAAGAGAGTCTGTATGAATTTGTTATTATGGAAATTAGATAAAAGAAATCAATAGGAAGTGGGTCTTTACACTACTGACCACCAAAATGAAACAAACCTAAAGCTTTTCCTCCCTTTATGCTTTTAAGGTACATAAAGTCAATAGATTGTATCTATTATTTAAACCATTTATAGCAATATTTTTAAACTCCCATCCAAAAACATTTAAACTGATACCCTAGCTTCACCATAAAAAAGTAGTTGTTGGCTTATACAAATGAGATTTTCAAAAGTGTTCTATCTTCAGGCATGACTGGATAAAGGAACTCAAATGATTACATCAGGATTTATTTTGTCTCTGTTGAGTTCTCTTTTACTTAGTTGGGTTCATTTTCTGGTTTCATAAATAGGCTCTGGAAACTCAGTAGATTGCTATTGATTTTAAAAGTTCTTAGTCTCAGGTCCCATGGAAAAGACAATGTCATGGGACATTGACCAGAATTCCTAGGCAATGTCTCACTGTTTCTCATTTACCCTAACTGCCTCTTATACCTATCACTGTACAATCAGTGAAAATAGGAAGATATGTTGCTCAGATAGTCAAACTGCTGCCTCGGGAGCAAACAGTAGAGTGAACTTCCTCAACTGAACATGACAAGTGTAAGGTAAGGGGAAGGAGTAGTTCTCCAGAGGAAAACTGGATATGGTGATCAGAAGAAAAGAGGATGAATTATGGGAAGGAAAAAATCTACTAAAGGTACTATCACATCAAATTAAGCTGCATTAAAATACAAATAAACCTTTAAATAAGGAATAAATCAATAAATATATTATAATATATAAATAAAATATAAATAAACATTTAATAAGGAAGAAGTCAATAAAGATTGTAATGGTAACTTCAACATTGAAAATCAAGGTTCATATTCATATTAGTGAATTACAGATCAACTTATACTAGAACTCAGGACTTCTAAAAGTTAAGCATTCTGTCTTTATATGTAAGAAAGAGGTGATATGTCAGGAAGAAAAAAAGTAGTTTAAGTATTTCAGTCAGGTTTTTTTTTCCATAATATTTTATTGTCAAATTGTTTTCCATACAACACCCAGTGCTCTTTCCCTTAAGTGCCCTCCACCATCACCACCACCTCACTTCCCCCC
>NC_043702.1:86880242-86889538 GCF_006229205.1 Suricata suricatta | reverse complement strand
TATGAATTTGAGAATAGTTTGTTCTAGCTTTGAGAAGAATGATGGTGCAATTTTGATGGGGATTGCATTGAATGTGTAGATTGCTTTGGGTAGTAATGCCATTTTCACAATGTTTATTCTTCCGATCCATGAACAGGGAATGTTTTTCCATTTCTTGGTGTCTTCTTCAATCTCTTTCATAAGTTTTCTATAGTTTTCATCATATAGGTCTTTTACATCCTTGGTTAGGTTTACTCCTAGCTTTTTTTTTTTATGGTTTTTCATGAAATCGTGAATGGGATCAGTTTCTTGATTTCTTTTTCTGCTGCTTCTTTTTTGGTGTATAGGAATGCAACTGATTTATGGACATTGATTTTGTACCCTACAACTTTACTGAATTCATTGATCAGTTCTAGAAGTCTTCTGGTGGAGTCTGCCGGGTTTTCCATGTAGAGTATCATGTCATCTGCGAAGAGGGAAGGTTTGACTTCTTCTTTGCCAAATCTGATGCCTTTTATTTCCTTTTGTTGTCTGATTGCTGATACTAGGACTTCCAGCACTATGTTAAACAACAGTGGTGAGAGTGGACACCCTTGTCGTCTTCCTGATCTCAGGGGGAAAGCTCTCAGCTTTTCCCCATTGAGGCTGATATTAGCTTTGGGCTTTTCATAAACTGCTTTTATGATGTTTAGGTAAGTTCCTTCTATTCAGACTTTCTCAAGGGTTTTTATTAAGAACCGATGCTGTATTTTGTCAAATGCTTTTTCTGCATCTATCGACAGGATCACATGGTTTTTATCCTTTCTTTTGTTAATGTGATGTATCACATTGACAGATTTGCGAATATTGAACCAGTCCTGTAACCCAGGAATGAATCCCACTTGATCATGATGGATAATACTTTTTATATGCTGTTGAATTCGATTTTCCAGTATTTTGTTGAGTATTTTTGCATCTGTATGCATTAAGGATATTGGTCTGTAGTTCTCTTTTTTTGCTGGGTCTCTGTCTGGTTTGGGTATCAAGGTGATGATGGCTTCGTAGAATAAGTTTGGAAGATTCCTTCTATTTCTATATTTTGGAATAGTTTGAGCTATTCCAAAATAGCTTTAAATATCTTGTAGAATTCCCCTGGGAAGCCATCTGGCCCTGGGCTCTTATTTGTTGGGAGGTTTTTGAGAATGGATTTGATTTCTTCACTGGTTATCGGTCTATTCATGCTTTCTATCTCTTCTCATTTGAATTTTGCAGTGCATGTGCATTTAGGAATTTGTCCATTTCTTCTAGGTTGTCCAGTTTGTTTGCATATAATTTTTCATAGTAAACTTTGATGATTGCTTGTATTTCTAAGGGATTGGTTGTAATAGATCCTTTTTCATTTATGATTTTGTCTATCTGGGTGCTCTCTCTTTTCTTTCTGAGGAGCCTGGCTAGAGGTTTATCAATTTTGTTTATTTGTCTAAAGAACCAACTCTTGGTTTCATTGATCTGCTCGACTGTCCTTTTGGATTCTATATTGTTTATTTCTGCCCTGATCTTTATGATTTCTTTTCTTCTGCTGGGTTAGGGGTGCTCTTGCTGCTTTCCTTCTAGTTCCAGTAGGTGCTCCGTTAGATTTTGAATTTGCGCTTTTTCTAGTTTGTTGAAATTGACCTGGATTGCAATATACTTTCCTCTTAGGACTGCCTTTGCTGTGTCCCAGAGATTTTGGATTGTTGTATTTTCATTTTCATTTGTTTCCATATACTTTTTAATTTCTTTTCTAATTGCCTGATTAACCCAATCATTCTTTAGTAGGGTGGTTTTTAACCTCCACATTTTTGGAGGTTTTCCAGACTTTTTACTGTGGTTAATTTCAAGTTTCATAGCATTGTAATCTGAAAGTGTGCATGGTATGATCTCTATTCGTCTTATGGAGGGCTGCTTTATGCCCCAGTATGTGATCAGTCTTGGAGATTGTGCCATGTGCACTTGAGAAGAAGGTGAATTTCCTAGCTTCAAGATGCAGAGTTCTAAATATATCTATCAGTTCCATCTGTTCCAATGTGTCGTTCAGGTCCATTGTTTCTTCAGTGATTTTCTGTCTGGTTGATTTATCCATTGCTGTCAGTGGAGTATTATAGACCCTGCAATTAGCACAGTCTTATCAATAAGATTGTTTCTGTCTGTGATTAATTGTTTTATGTATTTGTGCACTCCTGAATTTTGTTCATAGATATTTATAATTGTTAGCTCTTCCTGATGGAGAGACCCTGCAATTATTATATATTGTCTTTCTTCATCTCTTGTTACTGCCTTTACTTTAAAGTCCAGTTTGTCTGATATATGTATGGCTACCCTGGCTTTCTTTTGGCTTCCAGTCACATGATAGATATTTTACCATCCCTTTACTTTCAACCTGAAGGTATCTTCAGGTAGAAAACGAGTCTCTTGTAGACAGCAAATAGATGGATTTTGTTTTTTTATCTATTATACTGCCCTGTGTCATTTGGTTGGAGCATTCAGTCCATTTACATTCAGTGTTATTATTGAACAATGTGGGTTTAGAGCCATTGTGTTCTTTTTAGAATTCATGTTTATAGTGGTGTTTCTGGCACCTTGTATTCTTTGCAACATTTCCCTCATAGAGTCCCTCTTAGGATTTCTTGTACGGCTGGTTTGGCGGTCATGTATTCTCTCAATTTTTGTTTATTTGGAAACACCTTTATTTCTCCTTCTATTTTGAGTGACAGGCTTGATGGATAAAGGATTCTTGGCTGCATGTTTTTTCTCTTCATCACATTGAAGAGTTCCTGCCATTCCTCACTGGCCTGCCAATTTCATTAGATAGGTCTGTCACCACTCTGATAGGTTTCTCTTTGTATGTGAGGGCCCTTTTCTCCCTAGCTGCTTTCAGAATTCTCTCTTTATCTTTATGTTTTGCCAGTTTCACTATGATATGTCACGCTGAAGGTCAATTCAAATTACATCTTAAAGGGGTTCTTTGTGCCTCTTGAATTTGAATGTCTATGTCTTTTCCCAGATTTGGGAAATTCTCAGTTATAATTTGGTCTAGTATCCCTTCAGGGTTTTTCTCTCTGTTTTCCCTTTCAGGAATTACTATGATACGGATGTTGTTCCATTTGATTGTATCACTCAGGTCTCAAATTCTCCTTTCCTGCTCCTGGATCAGTTTCTCTCTCTTTTTTCAGCTTCCTCTTTTGCTATAACTATATCTTCTAATTCACATATTCTTCTCTCTGCCTCATCAATTCTTTTTTTATACTTTCTTTTTTTAATGTTTTATTTACTTTTTGATGCAGAGAGAGACAGAGCATGAGAGGGGGAGAGAGAGAAGGAGTCACAGAACTGGAAGCAGGCTTCAGACTCTGAGCTAGCTGTCAGCACAGAGCCCGACGCGGGGCTTGAACCCACGAATGTGAGATCTGACCTGAGCCGAAGTCAGAGGCTTAACCAACTGAGCCACCCAGGTGCCCCTGCCTCATCAATTCTTGAGGTGGTTGCCTCCATTTTGTTATTCACCTCATTTATAGCCTTTTTTTAAACTCATCACACCTATTTTCAAAGTGCCTAGTCATTGTCTCAGTTGCTTCTTTGATGCTTTTTTAAACCCCAGTGATTAATTTTATGAGAAGTTTTTTAAATTCTTGATCAGGTATGTTGTCTCGATCTGTTTTGAGCAGTTCTGTGGCTGTGACTTCTTCCTGGAGGTTCTTCAGGGGAGAGTTTTATTGTTTTGTCATTTTTGCTAGTTTTCTGTCTCTTGTCAGCTTTAAAAAGCTCATTGTGCACTGTACACCTGTTAATATTTCTCTGTCAAAGGAGGTTTATTGACTGTCCAGGGCCTGTCATTTCAGTAAGTATTCTTTTAATGGTGTCTCTCAGTTTCTCTTGTTGTGCCTTTGAATATTTTATTTCCCTACTCAGCAATATTTGAGACTCGCCAACATGCACACTTTGGCTTGTTTCTTGGAGTAGCCCTAAGAAGGAAAACAGACCAACAAACACAGAAGGAATAGAACAGACAAATCAAAGAAACAAACAAATTAAAAGGGGGAAAGGAAAGAAAGAAAATGGAGAGGAAAGAAATGACAAGAAGAAAAAATAGAATAAAATAAAGGGGGTCAGAAACAACGAAGGACAATGGACAGTCTAAAAGTGTATGACCAGTTGAGGGGAGAGATAAGAATGAAATACAGAATATATCTGGATTGCAAAAAAGAAAAGAAAAAAAGAGGGAGAAAGGAAAATAAGGAGTAAAATTTAAAAAAAGTTTAAGCAAAAAAGGTAATAATAATAAAAAAATGAGTACAAAAAAAAGAAAGAAAAAAGAATAAAAGAAGAAAAAATAAAAGCAGAAGCTCCCTCTAGTGGATAGGAGTGGTTTGGTATAGTAGGTCTAGGGGGCTGCTCTCAGAGGCTTGGCCTTGGTGGCTGCAGAGGGTTGAATGGCAGTATATCAAGCTCCGCTGGATCTAAGCACTGTATGCCACTCTAATGAGTCTGATTTCCCTGTGTGCAGCTGGGCCAAGTTGTATTTTCCAGTCCCGCCTCAGTTCAAAGTCCTAGTCCATGCACTTTTATGCTACGACAGATGAGATGTACTTGCTTTGGCGGCTGGCTTCTTAGGGGTAGGGATCAGTGTCTCTTGGCTCAGGCTGGGATTTGCCCTGCCCCTACCTGAGGTGAGGTGTGCTGCCTGAGGCGAGGTGCGCAGCAGGAGGTGTAGTGCACCCCCTCACAGCCACCACTGCAGACTCCCAGCCCCGAGTCGGGATCGCAATAGCCTAGGGGGAGGGAGTGGTTTCTCTAGGCACCAGCTGGTATTCACTGCTGCTGCCTGAGGGGCCGGGCACCACCGGAAATGAGTTGCAAGCTCCTGCAGCCTAAGCGTGAGCCCCAGCCTCCATCTCCGCCAACTCCCTGCTGGGGTCGCGTAGGGGCAGGGGCTATTTTTTCCCTGTTGGTACCCGGGATTCGGGATTTGTTTGGCCAATGCTGGAGGCAAGATGCACCATGGAAATGAGGTGTGTGCTCCCACTCCCCTGCAGCCGAGGTGGAAGTGTGCACCCCTGGGGCTACCAACTCCCCGCCAGGATGGTGCAGGGCTGGAAGCTGTTCTTTCCCTTGTGCCACCTTGGTTCGGGGATTTGCACTACCCAGCAGTTATATGTGGAGTGAGAGTTTCTCTCTCTGAGCATGGCTAAACGTTCTTTATCTCTTCCCCAGAAATAGTACTATGAAAGTGTTCAGTTTCTCTTTCTCTTCCCTTTGTCTCTCAGGCTCTGCACACTTGCCCTGCGTTGGGCTGGGGCTCCCACCTCCCCTGCCTGTCTCAGTCTGGCTCACTTTCCAATCTCCCCAGTTCGCATTCACTGCCTCAGGTATCTTTGAGGTTGTCTTCTTTCTGGAGTCTGTGTTTTCTCCTTCCGCTATTGCAGATGAGAGTAATGTCCTTCTCAGTTCGATAGATGGGGCAGACAACCTAAAGGTTACTTTAAAAGAAAGCTAAATGGAAATGTAATTGTATAATGAGATGTTACTTTTTAAAGAGAAAAGTTGAAATATTTCCTTTATAATCTATTAAATGCCTTTTTTCCTATTATAGTTATAAACATTTAATTTGGAGAAACAATCTTACTTTGATGGGAGACTCTAGATATTTAATTTTCATATCACCAAAGAGACAAAACCCAAAATCTAGTCAGATCATTTCTACAACTTGGTGCTCAGACGCTCTGGACTGGCTCTGGATTAGATGTCCATTTCTCTGTAGATCTTATCTCAAATTCTGTAACCTCTTGGCTGGGTACATTGCAGAAATAATCATCAACACACCTGATATAAGACTGTGGGAAACAAGGGGAAAATGCATTGACAATAAAATGAAAGTGGGTAGTAGCTGAAGTTATTATTTCCACAACTGGTCTTGAGGGTCTCTATGTCTTGACTCCACCACATCCTTTTCCGGGTATCTGCTCCTTTCTCTTCAGTTAACATCTCAGTGGGTTAGGGGCTCCTCTCAGTGAGTGGCTCAAAGTTTAATTGCTGAGTGTTGCAGTCATTTAACACTCTAGACTGTGTAGGTGAGTGTGGCACAATAAGGTGCACTAAAGATCACTTTGGCCCACATCTTATTTCTCCTCTCTGCTTCACTGTACAATTTTTTGATGATCACAATCAATCACCTCCATCCACAGTAATCTCCTTTCTGATTGTTCGTCCTGGTTCTGGAAGGTCCCAAACTGGCCAGAAAGCAGACTGAACTTTCAATTAACTGGAATCATTGGTGGTTCTCTGGTGGAAGTACTCTCTTTTCAGTAATCAAAAACAAAGAGTCACATATAGCCTGCCTAATGGGAAACAAAAGTCTCATGAATTACAAGATTAATCAACATAGGTCAAAATGTCATTTTTGTACTAATGTGTCTTTTGGTTTTTTTGAGAGATATACGTTTAGTATTTTTATATATATACTCCTTAGTGCTGCTTCTGCATCCCCTAACCATCTTCCTCCCTCTCTCTTTGTTGTATGTGTTAGTCAAGGTCACTTTTGGAACATAGTCCATATGAATGAAATAAGACAGGGAAGAAATTAAGGAATTAAAGGTCCATAATGGGAGGTAATAAATCCATTACCTATTTTTAGTAGGTTCACAAACAAATGTTTGGTATCAGAGGACCTAGAGGAAAAGCAGAGAAGAATGAGGACAAACTGGAAACTGCCAAGCACTCTTTGCCTGCCCATCACTGCATATGGCCTCAAAAAGAATTTCAGAGCAGAATGACTGCTACTTCACTTTGCTTTTCAAATTTGCTTAAATTCATCTTTGTCAAATATTAAACTAGAACCACAGAGTTCCCATATATGCCAAATTGTCCCAGCACAGTCCACCACACTGGGTATCTATATTTATGTGTATGTGTAAAATTATTATAAAATTAGATTCATATAGTAATTATAATTTTGGATATTTTTTATTTTAAAACTTAAATTATGAACATTTGTCCATGCCATCAAATTCTACATGAATCTACCAAAAAAAAAAAAAAAAAAAGAAAGAAATCCAAGAAAAGACACAGTGAAACCAAGAAGTGGAAGTAACATTTTAATTGTCCCTTAACCGATAGGGGGAAAATGTAAAACAGAAGGTGGCATTCAGGCAAAGGAAATAACATAAACAAAGAATGAGAAGAATGCATAATGTATTTAGGGAACAGCTAGTAGCTTGCACTAGACAAAATAGAGGGTAACTGTAATATTTAGAGATATAATAGAAAAATAGATTCAACTAGATTGAGACTGGCCTTAGATTTCATGTCAGAGAGTCAGAGAGTTTAGACTTAATGCTATGGACAATGGGGAACCAATTAATATTCTTAAGCTTGAGAGGGGCGATGAGTTTTATTTTTTAGATAAATCACTCATGAGGTAATGTAGAAACTGGATTAGAGATGTCCTGGGAGTAGAGCAGAGAGAACTGTTAAGAAATAATTGGAAGAGTTCTGGAAAGACACAAATCGGAATTAACTAGGGCAGGGGCTATGAGAAATGAGATAAAAGGAGAATTTGAAATTCATGATGGTGGCCAAATCAATGGCTTCATGACTAAATATGGAGACTAGGGCATAAAAATGTGTTAAAGTTGTTTTTGAGTAGTCTATCTTAGGTAGATGTATGGAGAGTAAGTTTAATTTAAATTCATACTAGAGGCATTTTAGGCTTGAAATAGAGTGAGAATCACACAATATAACCAGAATTGTTACAGTGATCTTCTAGGGAGTCCCCATAAAGTCGACCATCAGCCACTTAAAGTAGAGGTTTCCAGGCATAGTGGGTCATCAAAATCATGAGATGGGGATGGAGAGATTGAAAGGATAGAGGGGAGATGGCATGGCTTTAAAACACATCACAGGACGCCTGGGTGTCTCAGTTGGTTAGGCGTCCAGCTTCAGCTCATGTCCTGATCTCAGAGTTCGTGGGTTTGAGCCCCGCGTCAGGCTCTGGGCTGACAGCTAGCTCAGAGGCTAGAGCCTGCTCCAGATTCTGTGTCTCCCTCTCTCTCTGACCCTCCCCTGCTCACACTGTCTCTCTCTGTCTCTCAAAAATAAATGGTCCAAGCAAGAGTAAATTAGAGTTGCAAAAAAGAATAACATATGAAATATAGAAGTGCCTAAGGAAATCTATTTTTTTAATTTTTTAAATTTATTTTTGAGAGACTGACAGTGTGAGTGGGGGAGGGTCAGAGAGAGAGGGAGACACAGAATGTGAAGTAGGCTCCAGGCTGTGAGCTGTCAGCACAGAGCCCAATGTGGGGCTCGAACCCATGGACCGTGAGATCCTGACCTGAGCTGAAGTCGGCCGCCCAACCGACTGAGCCACCCAGGCGCCCCAGGAAATCTATATTTAAGTCTAGGGCATGAGTGGATACTAAGCCTAAGAGTTGAGAAGGGCTGTTGTGAAAAATTCACCAAGATAAGAAATAGAGGAGAAAAGGAGATTTGGGGAAAGATCACGAGGATAGTTTTGTGCATAGTCCTTTTTGAACTGTCTGTGGGACATTCCTGTAAAGATACACAGAAATTACTAAGGATTTAGATCTTAAAAAAGAGGTCTAGTCTGGAGATACAGTTTTTAGAGTGATTAGCGTATAAGGGCAGTCATTAACATGTATATGATAGTCAAAACGTGAGTGGATGAATCTCTCAAGAATACTGAGTGAGAAAAAAGAAAACTGGCAAAATATTTAACATTGCAGGGTGGTAGAGAAGGAAGAGCCTTCAAACAAAATTGAGACTCTCTCAGAATAACAATAAACTCAAAAGAGAAAAATAAAACCTTTGATGGTGAGTAACTTGTTCTGTGAGTGTTTCTCAGGATAAACAAATATTTCTAATAAATTTTAACTTGATAAACGAGTGATGTTTCACAATACAAGTAGTACATGATGCCAAATGTCTCATGATCACAGCTGAGCTAATGGTTCTTGAAATTTGCTTTGATATACGAGTGCTTTGGATTATAAGTATGTTTCCAGAACTAATTATAATCACAAACTAAGGTTTTACTCTAAATAGCAGTCCATGCTCTAGGTTAACCATGTACTTAACTCTATGAACACATGGCTGAAGAATAGCTAATATTTTGAAAAACAGAACTATTAGTTGACAAATCAAGCCTGCTTGTTAGGTTTAAGTTATCAATTAATATGACTATGAAACAAGTTATCAGTCAAGCAAGTTTAGTGTAATTTTTCTTAAAATTGTTTTATCTTCTCTCAAATAATTTTTTTCTTATCAAAACTTCCTAAATTCCT
>NC_043702.1:86857530-86880142 GCF_006229205.1 Suricata suricatta | reverse complement strand
AGGAATTTAGGAAGTTTTGATAAGAAAAAAATTATTTGAGAGAAGATAAAACAATTTTAAGAAAAATTACACTAAACTTGCTTGACTGATAACTTGTTTCATAGTCATATTAATTGATAACTTAAACCTAACAAGCAGGCTTGATTTGTCAACTAATAGTTTTAAACACAAGATCCTACATATAATAGTTGCTCTGTAAATATCATGGTAAAGACAGAACTGTACTAGCACAGAGTCTCAGATCTTGAGATGTTGAGTCATAAGATAAGCAAAAATGAGAGTTCTGACATTAATGATAAACATATCTGTAAGATCAGGCAATTTGAACAGGCATTTTGAACCCCTCCACCTCCAATACACATGTACACTGATCTTTAAAGAAAGATGACTCTTAATGGATACATCTGCATAATGACTTTTCTGTTACTTTCACTTAGAGCTACTTGAATATGAATTGAGAAAGATTAAAATGGATTATTATGACCTGGGTGCCAAGGAATCTGACCATGAATTTATAGAATATCAAATTTCCCAGGGAATGTTGCTAAAAGCAAGTTACCTACTAAAATCTTTTACCATCCATTCACTTTTATGTTGTTCTAATTATTGTGGTGAGATGGAAGAAGCAATAGGACTTTATTATAAATTGGAAATTTATAAAAAATTTTGTAATGTCAGGGATGGGAAACAATATTACCCATTTCCTAAGACCTAAGATCTTCGATATGACAGACAAATTTCCTCAGTGTTTGACTAGCCTTAGAACCTGGAAATCTTTTAAATTATAGCAGGCTCCTGGGGCAATGAGTTCTGGTAGTTTTAATAAGTAATGTGGAAATTAAATGAAAAAATATCAAATAATGTAACTAGAGACACTTAATTCATTGGGAATATATATGGGACTAGAATTTAAAACTCTAATCTCCACTATTTATATGTTATTTGTTTTAACTCATCTTTACTGTTCTTGATAGCAAACCCAGGAAATCAAAGGTGCCAGAGGACACTGAACCCATGAAATAATTCTGTTGTGCTATGAACAATGTGACTGAAGACTGACCCTCCTGAGCCAAGTCAAAAAGTTTTTTATACAAACTCAGATTGTGATAAAATGAAGTTAAAAAGAGACATAATTGATTGCACACATACTAATACATCACTGAGCTCCCACTAATCTTTTAATCTATTTAATTCAGAAACCTTAAATTAGATGTAGAAGAAACTCATGCTATTAACCACCACAGTGGAACAACCCATTAGCAATGGACCATGAAGTAACATCTCTTTCCTCTCTTGTAATAAAGAGCGATCAAGTGCTTTGATTGATTGGAACATCTTCTGTGTTTTCTAATTGCACAAAGAAGTTGAATCTAATTTACCTTACTTTATGGAAATCATATTAAAATTATGTGAAGATAAAAACAAATCATATAGATCACACTAGCTTAAAGTATGTTCCATGATTAAGATGAATGATTATCTTGAAAAGTTTTAAATGACTTAGAGTGGAAATGGAAAAAAAAATTCCTTATTTCAAGCCATTTATTAATCAGTCATAGTCTATAATTTATATGTATACACACACACATACATACACATATTGTCCCATCCAAGACTCTTTCTGTGGCTATCTGAAAAAGTAATCTCAAAGATTATTACACAATTTTGTTTTACTAATTGCACTAAACCATTCTAAGAAAACTTTATGTATCCATTTGATTTTTTTCTTTAATCATTCTGCATAATTAAAATTGAAGCTCTATCAATCCTGTGGCCTTGACTCTTTGTCACTTCCAAATTCTCTTTGCCAAGAATGTTATCTGCTAAAAAGAAGGCATTTAATAAATATTCCCTATACATTCATTAAATATTTGAATAAATGAACAAACTTTTTATTATGATGATATTGCAAAAACATTACAAAATTGTCATATCACTTCTAAAGCCAGATTTCCAAACACAAAGCATTTGAAAAATCAATCAAAAATCTTTTGACAGATGAATAGGCACAAGCTCAAAAGCAAGAACTAAAGAGGCACAAACACATCAATAAGTATGAACAGTAGCAAAATCAGGAAAAGGTGGCAAGTAGTTTAGCTTTCACTGAAATGTTGACTCATTGCCTCACCTGGCACAAAGACTAAATTGACAGTAAACTGATAACTGTAAGTACTATCCCTGTCCTCCTTTCCAAGTCTATGCATAGATTCAACTAAATGTATATTCTTTAAATATCTATCTACCTATCATCTAGCTATCTGTCCCTAATTCTTACCTATAGCTAACTATCCAACCTAGGAAAAAAATGTTCTTAGATAGACAAATACGAATAATAATTCCCAAGCACATTTCTATTTTTTAAGTTTATTTATTTATTTTGAGAGTGAGAGAGAGTGCACTAAGAGTTGGACAATTAATCAACTAAGCCACCCACATGCTCCTCAAGCATGTTTCTTCAATTGAGAGCACAAGCAACAAAAACAGCACGTAAGTCCTTTTGAGAAAGTAACTTAAAGAAACTTGAAAGCCATTTGTGGGAATGAAAAAATCAAGGGTTTTGGGAGGACTTCTGCTTTCCTCTCAGGGATCTAGGAAAATAAAAAAGAATATCACTTCCACCCATACAAAAAACAAAAACAAAAACAAAAAACCTGGACATATGCAAGCCATGAATTTTCTTGAACCAGAGTCTAGGTTATTGGCAGGAGCTGATCCAGACCCTAAGGAGAGGCAGAAAACCAACGTAAGGACGTATGAGATACACACTGACTTATTTACAGATAACAAGAGTTAAACTTGAGAAGCTGGAGAATTTGGTGGAGGCCCTCCATGTACCAGCAAGACGGTGGGGATGCTGAGGGCCACATAACTTGGGGAATCTCAGCCTTTTTCAAGGTTTTTCTTCACAAACGCCATTGAGTACTCACAGAAAGGATTGGAGAAAGTTGTAAGAAAATGTGTGTGGTAATTGTTCTGGGGGAAGGAAAGGGCAGCCATTGCAGCTGTAAAGGAGGGACACAGGCTGCACCAAGGTCCTTCTCTTTTCTTTATTAAAAATATAAGTTTATTTATTTATTGAGAGAGAGAGAGTGAGCGAGCGAGCCGGAGCTGCGAGGGGCAGAGAGGGAGAGAGAGAATCTCCACAGGCTCCTCAGTGTCAGCACAGAGCCCCACGCGGGGCTCAATCTCAGGAACCGTGAGATCACGACCTGAGCTGAAATCCAGAGTTTGATGCTTAACCAAGGGAGCCGCCCAAGCGTTCTGAGACCCTTCTCTTCTATCTCTTTTGCGGAGCAAAAGTTTTCATCTCTGGTGGGGGACAGGTAACAAACACATTCATCCTACAAACGCATTGCAGCTGGGAAGAGAGAAAAGCAGGGGGAAGAGTTTACTCCCTCTGAGTGGGAAAGAAAGAGGTGTGAGCCCAGAGAATTCACTGGCAGAGAGGCAGGAGAAGTAAGCAGGCCACACCCATGACCTATGGACGTGGTGCCTACCTACTCAACCACACACACCCCACTGCAGGTTAGTAAGTGTGAAACTAACAGATAACTATGAAATAGGGCTAAGAAAAGGCAAGGAGGACAGGAGCATGGGACGGGACCTAAAGCAGAAGGTGAACCAGATGTTAAGAAAGAACTCTAGCAAACTAGCCATCAGTCTAAATACTACGTAACCATGAGAGAAACTTGAAGCTTCTGGTGAATTGAGGGTAAACAGGCAACAATAAATCTCAAACCAAGCACAACTTCTAACTAATTCCATAGGCTACATTAAGGCTTAGAAGAAAGAAGATCATGCCCATTTTCAGGAATAAAAATTATTTACATCAGTCTCTTCTGTTCTGCAGAAGATGTTTGGCTTTTAGAAATTATGCATACATTATATATGTCTATATATTCATACATACATATATACACATACTAAATATGTGTGTATACATATTTACACACACACAAACAATCAAATCAGACACAAAAACTACTACTCTCTAGTGACAAAGTAATCATAAGAACAAGATTTAACAAGATTTAGATATGAAATATATATTGGACAGTTTTAACAGATTTTAAAGTAACTATAAATAATGTATTAAAAGCTCTAGTGGAAAATCTATAAGATCAAACAGGTAATTTCAACAGAGAGATGGAAACTATAAGAAAAAAATCAAATGAAAATGCTAGAAATTAAGAACAGTGTTACAGGGGAACCTTAGTGGTTCAGTCGGTCATGCATCTGACTCGGTTTTGGCTCAGCTCATGATCTCATGGTTTGTGGGTTCGAGCCCTTGTAGGGCTCCATGCTCACACTGAGGAGCCTGCTTGGGATTTCCTTTCTCTGCTCCTCCCCAGCTTGTGTTCTCTCTTTCAAAATTAATAAATAAGCTTTACAATGAAAAATGAAAAAACAGTGTTAGAAATGAAGAAAGCTTTTGATGCATTCATCAGTAAATTCAATACAACTGAGAAAAGAAACAGTGTACTTGAAGATAGGTCAATAGACATTACCCAAGCTAAATACCAAGTAAAAAGATAAGGCCGGGGTGTGGAGAACAGAGTTACCAAGACCTGTTAAACAATATTCGGTAGTTTAACATATGCATATTCAGAATCTGAGGAGAAGACTAAAAAAAAGAAAAAAATTTTTGAAGACATAATTGTCAAAAATTTTCCAAAATTGTATAATTATTTTTGTGACATTCTGGAAAACGTACAAACATAAGGAAAGAAAAATTATCTTTGATTATGAGGAATTTGAGTAGAGGTGGGAGTAGGATTTGACTATAAAAAGGCAGCATGAAGGAATGGTAGTGGCGATGGAGCAATGACATGAATAAAGTTACAGTGCAGAAAACAGGCAGATACTACTCTATGCGGTTAGGATGAACATCAGTAAGAAGCATAATGCAATCATGTACCTTCAGGTATGACACTCTGAGAAAGTATGATATTTGCCTTGGTGGTATGCATCCCAGAAATACAAAATTTGAATTTAATTGTGAGAAAAGTCAGATGAATCCATATTGAGATACATTCTACAAAATGCCTGACCAGTATTCTTCAAAAGTATGACATATGAAATGCAAGGGAAGATTGAGAAATTATCAGATTGATTTAATTATTCCATTGTTTTAATGTTAATTTCAGAGTTTTGGCAATTATACTATGCTTATATAAGATTTTAATTAGGAGATTCTTTGTGAAGATCATATAGGACATCTCTAGAATATTTTGCAAGCCTTTTTGCAAGTCTAAAATTTCCTTAAAATGTTTTAATGTCTGATATAAATATAGCAAGGATATACAGTATACAGGATGATTTTGCAAAGTTGTGGTGAACTGAGGGTAAATTTTGGAAAATTGTGGTAAACCGAGGGTAAACTTTGCAGAATTCTCCTACATACTGTGTTGAAGAAGCATGCATATAATAGTGTATGTATTATTTTACATAAATATAAAATAAAATATGTATCAAAATAAAGTTAATTTAGCTATATTAATATCAGACAAAAGAAACATTGAAACAGAAGCAATACTAGAGATAACATGGTCACTACATAGTAATATAAATTAAATTGACCAGGATGATTTAAAAATTTAATAAGATGTCATCCATGTATGGCTGTCTAGGAGGAGATATGGGAAAGGTATGAGGATTTTTTTTTTTAGTTCTCAAAATCTTTATTTAAAGATTTTTTTCTTCTGCTACATTAGGCATCATAAAACTCAGTGGGATACAAATCAGACAGACGAGCTCTAGAACCAAGTTTGGAAAACATAAGACAACTTATGTCAGACAGCTAGAACCAAAGTGATACATGGATGGCAATCTAATGTACTTTATTTGTGTACATTAAAAATTAGAAAATGGTGTGTTACACGCACTCACATATATACACACACACAGAGTAAGGCGGGAAAAGAATATGGGCAAAATTTTTCAAACTTACAAACTGAAGAAGAGGCAAAAAAAAAAGGAGTTATGTGAGAGATTCAAATATCTATAATTAGAAGTAAAAAAAAGTGATCAACTCTTTAACAGGGACATAAGCATGTGGACTCTGAAGTCAGGCTCTGTCACTTGATTCTTAGCGACACCATTTATTTGATTATGACTTTAGTTATATAATTTAAACTTGCTAAGTCTCAGACTGAAACATAACTAACCGAGGTACACTTCAGAGAGGTTGGGTTTTTTGGGGGGGAAATTTTATAGAAATATATGTTAAGGGGCGCCTGGATGGCTCAGTCAGTTTAGTGTCTGGCTTCAGCTCAGGTCATGATCTCGCAGTTTGTGGATTCGATCCCCGTGTCAGGCTCTGGGCTGACAGCTCAGAGCCTGGAGCCTGTCTTCAGATTCTGTGTCTCTCTCTCTTGCTGACCCTCCCCTGCTCAGACTGTCTCTCTCTCTCTCTGTCTCAAAATGAATAAAATATTTTAAAAATTAAAAAAATATAAATATGTTAAAAGCTTAAGTATCTATGGCACAAAGGGAACATTGCATAAATAAAATAATAATAACTATTTGTAGTAGTATTCTTATCTTACAGTATGTTAATGAAGGAATACATTTATATACGGATACTTCTCTATTTTCTTGTTCAAGTATAGTTAACATACGGTGTTATATTTGTTTCAAGTGTAAAGTGTATATATGGATACTTTGAACAAATGAATTCATTGATGCAGTGAAAATCAAAGGAAACTTCATTTAAAAAAAACAACAATGCCATTTTAGAATTCTTAATATCCAGGGAAGGGAATACTACTCCTATTCAGGAGCAGTACCTGTGACTTTAGAAAAACAAATGTCAAATTTCTTGGAGAAAAAGAAGGTGGAATCTCCTGGGACTTTATAAGGGATTAAGACTCAGGGGAGAGGTATTGCATTCTAAGGGGAAAAAATTTTAAAAAGCAGGTGATGTAATCACTAGTGATCACAGTGTGAAAAGTTAGAGCTACAGGAATCTTTTTTTCCCTTTAAAAGAAAAATCTTTCCAGTGAGCTTTGAGTTCAAAAGCTTTGAGTATCAAACAGCTAGTAAAAAATACAAAATCCTGTCGTAGAACTGTAACACTAGGCAAAGAGGGTTCCAAATCCAAGAATGAACTAAGACAAAACACTAAGAAAAATAGAAAGATTTAGGAGGCTGTGTTCAGAATAAAATGAACAAGAAAGGAATAAATCCAGAGCTTGAAGTTAAGGTTAATAGCCAATAGATATCAAGCAGAGGTACAGAGCTTCTATTTTGCTTTCATTTTCTTTTGCCAGGAGAATAACCTTTAATCTGAAAGTTCCTACTAACTGCAGAAGTTATAAAGTAGAATGCCTGAAGGTTCTAGAAAGAAAACAGGAAAAGAAACCAGGAAACTACAGATGGAATCTTTTTAGAAACTCCTTGGTTTCTAAAAAGGTAAAACACTAAGGATGACCAAAATTATGGCACCTAATGTAAACTCCCCAAAATGTCTAGTCCAGATCACAAAACAGATGGGCTATGAACACTTGCAAAAGGAGGCATATAACATGTGGGCTCAGCGTGATCTCAGTAAATGAAACATGACAAACTAAATTTATTTTCTTTTTTGATACAGCTACCAGACTGCTAGCAGAGAAAAATGCCCTAGGCATAATGCATCTGGATTTTAGAAAACCACTTGACAACTTTCTGAGCTGTCTTTGAGGACAAGCTAGAGCAATGTGGGCCAGCTGATAGTGCATTGGATGGACGTGAGCCTACTTATGTGTCTATACCCAGGGTGGTGATTTATAGATCAGTGTCGGGCAGGTGGAAACCATCTAGTGCCATGTTCCAATGCTCTGTGATTGGTCTTGTTTTGTTCAACCTATTTATCCAGATCTGCTTGAGGTCTCACTGCAGCTGTTAGTAAGCACATTAAAGCAGAAGAGAAATTCACTAACATTTATTCAGCATATGATTGTCATAATAAATGCCTTATCTCAATTTATTTTTACAACAGCCCTATAAGCTATGGGGTATTATCCCCATTTTACTGGGAAGGAAATGAAATTCAGTTAAAGTACTTGCCCCACAGCTTGTGTATAGCAGAACAACAAAATAGATTTGCATAATTCCCAAGTTTATGGCTTTACCAGTGTATTATGCTATCTCAAAATAAAGATCAACTGCAGAATGTGATCATCATAGAAATTATTGCTGGCTTCTGCTACATTAATAGGCATTTAGTGACCAGATTAATGGAAGCAATTATTCTACTGTGCTCTGCAGTGATCTGGCGATACCTCAAGTTATGTGTGAGGTCTGCATTACATGTTAAAGGAACAGATAAAAAAAAAAGTAGACTGTTAGAAGAACAATCAAGGTTTGAAATCCAGTTACATATGAGTAGTTATCCAATGAATAGAAGATATTTAAAGTTATGATAGTTGTTAAAAAACAAACAAACAAAAACAGAGGGACTATGAGACAGAAGAAACATCCTAAACTAAGTGGTCAGACAGAACCAACAGGGGCTACAAGGATGGTCACTACGTAAACATGCTTTGTAAGGGCATCTGGGTGGCTCAGTCAGTTAAGCATCTTACTCTTGATTTCAACTCAGGTCATGATCTCGGGGTTGTGAGATTGACCCTCACATCAGGCTCTGCACTCTGTAGAGCCTGCTTACAATTCTCTTTCCTCCTATCTCTGCTCTCCCCCAACTTGTTCTCTTTCTCTCTAGAAGAAAAACTGTTTTATAAATGATGGAACATTGCAAAGAATGAATAGTCTACCTGGTCAGGTAGCAACCCCCCCTACCATTAGACAAAGAATAAGGAGGACCCATTTCCTGGTGTGTTGTGGTGGGGATTTTTGCATTGAATGTGAAGTTGAACTAAATGACTCCAATTTTCTGTGCATTTTTGTGTCTCCTTTATGTATTATCTTGTCCTTTTAGACTGTTGAATTATTTCAGACCACACTACCAGCAGCATTATTTATTTATAGCAGTATTTTTTATATTATATAATATATTAAAATCGGATAGGCAGGACACTCATTTTATTCACTCAGATGAGGCCAGCGTTTTCCTAGTGCTATCCCCAGTCTACCTCATCACCCTGTCCCCAGTCTTACTCATCACAGCTCCTAAAGAACATCCCCTTTTTAACTATCTCTTTCAATGTCCCATTCATTCTTTTCTATAGAAAGTCCACTCAATGTTTCTCTTCTGAAACCACTTCAGCCTCCAGTGACCTCATCAGGCTGAAATCCAAGACTTATACCTGATTTATATTCTCTATCATTTAAGTACCATATTATATGAAGTCTTGTACTTTCTTGGTGTGTCGTTTTACTCTTAAGTATAAGGATAGTGACCTAAACTCTGTAACCCACAACAAGTCTATTCTATCCATTAATCATATAGGTAGGACCTAAATTGTTCTGAAGTCTTAAAAATATTGAATTTGGAAAAAATTGTCTCCAAATTACCAAAATAAGACTTACATATTAAAATTAATATGTTTAATGAGTTAAAGTATATTAGAAAATAAATTTACTCCATATAATTATTTAGAAATTTATTTAATGTAATATATGGATGTTTGTGTGTTACTTGTTTTGAGTTGATAGGCATATTTAAAAAGAGAGGGTTAAGTGACTTTATTTTCCACAATACATCATTCTAGGTTAGCATTCAGCCAACCTTAAACATTCATCTGAATATAGATTAGCACCTGTGTTTGAGAAAACTTAATCAATTCAGGGAAAGAACCAGCAATAGAGATAATACTGCTCACTGCTCAATAAAGCATCTGGGAATAGTATTTGTTTCCATCATCCAAACTGGCTATCCTCCTGACTTATGGGGCACGAAGGAGAGGAAGCAGAGGACACTTGCCTTGGGAGTAAAGAGTAATTGATCCTCGTGGGAACAATGCTCCAGCCCTACCTAACAAACTATAAAAGTAAAATCTAACAGGATCAGAGTATTTCCAAGTATGTAAACTGTGAATCAGAACAAAATTTAAAATATTTATAGGAATGCACAAATTCTCAGTACCTCACAAGGCAAAATCACAACATCAAATGTTGCCAGACACCCACAGAAGCAGGAAAATATGACTCATGATGAGGAAAACATCAAACAATTGAAACTAACTAATAACTGCCACAGATGGTAGAACTAATAGACAAGAATATTAAAATAATTATAATTGATTCTATGCACTCATAAAATTAAGTAACACACAGAAATCCAACTTCTACAAATGAAAACTAAAAAATGTGAGATGAAAAATACCCTAGATGGGATTAACAACAGATTCAATTTTCAAGAAGAAAAGATTATTGAACTTGAAGACATAGCAATAGAAACTGTCTAAAACCAAACACAGTACAAAATTAAAATTAAGAAAATAATGATAATTATAATAATAAAGTATTAGTGAATAGTGATATAATGTCTTAATAGACATGTAATGAATGCCCCTAAAGGATGGAGGGAGACAAAAATTATTTGAATAAATAGCTTCCTACTTGAAAATATTTGAATAAAATTGTAAGTCCACATACCCATAAACTTAACAAACTCCAAACACAAGAAATTTAAGGATATGCCATTAAGGCATATCATAATCAGAGTGTTCAAAACCATTGATAAGGAGAAATATCTTTATTTTTATTTATTTTTAAATGTTTATTTATTTTGAGAGAGTGTGTGTGTGCAAGCAAGCCAAGGATGGGCAGAGAGAGAGGGAGAGAGAGAATTCCAAGCAGGCTTCACTCTGTCAGCAAGGAGCCTGGCATGGGGCTCAAACCTCAAACCTGTGACATCATGACCTGAGCTGAAATTAAAAGTCAGACACCTAACTGACTGAGCCACCCAGACACCCCTAAAGAGAAATATTTTTAGGAGAGCCAGAATAAAAATGCCCATGGGTTACAGAAAATCAAATACGGCATCAGATTTCTTGTGGGAAATCAATACAAGTGAGAAAGCAATGAGCAAGATTTCAGCAAAAATAAAAATTGTCAACCTATAGTTTCTAACTCAGCAAAAATAATTTGAAAAAAAGAAAAATAATGACATTTCCAGACATGAAAGCTGGAAGGACTCATTCATCAGCAGCAGATCCATACAACACAAACTACTGAGGGAAGTCCTTCAGGCAGAAGAGAAAAGTTATTGCATGGAGCTATGGATATACAGAAAGGAAGGAAGAGTGTAAGAGGCAGTAACTGTCGGATCCCCTCCAGCCCTGAAATTGGATGGAAACAGTTTCATCCCAGAGGATCAGTACTTTTGCTGTTTATGGAATATGTCCCCAGCACTCCAGCCTCTGGGCCTTTGCACTTGCCACTCAATCTGCTTGAGACTATCTAACTCCAGGTTTAAGAATGGACTGTTCCATCCCTCTGTGCAGGTATCCTTTGTTCCATCACCATTTCCTTAGAGAGACTGTCCCCGTTTGAATTAAAATAGCACCCCCTATCATTGTCAAATCTTCACTCTTTTTTACTTAAATCACTTATCACTTCAACAAATTATCTTATATGTACCCTAACATAATCCACTTTTTTGACCTGGCCGGTGGTTATACTATGTGTTCACTTTATTAAAATTAATCCCACTGTGTACTCATCATTTTTACATTTTCAATAAGTATATTATACAGTGATAAAATGTTTTTAAAAATAAAAGATACCATCATATACTCATTAGAATGGTTAAAATGACAAACACGGAGTATACCAAGTATTGATATAGGTATAGAACAATTGTAATTCTCATTCAATACTGGAAGCAATTTAAAGTTATGAAAAGCTTTAGAAAATTAACTGGCAGTTTCTTAAAATCTACTTAATATGTAGGCATTTCCTCCAATAAGTTAAAATATATATTCACGTGAAGACTTGTATATAAATGCTCCTCAAAGCTCTGCTCATGACAGCTAAGAACTAGAAATAATTCATCAAACGGTGAATGTCTATTAAGAGTTCCATGGAAAAACACATAATATCTACATGATTGAATGCTACTCAACAATAAAAAGAAACAAACCACCATTGATACAACAATGTGAATAAATTTTAAATTTATTATGCTGAAGGAAAGAGGCCAGACATAAGAGAATGAATACTCCATTTATGTAAAATCACAAAATACCTTAAAGTAATCTGTACTAACAGAAACATATTGACAGGTTGTGTGTGCGTGTGTGTGTGTGTGTGTGTGTGTGTGTGAGCAGACAGACAGACACACTGTAAAAGAGTAAGAGTATGAGGAGACTTCGGGGATAATATAAACTATTATATACCTTGACTTTTCTGTGAGTAAATACATGTTTTAGAATTCATTAAACTGTGCACTTTAATTATTTTTATATTTATTTACTTTTGAGAGGGAGAGAGAGAGAGAGAGACAGTGTGTGTGGCACTGAGGAACAGAGAGAGAGGGAGACACAGAATCCGAAGCAGGCACCAGGCTCTGAGCTGTCAGCACAGGACCCACCGTGGGGCTCAGATCCATGAATGAGGAGATCATGACCTGAGATGAAGTCAGGTACTTAACCGACTGAGCCACCCAGGCGCCCCAACACTGCACTTTGAATGGAGTACAGGGTACATAAGTCATACCTTGTTGAAGTTCATTCAAAATTTAGTTTTTCGTGGCACTTTCTTATAGAGGGTTTCTGTCTGTTACACTTTCACTTGTCTTTCCATGCTTTAACCTTGTCTTGGCACTAGAAAGACACAATAAATTATGCAAAGAATTTTCTCATATTTGGCCTCGAATTATGTACTAGCCCAGGTTAAAAGCTTGAAAGTGCAGTAGTCAAGTTATTTTCTCTCCGAACCTCTACTATGTTAAGAAATTTATTTCTGTAGCTTCCAAAATGTGACACTGCCTGGGTCTAGCTTTCCCACTCTACTGGGGAAATGAAAGCAATATGCTAGTAATGGATATTCATCGACTATGTGCAATTACCATTCAGAGCCACACGGATCAGACTGAATTCCATCACCTGAAGCCTTCCTTCCGCTATGTATGTGAAAGCCATAAAATAGTAATTTGAGAAAAGGCAGGATTTAGTAGTTTTGAGGAGGGCCTGCTCTGAGGGCATTATTATGTAATGAGAGTTTGTTCTCCAAAAGTAAGCCTTTTATCTAGGAGTTTCATTTGCCAAATGTGGACTCCCACTTTGGAATGCTCCGTTGGAACGATGCAGTGCAATCACCCAGTGTTCGGGATGATGAAGGGGGTGCAGAGGCAGTTCCAGAAGCAGCCTGATCAATTTGCTGCTTCCTCTTTTAATCTACTGGCAGTTTCCTTGTGACTAAAAGCATCTTTTATTTGTAAAACACAAGCAAAAACAAGTGGAGATGTGTTTCATTTTATCGGAGCCTCGCCACAATCGTGTCTATTAAATGGAACAGACATAATATTTATTGTGATGGATGAAAAATAAAACCAAGTCACAGAAAGAACTGTGGGACAGTGAATGCAAGTTCAGAGCGTTCAAGTATGGGTTTGAATACTAGTTCTGCCAGTTTGCAATGCAATTGTGAGCAAAACACCATCTATTATCTGTTAAAATTTTTAAACATGTTAGTTTAAAAAGGTTTGTTAAGTTTCCATAGGGGAAAACAGTATCCTACTGAAAAGATCAGGAGATAATCTACTGTTGAAAGCAAAGACTTGCTAACCCTACGCATACTGCCAAAGGCTGTGTGTGGGCAATGCCAAACAAATGTCAGGTAGAATGACAAAGCATTACATTTTTAAGACAAATGTAAATGTAACACCACCTGAAAAACTCAAATACCCTAGACTCACTTAAAGCAATTGTAAATTGACAGCAACTAATGATTGTAATAATCCTTAAAATTAATGAGTGCTACGTAGAGTTCATTCTCTGATTCAGCATGAACTCTGCAGAACCTCATTCTATAAAAGGATGAGAGGTAATTCCTAGCTTATTTACATAATCTTACATTTCAGGAGTGATGGTAGTGATGGTTAAAATATCACTTTGACAGCAGATTGATTTCTTTTGAACCTAATTTACCACATAGGGAAACCTTATTCTGTTTTACACCTGTGTAACCATCTCTTATTTTAACAGCAAAACAATGTATTTTCTAATAATATACTTTCAGAGTGTCTCCTATAGTCAGGCCAATTATTTCATTGGGTTTAAAGGGATACTGCAGGCAAGACTTCCAAAACAAGATAGCATGTTTAAGGGCCTTCACAGGCTGTGAACTCAGATTGATGCTGGATCAATTCCCAGCACTAATATATACTCTGTGTACAATCATGGATCAAATGCTTTGCTTTATCCAGCTTGTTTCTTTACCTATTAAGTAGTAAAGCTAATACTTACCTCGCAATGTCATTGTAAAATTAATATTTGCAAATTGTTTAGAATAGGGTAGGCACACAAAAATGCTAGTTCTCCTCTTAGGTCAAGGAAGACGGATAAACTAGTTACTTTTCAATCCTCCTTCGTCCAATATTGTTTTGCTGAATATTGCATTTATATTTATATGTCTGCTAATTTGTTACAAATATTGACTATTGTTGACAAGATAAATTAAGTCCCTTAGGACTCTGCAAAATTTCCACAGTAAAGAAAATAACTCCTGGTCCTCAAGTTTCAAGGGACACAAGACTCCTAGTGTACTGGACATGTTATTTATTACCTAATGAGGTAATTCAGACTTAGAACCTTCAGTGTCCTTTTCATGGGAGGGGAACCAGCAAAATATCTTGGCAAACTACTAAGGTTACGTTATTCCTTCAAGGCTCAGTTTGCTCTAAATGTTTTGGGGAGAAAAGTCTTGAGGCTTTATTAGAACACTGGATGTATTCTTTCTGCAAAAACACAAGAAATCTTAGAAAGCCTATGCTAGAAAGAGATCATGACCTCCAAAGCTTGTTCCTCTTTTGAAATCCAAAGACACAGAAAGGAAATAAAACCTTTTTTTTTCTTTCTTCCTTCCTCTTTCAACCAATATATTTTTTAATTTTTTAATTTTTTTTAAATTTATTTTGAGACAGAGAGAGACAGAGCATGAGCAGGGAGGAGCAGAGAGAGAGGGAGACCAGAAATGAAAGCAGGCTCCAGGCTTTGAGCTGTCTGCACAGAGCCGGACGCAGGGCTTGAACCCACGAACTTGAGATCATGACCTGAGCCAAAGTCGGAGGCTTAACCAACTGAGCCACCCAGGTGCCCCCAACCAATATTTTTTTGAAAACTTATGTACTTAATCCTGTTCTAGGAAGACACAAAATAAATGGGGAGTGATATAGAAGAGTCAGGAAGTAAATAAGTAATAAGAATTCCAAATGGTAATAAATGCAATGGAAAAAAAAATAAAGTAGGGTCAGAAGGATAGGGATTCCTGAGATGGGGTTGTTT
This sequence comes from Suricata suricatta, assembly GCF_006229205.1. Classification (NCBI taxonomy): domain Eukaryota; kingdom Metazoa; phylum Chordata; class Mammalia; order Carnivora; family Herpestidae; genus Suricata; species Suricata suricatta. The sequence continues at coordinate 86,864,750 of NC_043702.1, read as the reverse complement.
TTGTTGCTGTTTCATAAAGTATAGATGGGAAAGCTTCACTGAGAAGATAGTATTGGAATAGAGGAGTAAGAGGGTGAACTATAGGAAAACCTGGGAAAGAGCATTCTGGAATTTATATATGAAGAGACTGTTCTTTTTGAGGTTCATCAGGAAGGCCAGAATGATTAGACTGAATGAGGAAAGGAATCTGGCAGATGGGGTCTCAAGTTAATGCGGAGCCAGATCAGTAGGGGTCTCCTAGGCCATGGGAGATGGCAATGGCAAGACTCTTTATTCAGAACAAGATGGAGGGCTAAGAAGTCTTCCATGCTGTGGCCTGATGTAATCTGATATGTTTCTAAACTATTTCCCTGATTTGTCTTTTGAGAATAGACTGTAGGAGAGTCTAAGTGGAAGTGAGACCACTTAGGACAATTGCAAAATATCCACATGAAATTCAGTGATGACTTACATTTTAGTGGGAATAGGAGATTTGATGAAAAGTTGTAAGACTCCACTGTTTTGAAGATAATGAAAAGAATAAGCATTTCATTTGGTTTTGGAATATGAAATAAAAAAGAAAAGTAAATTTTGCGCTTAGTAACTAGTAGGGTCAAATTCGCATTTACAAAGACTGAAGGGAGGAAAGTTTTTATTTGATTAGTAGGAACATTCCAGATTTATGATATTAGATATAAGTGAACATGCAAGTAAAACAGTGCATTGAATTTGTCCTGAGAAGATCATATGTCCATTTAAGAAGTAAATATTACTATACTCTCTAAAAACAGCATGATTGGCATTAAATACTGCTTTAAATTTTCAATAAAATATTAAAGTATCTTAAGAGAACTGTAATCCCCAAAGGATCTCTTACTAAGGACTCTACAAATCATCTAATATGTAAACCTGTAGGACCAAAATATTAAATCTGTAAAATCACCTCAGGGTTTAACTCCAGAAGCATTTTACCTTGACCATGTGATCTGCCTTTTTTCTTGAAAGAAGAAAGGCAACTAATATTGAGCTTCTGCTGTGAGGCTGATAGTTTAATAAACCCAACTGTTTTTAATTTTCACAAGAAATTATTATTTCTGTTTGAATGATAAAGAAACAACATTTCACTATTAAGAGACTTATTCAAAGATACACAAATAACAAATAGAGTGAAGACTCAAATCCAAGGGCCCTTATACTTTTTGAAACTACTAAAAGTATAAACCTTTCCCATTTGGCTGCCCACAGAGTGATGAAACTAGCCACGCAGAATTAGAAAGAAACCCACCACTCATATTACATTGATAAAGACTGACGGTGTTGAGTAGGAGCCAAAACGTAACTCGTTTTTTCTGATTCCCTTTGATCAGGCTTCCTCATAGATGAGGATTTGTGTGTTATAAACCCCCGTGTTATTATGGAACCAGTTTCAGAGAGGTTTCGATCCACTATTCACAGACAGTTTACTTTGTATATTCAAGATTTGCACCACAGAGAATCTCTCCCGGTTCTCTCCTTTTCCCACAAGACTCTTTAATTGTTCTAGCACCTCCATGCAGTGCTTCTCCAGCCATGACTCAAAGACTTTAAATGGCTGTATTTATTTTACGAAAAACGTTAGTGCCTATAAAAACAGCATGTTCTCCCACAGCACATCTGTTCTCCCTCTGAGTTTTATATTATCACTTTGCCAGAGGTTTTACCTGCTATTTCAAGGGAGCTTGGTTGCTCTGATTCAACTGGATCCTTATCTGCACTAGATATAGCCTAAATGCGTAGGGCCAACTGATATATTTATAATTGTATGGTCTTTGCCAATGTCTAGCCTCCTCTGATCCTAACGACCTTCATCTGTGAAAAGAAAACAGTCTTTGCTTTTCACAACTCATGTTTCTTTACTTTGTAAATGCTTTCCCTTCCCTTTGGCTTTTGACAGTGTCCTTTTCTGGTACTCTCCTTTAGTTATACTTCAGATTCATGACACATTGTTGTTTTCCTCTATTTACACTGGTACCCAAATCTGTGTACTGCATTGCTTTCTTGTGTTCCATTTTCTTCATTCAGAACTCTTAATGACTTAGGGTATTGAAAATGAAGAAAACCAGTTGAATAATTTTTGGTGGGGTATTTATGTTTGCATCAGATTTTGGGAAATGGATCTATCTTACCTTAACATGTGTTTTTCTAGTCAACTCTCTTGGCAGAGCCTTGATTAAACTTAATAACTATGTCACCACTTTAATATGTGCCACTTCTAGTAAGTAATTGCTGGGATCATATTAACTCTAATGCATGGATGTTAGAGGGTCAGGTTTGGTCTGTTATGGAGTGAAATAAACCTCTGAAACCTCGTATATGGGTTGGCCAGTCTTTCTCCATCTTTTCACTTGACTGTCTGAAGTGCGCCACCTCCACAGTTATGGCAGCAGGGACAAAAGACAGCTGTAGGAGGTTCTTAACCACACCTGCCAAGAAATGACTTGTTAGTTCTGCTCACAGTTCATTGGCCAGGAGTAATAACATGGCACCAATCTAGTTGTTAAGGACCTTTGGTGACTACCAAATTTCTATTTCTCCTCAATAATTGAATATCAACTCCTCTATATGCCACCTGGATTCTACTGCTTCAAGGAGGCCAAATTCCAGCTTAGCAATTCTGTAACTTACAGAATTTTATAGCAAACAATAAAATCCTAATAAAGAAATTCATAGCTGGACCATAATATTTGTAGAAGTTAACCTATTTTAGAACCCGAAGAGTACACAAATATAAATGAGCTTACGTTTAATGATAATGATAAGAAACATATTATCCTCCTTCTAATCAGTATGCAAAAAAGTATCAATGGCTTTTATAATTGTGTATCATGGGATTTGTTTTATTTTAGTAAATAATAACTCTTAATAATTCATTAACCTCCATGAACTCTCAGTTATCACTAAGTGATAGTATTTCCAAGGGTAAGAGTTTACCTTGCTTGTAAGCTCTGTATGAGCACTTAAAAATTTTAAAAATAGATTTCTTAAAGTCACAGGAATAGATTCCCAAAATCTCAAAGATTTGGGGGCTTTAGCTTTGAACAATGATGTCTAGACACCAAACTGCACTTTCCTTTGCTGCTTTTGTACACTTACAATAAATACAACCCACAAGTTGATTGTCTCTAAACATTTGGAATCTTCTACAATAACACAGATCTGACAAAGATTGTCACAAAATAACTGAACAATTCTTGAAGGGTAAATAAAAGAAAAGAAAGAAAACTGGCAAATGTTTGTTTGGACTCTTTGGTGATAGTGAATTGTTTGGATTTTTAAAGCAAAGTGAATTCACTACAAAGATGTTTTGCCATTGGCATTACACAGCCCAAGAGGTCACAATGAAAGTGAGAGCTGAAGCAATTTCTGCATAATTGCAAAAAATAGTCCAGATGATATGCATGTGTCTATAAAAATGTACTCTGTGTGGTATTAATAAACAAGCATTGTGCATCAGTTAAAGACAAAAAAATTGAGTGAGCTTGTTTTTGTGTGTTTTTACTAATGATATGTTTTTTCTCATATTATTTTTATTTTAATTATTTTAATATTTATTTATTTATTTTTGAGAAGGAGAGAGAGAGAGCAAGCAGGGGGAGAGGCAGAGAGAGAGGATGACAGAGAATTCCAAGCAAGAGCTACACTGTCAGCGCTGACTTGACACGGGGCTCAGACTCATGAGCTGTAAGAAATTAAGAGCAGAAATTAAGAGTCGGACATTTAACTGGCTGAGCTTCCCCTCGCATATTATTTTTAAATTCTAATTGGATTTTCTTTTGGTTATCGAAAAGTACATGTTTACTATAGAATATTTGGAAAATAAAAACAAGAAAAACAGGAAACTACAGGTAGAAATTTCAAGGAAGAATGATGTTTTGGTTTGTTTACTTCTTATTTCTAAAAATATAGCAGTATGCCAAGCATTATACTATGTATGTCTAATATATGATGTATGGTTTTTAAAACATGCTCTTTAATGGCAATATAGTTTACACAAATATGTATACGTTTGCAATTGGTGTTATAATAGTTCCTACTTTGCATGTTTGAGCTATATCTACATGTTTTACTATTATAATAAACACCTAAATACATGTCTTTATCCATATATCCTGTTTGTTTCCTGAGCTGGTTGTTGGCCCAAGGTAGTTTTTGACTCTTACTAAATTTTGCCAAGTGGCTGTGGCTTCTATAAAACAATCCAAGGGATGTTTTCATTCCTTTACATTAATAAAATACACACATTGCTCATAGAATTTTGTTTATTGGAATTGGAAAATGAAAACTTGGATTTATAAAGAAAATTTTATGAAGGAAGAAAAATCTCACTGAATGGAGAAACTCAAGGTACTTCTTACCTCAGAAGTCACTACAGACAGCCTGGTAAGTGAAGCAGGGACTATGCAAATGCCTTTAAGCTGATAACGTATTTCTCACAGAAGGGACTGCAAGTAACTTTGATGGTAAGGTGAGAAATGCATCTCTGATTTAAGGATGTGAAAACCAATTAGCATATGAAGGAAGGAAATTACTGAAGATTGTTGTTAAGAATGAATGAGGATATTGCAGAAGTGTTTAGGGTTTCTAATAAGAAGTATGAAGTTTAAGAAGCATTTTTAAGAAATTGGATTTTTTTTCACAGGATTGGTTAATGAGACCACCGGATCAATACTGGTTGAGAGGAAAGAGCAGAACATCAGGGAACATGAAATATCACACCAGAACTGTAAATGTGTTCAATTATTCATTCAGATTCCATATGTCTTGTCAATTTTTCAGTAAGGCACTGTGCTGGGCAATACAGATACAAAGATTTATAAGAGCCAATTCCTATGCTGTAAGGATTCAGAATAAAGGGGGAAGGATAGTTAATTATTTACCAAGTTTATATAATAACAATAATAATAATTAATAGTGTAAATAATAGAAAAATAATAATGCAGTTCAGATGGAGCAAATAAAAACACATAAAATCTTTGTGAAGGGACATCAAAGAGTCAATGCAGTAATATTATGGGGTCACTTGAAATATTTTCAGGAGTCTGTCAAGGGGAAACTTTTCCAACAAGCATTCCAAGAAGTGGTGGGGCGAGGAGGAGGGAACATGTGGAATCGTGGAGCCATAGAGGAGAATGATGCATCCAGGGAAATACCATTCATTGAGTAGGGCTGTGGTTCTGGAATAATACAAACTCAGATGGAAAGTTATGCCAGATTCAATTTTGAAAAATTTCTAAGGAGCTTGTGTTTTATCAAGTTGTGTCAGAAAGTCAGTGAAAATTTTAAGCAGAGAATTAATAAGCAATTTGTGGATTTTCCTGTTTCATGTGTCATACAAGTACCACTTCACATCTATTCATAGATAAGTAGTTCATCTAAGCTCTTAGGTTGAATTCATTTGTAAAGAAATTCCCCTGGGTTTTCTGCCTTAATATATTTATTTCTTAATTTTGAGAGAAACATTTTAAGTGACAAAATGGATGAATTACTCTCTCCATGGCTTGATTTAGATGCTCCTTACTTCTTACTCTATACTAGATGATTATGGCATCATATGTAATGAAAATCTGTGGGACACCTGGGTGGGTCAGTTGGTTAAGTGTCCCACTCTTGATTTCAGCTCAGTCATGATCTCTCTGTTTGTGGGATAGCCACATTAAGCTATGCCCTACGAGCATGGAGCCTGCTTCAGATTCTCTCTCTCCCTCTCTCTCTGCTCCTCCCCCATTTGCGTTCACTCCCAATCTCTCTCTCTCTCTCACAAAATAAATAGACATTAAACAATGCAATGAATATCTACTCAGCTATAACAACAGCATGCACACACACACAAAATATTGTGCAAATTGCTTTTTTCATCTAAGATCCAACATATATTAAAATATCAACATATGTACATAAAGTAGTTATATATATATATATATAACGCATACATATATAATTACAACAGATATACTATATTTTAGGTAAAAATATTAGGTTAAATAATCATTTGTATAATATAACCTATTTTTGTAAAGACAAAGGAAGTCACTAAAAACTTCGTTTCTAGTGAATATTATTTCTTAGCATACAAAATTATGCATTTCTGAAAAAATGCAATAGGAACTACTAATATTATTTACTACTGAGAAGTGGCAACAAAGAGTTAGAATTTAAGAATCAGAAAATATTTCCTGCTGACATTTCACTCTTCTGTAAATCATTTTATATTATAATCATATAAGAAATATTTGTACTTAAAAACTGTTTTTCTTCATTATTACTATTAATTAATGTTTACATTGGAAATATGTGTATATGATATCTCAAATCCACTTGTAATATTCCAAATGTTTTTGAGAAAAATGTGTATGTCAATATTTCAATAACAGGATTTTATATATGTCTATAGGATCAACCTTGTTAATCATATTATTGAAATATTTTCTACTCCTACTCATTTTTTGGGTTCTAAGACTTATTAGTTTAAGAAGAGTATGTGAAAATATCACCCTATCATGTCAACTTACCAATTTTATTAATTCTGTCAATGTTTACTTTATGTGATTAGGACTATATTGTTGGGGACTGCATATATAGGATAAATATATATATTTGACCATTTGTTCTTTTTATCATTATTGAATGATTTTTTTCTCCTGCAGTTTTTAGCTTTAGAAGGTATCAGAATTGGCAAAAAAGAAGTCAAACTTTCCCTTTTTGCAGATGACATGATACTCTACATGGAAAACCCGATTGACTCCACCAGAAGCCTTCTAGAACTGATCCATGAATTCAATAAAGTCGCAGGGTACAAAGTCAATGTACAGAAATCAGTTGCATTCTTATACACCAAAAATGAAGCAACAGAAAGAGAAATCATGAAACAGATCCCATTCACAATTGCACAAAAAACCATAAAATACCTGGGAATAACCCTAACCAAAGGTGTAAAAGACCTGTATGCCAAAAACTACAGAAGACTTATGAAGGAAATTGAAGAAGACACAAAAAAATGGAAAAACATTCTGTGCTCATGGAGCTGAAGAATAAACATTGTTAAAATGTCATTATTACCCAAAGTAATTTACACATTCAATGCAATCCCCATCAAAGTTGCACCAGCATTCTTCTCACAGCTAGAACAAACTATCTTAAAATTGGTATGGAACCACAAAAAAACCTGAATAGCCAAAGCAATATTGAAGAAGAAAACCAAAACG
>NC_043702.1:86839441-86857430 GCF_006229205.1 Suricata suricatta | reverse complement strand
TATATATATATATATATACAATGGAGTACTATATGGCAATGAGAAAGAATGAAATCTGGCCATTTGTAGGAAAGTGGATGGACCTCGAGGGTGTCATGCTAAGTGAAATAAGTCAGGCAGAGAAGGATGGATACCATTTGTTTGCACTCAAACAGGAGAAATCTAACAGAGGACCATAGGGAGAGAAAGGGGGAAAGAGAACTGGGGGAGAGTGAGGGACACAAATCATGAAAGACTATTGAATACTGGAAATGATCCGTGGACTGAAGGGGGAGGAATGGGAGGGAAGGGAGTGATGGTCATGGTGGGGGGCACTTGTGGAGAGAAGCACTGGGTGTTGTATGGAAACCAACTTGAAAATAAACTATTAAAATAAAAAAATTTTAACTCTATGGGGTTCCTAGGTGGCTCAGTCTATTAAGCATCTGACTTTGGCTCAGGTCATGGTCTCATGGTTTGTGGTTTCAAGCCCCCACGTCAGACCCTGTACTGACATCTCAGAGGCTAGAGCCTGTTTTGGGTTCTATGTCTCCCCTTCTCTCTGGCCCTCCCCACTCACACTCTGTCTCTCTGCCTTTGTCCCTCTGTCTCTCTCTTTCAAAACTAAATAAGCATTAAACATTTTTTTTAATGTACTCAACTCTACAAGTGCAGGTTTGCTATGGACATGAGCATTTGGAATTCTCATAAATTGTTTATAGGACTGAAAATTTTATAACCACCTAAGGAAACTATATATTTGAAAGAGCCAACTAAAACTGATTCCTTACAATCCAGCAATTCTACTCCCATACTTGCACTCATTATACATATGTCTATCTAGACAATGTATACAAGAATATTCATAGTGGCATTTTTATAATATTCTCAAATTGAAAACACCCCAAATATCCATCAACAGTAAATAAGGTGTACGAACTATAGCAAATATATACAATCAATATTATAGAGCAGTAAAAATGAACTCAACCACATGGATGAATCCTACAAATTTAATGTCAAGTAAAAGAAGTAAACCCTAAAAATTACTTACAGGCAATACTAAACGACACAGTTAGAATCGAGAATAGTATTCAACGTTAGTAATAAAAGAGGGGTAGTGATTGAGAGAGGATGTGAACAGTGCTTTCAAAAGTTGGCAATTACTTTTCCTTTGCCCTGTTGATAGTTATATAGGTTTTGTTTTGTGCAGTTCATTTACCAGCACAGGTATTTATGTTTTTGTACCTTCATATATATTTGTAATACTCAATAATAAAAAAGATTAAATTTTCAAGAAATAGAAGTAGATAAATCCATAAAATATATTTACCTCCCTTGCTAAATCAGCATGCTTAATGAGTCAAAATTAAAACAAATAAAAATAGGGCCCTCACACGATTATTTTATCACCTTCGAGCAGTGGTGTTTTGCCATGCACTCAGATAGGAAAATGAAGTTAAGAATTAAAAATAAATGCAGAAAAAAAATAAAACTCTTCTTATTTGTATGGGTTTTATAATTCTATAGGTATGACATCCAAGAGAAGTACCTAAAAATGTAACAAGCTAGACTCAACTATTAAATTAGCATAAACATCAATAGCTTTTCTGTGTACCATTTAGAAGGAAAAATGTAAGACATGTCACCATTTACTATAACAACAACAAAAATCAAACTCCTGGAAATACAGGAAATAGGAAAAGTGAAAGATATATGCATGGCATGTTTTAAAGCACTATTGAAGGACACAAAAGAATTCTTGAACAAACGGAAATAAATACAATATTTTAGATAAGAAGATTCACCATCATAAAGGCATCAATTTTCCTTAAGTTATTTTATGAGGCCACAATAAAATGCTATTTTTGTTCTTTTAACTCTGCAGTTCAAATGGAAAAATGGAATGATAAATACTTGGGGAATTCTGAAGTAGAATTGAGAGACTGCACCTCCTAGGGACTGACATGCCTATTTAAGGCTTAGTGTACACTTTCATTAGCAAACAGAAAAGCCAATGTAAGCACATAGAGATTCCAAAAATAGACCAAAATATATGTGGGTATTTACTACAACATAAAAGCAACATCTCAGGTAAGAAAATGCTGTCATTATCCAATAAGCAGTATTGACAAAACTGGAATTGCCATTTGAAAACTAATTTCGCACAGAGGGGCAAATTCCACCTTGACTAAAAGTTTAAATGTAAAAATAATAGATCTTTTTAAATATGAGAATAAAACATGGGGAAATTCCTCTATGATCTCAGAAAGAGAGAGAGAGAAAAACCTATTTCTATGTCTCAGGATCCGGAAAGTATAATATAATAAACTGATAGACTGAGACCATGATTCTCTGCAATAATTAGAAAAATGATATGTTACCAAAGTCATATTTTAAGCCCATTTAAAGACACATCTAGGAAAAGGACTAAATAAATTGAAATTCCTTGTTTCGGACAATGACAATAGCCAACCGCTTTCTTCACTGGAGACATCTGTCAGTTCTGAGCATTAGCTGAAGACCAGGCATGACCTAAGTAGTGGGCATCCACTAGGGAACAGAGAAACAATGGGATCTGTGGTAGCTGTGAAAGCTGGCATTACAGATTGTTGACTAGAGGAGCCCCAAATGCACTCCTCGCTTTCTCCATGAGAGATTTCTTGAGATTTGGAGTAGTGCAGAAAGTTGGAAGGCTAGACCTGTAACATTTAAAAGGGCAAAGTAAAATCTCTTTCAGTCTTTGGTGCTTAGGAATCAAAGCCCCACTAGACAAGGGGACGTGCTTCAAGTACACAAAGTCTTCTTAAGACATGTGCCAGACTCAAAAGCCTGTGGGTGGGGGCTAAGGAGCTAAACTCTAAATCCAAAAAGCAGAACCAAATCTGGAAATATTTGACTCTAAGGAGACAAAAACCATTGAACTAAACAATTAAAAACCCAGAAAGGCCATGAATGAGGAATAGGGAAAAATCTAAGGAAACAGAATCTTACTAAAACTGTCACCCAACCTAAGCTCAACTCCTAAGTGGCTAAGGTTACCATCATATCACCTTATATATTAGCAGTAGCAAAGAAATCACTCTCCTGTGGAAAATAATGTTACTGCAAGATCTACGATTCTCTTAGCAGGGTTACAACTCTGGCCCATTACCGCCCAATGAGAGGCTCTACTGAACAAATTTTACCATCACCGTGACTGAAGCTTTCTCAGAACTTGGCCACAGCCTGAGGCTCTTCCTACCTAATCATATCACTTTGCTCAGTCTGCTATACAGGATATCACAGACTGCGGGCCTTTAACAATGGGAATTTCTTTGCTTCCTTCCTTTTTTCCTTCCTTCCTTTTTTCCTTCCTTCCTTCCTTCTTTCCTCTGTCTCTTTCTTTTTTTTTTTTTTTTGAGAGAGAAAGAACATGAGGGCAGATGAGGGGAGAAAGAGAGAGAGAATATTAAGCAGGCTCCATGCTCAGCATGAAGTCTGATGCGGAGCTTGATTCCACCACCCTGAGATCATGATCTGAGCAGAAATCAAGAGTTGGATGTTCAACTGACTGAGCCAACCAGGAATCCACAGGAATTTATTTATTACAGTTCTGGAGTCTGAGAAGTTTAAGATCAAAATGTCAACCAAATTGGTGCCCAGACAAGCCCCTCTTCTTGTCTTAACAGATGGATGCCTTCTCTATGTATCCTCACGTGGAGAGAGGTTCTGGTTTCCTCTTCTTATAAGGACATTACTCCTATCACAGGGACCAGGCACTCACGACCTCTTCTAAACCTACTTACCTCCCAAAGGATCCATCTCCAAATACCATCACATTGAGGTAGGGCTTCAACATATGAATCTTACAGCAGTAAAATTCCTTCCCTTCTCCCTTCACTGCAGTCTTAAGGTGCTCCCAGTGTACTCCTGCTTCTTCCACAAGTATCTCCCCCAATAAATACCTTGAACATCAAATTCCACCCTGGTATCTGTTTCTCAGAGGATCCAAATGACAGACAATGTAATAAATATCTAAGTAAACTATCACTATGCTTAATTTGGAGGTCAGTATAAAGGGGCCCATAATCCAGAGCTAATTTTAATACCAGTTTTAGAAAATGTCAAATCATAACTAAATCTGATATTTTTAAAAAGACAGCTAAGCTGGTCCCAGTCCTTATCTAGAACATATTTTCTATTTCTGACATTCAAAGCCATTCCTGCCCTCTATGGCTTAGAAATCTAAAAGCTTTCAGTGGTAAACGTGAGGACTAAATCTTCAGCAATGGGTTGTTGAAGATGAGTGTAGTGTAAGGCCTGACAGTTGTTCTTTTCCTTTTTTGAGGCATCTATTTCAAAGAGGCATCCATTTCAAAAACTGCTGTCTCAAATAAACACTTGCCAGTCCCATGACTAAAAACAAAACACCCAAGTACTCATTAAGCTTCCTTTGTTTGAGAGATCTTGGTTAATCTTGATAACTTACTCTTTGGACCACTTGTTCTCTCTCTCTCTCTCTCTCTCTCTCTCTCTCTCTCTCTCTCTCTCTCTCTCTCTCTCTCTCCCTCTCTCTCTCTCCCTTCTGGAGTTTAAATTCCCTCTCTTACATTTTAAATTCACCAATGAAGAATAAACTCTTGAAACCCTAGGCCCCCACCCTCCACCCCTAGAAAATCACAACCACTGGCCTGTTCTCTCTCTCTCTACCTGTAACTTCACTGTGTGGCCCCAGGGGTGCCCTGTAATTTTCAGGTTCTGTAACTTATATGTTTTTAATTTTTTCAAAGTTTTCTGATGGTTGGTACTGAAGGGTCTCTTGCAATCAAAATAAGAACCATGAAAGCTGATCCAACCACAACGCTGGTTATTGATAAGCTGAGTGAGACTGACCCCAAACAGTGAGCAATGTAGTGAGCAGTCTACTCACATCATATTTGCCAGAATCCAATTCCCACTACAATAAAATTGAATGACTCTAAGGTGCAAGACTGACGTTTTCTTGGAGCTTAACTCCACAATGTTGATTTTCTTCTGCCATCTGTTGATAGGGATATGTCACTGATTTCTTAGGCTACCAGCCCGCAATCCAGTGGTTGCTACCTTACAGAATCACATAAATTGAATTTCCAGAGACCCAGCCTTGGTGTCAAAGGATGACATGGAAACAGGAATGCAGATACACCAGTCATCCATAATTATAGATATTGTACAAATACTCTAGAATTCCTAATATACTAGTTCTTCTCAATTATACTTTACCAGCTATGGGTATATGTAAACAATCATCAATTTGGTGAGTACATGGGTTTAGATTAGCCACCCAGACACAAATTAGAAATATATATTAAATTTTACTTGAAAACTGCCAGAATATTGTCTCCCAAGAGGCTCACACAAATAGAAAGAAATCTTGAATATCAAAGGCAGATCTTCATGAAGTTACTTCCTGTATTGGAAATGTGCTTTAGGCCCAGAAAAGATGAGACTTCACATCAGGTTTCTGGGGTTCCTCAGACACCAGGAGGCATTTAAAGAGATGCATAGGCTTATATAACATTCTCTTCAGAACCATGCCTCACAGTTCCCGCATCCTATTTAATAAAAATATTATGTATCCAGAGAGATACTGTTAAGGTCATTTCCCATGTAAGTCTCTTCTTCCTAAGGAATATCATTGGTCAATTTACCTGAACGTTCAGATGACAAGAAGATTAGACTTGATCACCTGCCTTCTATTCGTCCTCCTCACCTGTCACCTCTCTAAAGAGAATGAATAGATCAAGTTTACCTGACGTAATCCCATTCACCTAGTGAGTAAAAGATGTAAGAAAGGGGTCTGGAAAATAAATCCAAAGGAAATGGCTAATAGGAAATGAGGGATAGAATCTTGAAGAGATATTAAGGACAGAAGACTGGGGATTCATTGGCATTCAGAGGCAGTGTGGTTTATTACAAGAGATAACACCCAGACTTCACACTTTGGTGGTAACAGTGATGGTTCTTGTTCTTGTTCTTCTCCTTTTCCTTCTTTTTCTTCTCGTCTTCCTTAATCTCCTCCCCCTCCTCTCTCCTCTTCCTCCTCCTCCTCCTCCACCACCTTCTTCTCTTTCTTTCTTTCTTTCTTTTTTTCTTCATCTCCTCCTCCTCTTCCTTCTTCTTTTTATTCTTCATTTTCTTTACCTTTCTCATGCTATTTAACATCTCTGGGATTGAGCTTCCCAAACAGTAAAATAGTGATGATATTTCTCCACAGGAATATTGAGGATATAAATCAGGCAAATTATATGATGGTGCCTAATAGTTTGTAGGAGCATATTAAATGTTACACAGTGTCTTATTTTTCTTTAAAAAAAAACCAGAAGATAAATTTGGCTGTAATTTCTCTTTTTAGTGTACATAACACAAGCATCCCATGTATTTGCCACCTCTTCATATATGTTTTACCAGTTCCCAAAGTACATTTTATTTTCCTTTGGAGAAAAATGTAGTCGGTCTTACTGACTTCAGAAATTTACAGATTAAAGAGGTCAGATGTCAACTCTGTTGCAGACATTTTCTGTAAAACTATGTTAGGTTTATATGGTGTTTTTAACTAATGCTATCTCTCTAAAAACTAAGACAGCATTAGGGAAATCATAATTTACTAATCAGGGGTCAGGGAAAAGGCCAAGGAATAATCAGGTCTTTTTAGCTCTCACCCCTTTGGTACAGATAATAGCAATATTTGTGAGACTTGATAGTACATATAGAGTCATACTCTCTCTCAGGATACGCAACTGTTCTACTAAATAACACAGTCCGACTCTTCTTGAATGAAATAAACAGGACCCTCACTTGCTATCACGGATGGACATAAGTCAGACACCAGTGTTGCTCTAGGCTTATGGCAAGGTCTCCAACCTGACAATTGCCTTCATGCCATAAGGAACAATAAAAGGCAGTGCATGAGGTGCATATCAAACTGCTGCTATTTTCCAGAGACACTTTGAAAAGTGTCACTTTTTGGAGTCACTTTGAAAAGCAAGTAGTTGCTCTCTAGGTATGTGCATTTTTATGTGCACCCATATCTGCTTTGAATCTTATAACACTGCTCCTCTAATTAAATTTTGTATCAGGGTAATAGAGATGTCCTCATGAAGACAAAAAAAAAAAAAAACCCTTGTGGTGTACACTGATTCTCTCTCACTTGAGGTCTCTAAGAATTGCAGCACAATGTTGTGATTCAATTTATATCTATACAAAGTTTATATTTGCTTTTTTAAAAATTATTTTGAGAAAGAGAGCGTGAGTGGGGGATATACAGAGACACTGGGGAACAGAGGACCCAAAGTGGGCTTTGTGCTGACAGGAGAGAGAGCCCAATATGGGCTTGAGCCCACAAACTGTGAGATCATGACCTGAGGCAAAGTTTATATTTGAATCAATCTTACCACTAGCAATTTTGAACCCACTTCAAGCTACAGTGGACTCAAAGTTATTTTCCTGCCTTATTATATTTGAAACATTTTAAAAGTGAAAATTATTATGGGGATGCCTGGGTGGCTCAGTTGGTTAAGTGTCCAACTCCTAACCTTGGCTCAGGTCATGATCTCATGATTTGTGGGGTCAACCCCACATTGGGCTCCATGCTGAGAGCATGGAGTCTTCTTGAGATTCTCTCTCTCTCTCTCTCTCTCTCTCTCTTTCTCTCAAAATAAATGAATATTAAAGATGAAAATTATTTCATGGCAGGAACCTCACAAAAAAGAAATATTATATATTTTTTTGGTCAGAGTCCTTGCCTTTTCCACTCACTTCAGAGTAGTGTTCTTCTAGTAAGTAAGTGATGCTCTTCTGATGAGTGTAGCATTAGAATACTGATTAACTGTGGTTACTGAGTGTCATGGTTAGGAAGCCATGTTCTTTTGAAGAAATGCTAACAACTTGGGCCTTTGGTTGGACTCACATGCTTTTGTTTTATTTTATTTTAAAAGGCAGTAGTCTTCGTTTTTAAATCAGTTTTTGTGTTTACAGAAAATTAAACAAACAGTACAAAGAATTCCCATATACTCCTTTTCCCTTTCTCAGGCTTTCCCTTATTAATATCTTGCATTAGTGAAGTACATTTGTTGCAAATGGTGAACCAATCATAATACACTATTATTAGCTGAGGTCCAGAATGCCCATAGGGTTCATTTTTTGTGTTGTCCAGTCCTATGGTTTTTGACAAAAACATAATATCTACCATTACAATAGTATACAGAATAGTTTCACTGATCTAAAAATCCTCTGTGTTCCAACTATTCATCTCTCTATTCTCCTTAAAACCCTTTATAACTAAAGATTTCTTTACCATCTCTAGTTTTGTTTCTTCTTGAATGTTGTATAGTTATAATAACAAAATATGTATCATTTTTTCTATTTTAAGCAAAACAATTTAAGTTTCTCCATGTCTTTTTATAACTTTAATAGATTTATTTTTATTGCTGAATAATATTCTATTATATGAATGCAACACTGTTTATTCATTTCCCCTTTTGAAGGACATCTTGATTGCTTACAGTGTTTGGAAACTATGGATAAAACTGCTGTAAAGACTCATGGACAGGTTTTTATATGGATAACATTTTCTTTTTTTAATTTCTTTTGTTTGTTATTAATTTTTGAGAGAAATAAAGACAGTGCGAGCAGAGGAGGGTCAGAAAGAGAGGGAGACATAGAAGCAGAAGCAGACTCCAGGCTCTGAGCTGTCAGCACAGAGTCCGACGTGGGACACAAACCCACCAGCTGTGAGATCATGACCTGAGCTGAAGCCGACTGAGACACCCAGGAGCCCCTGGATAAAATTTTCAACTCATTTAGATAAATACCTGGGAGTATAACTGATGGATCATATTATAAGACTATCTTTAACTCTATAAGACACTGCCAAACTATCATCCAAATGTCTTTTCTATTTTGTATCCCCAACATCAGGGGGTGAGAGTTTTTGTTACTTTACATCCTTGTAAGCATTTTGCATTGTCAGATTTCTTTTTTTGGACTTAGACATTTAAAAATGTATATAATTGTATCTCTCTTTTTCAGTGTGCAATTCCTTAATGACATATGATGTTCAACATCTTTTTTATTCTTATTTGCCATACATTCTTTGGTGACATGCCTGTTCAGATCTTATGCTCATTTTTAAAATTGAGTTGTTTTCTTATTGCTCAATTTTAAGATTTTTAAAAATTATTTTGGATACAAGTTTGTTATCACATATATGTTTTGCAAATATTTTCTGCCACTCTTAGGCATGTCCTTGCATTCTCTGAACAATGTTTTTTGCAATGTAGAAATTCTAATTTTATTGAAGTGTAACTTATCAATTATTTTATTCATGGATTATGTTTTAGGTGTTATATCTAAAAGGTCACTGGCAAACCTAAGTTTACCTACTTTTTTTTTCCTAAAAAATGGTTTTGTGTTTTATACGTAGGTCTATGATCCATTTTGAGTTAATTTTTGTGAAAGGAATAAGGTCTGTGTCTAGATTCATTTTGTTTGCATGAAGATGAAAAGTCGTTTCAGCACTATTTGTTAACTAAACTATACTTCCTCCATTGGCAAAGATTGTTTGACTATATTTGTGGGTTTATTTCTGGGCTCCCTTTTCTGTTTCATTGTTCTATTTTTAATTTTTTTTTTAATTTTGCATATTATCTTGATTATCGTTTTATAGTAAACCTTAAAATCAGGTAGAGTCAGTTGTCTAACTTTGTTCTTCTTCCATGTTACATTAACAGTTTGGGGTCTTTTGTCTTTTTCAGATGGATTTTAGAATTAGTTTGACAATAGTCACAAATTATTTGGTGGAATTTTGAGTAGAATAACACTGTACCCATAGACCTTGGGAAAAAAAACAGGTTGAAAATTGTGAATTTTCTTATCTGTGAACACGGAATAGCTCTCCATTTATTTACTTCTTCTATAATTTCTTTCATCAGAGTTTTGTACTTTTCCTTATATAGATCTTGTACCTATTTTGTTAGATTTATACGTGAGTAATTCATTTTGGGGCAGGGATGCCTATGTAAGTGGTAAAATGCTTCTAATTTCAGATCCCATTTGTCTATTGCTGGAATATAGGAAATTGATTGACTTTTGTATGTTAAGCTTGTATCCTATAACATGACTATAACTGCAGAGTAGTTCCTTGAATTTTTTGGTCATTTTTTCCCAGATTTTTCTACATAGACAGCCATGTCATATGTGAAAATATAATTTTATTTATTCCTTTTCAAAGTGTATGCTCATCTGTCTGTCTTTCTTGCTTGCTTGCTTGCTTTCTTCTCTTTTTGTTTCTTTCTCTCTCCCTCTCTTTATCTGTCATATTGCATTAGCTAGTATATCCAGTACAATGTTGAAATAAGAGTGTGAGAGGGTACGTCATTGCCTTATTACCAATATTAGGTGGAAAGTCTCTAGTTTCTCACCACTAGATATATTATTAGTTGTAGATTTTTTTATAAGTGTGCTTTATGAGTTTAAAGAAGTTCCCTTTAAGTTGCTGAGTTCTTATGAATCAGTGTTTGATTTTGTCAAATGATTTTTCTGCATCTAATAATATGATCCTATGATTTTTTAACCTCTTAATATAATGGATTATAGTCATTGGTTTTCATATGTTGAACCAGACTTGTCTACTTGAGACAAATCCCACTTGGCCATGGTGTATAATTATTTTTATACATTGCATTTGATAGACCATGATATTGTTGGGTATTTCTGCACCCATATTCATGAGAGATATTAGGTGGTCCATGTGTAGACTTTAGGGTAATATGGGCCTGATAGAATGGGTTGGAAAGTATTCCTTCTGCTTCTACTCTCTGTAGGAGATTATGAAGAATTGGTTGCATTTTTTTCCTAAATGTTTTAAAGAATTCACCATCGAACCCATCTGGGCCTAGTACTTTCTGTTTTTGAAGCTCATTAATTATTGATATGTGCCCTGTTCAAATTGTCCATTTCTTTTTGTGTGAGCTGCGGTAGATTGTATTTTTCATGAAATTGGTCCCTTTTGTCTAGCTTATCAAATTTAGGGGCATAATGTTTTTCATAGCATACTTTTATTATCTTTTTAATGGCCATGGGATAAGTAGTGGTGAGTCCTCTTCTTTTCTGCTATAAGTAATTTGTCTTCTTTTTCTTTATTGGGTACATGCTTATTTTACTTTTTTTTTTTTAAAGCACATTTATATGCTTTTTCTCCATTCTTAAGAGAAAGGACAATCATACATGTTGTGAGGGAGCAATGATTTTGCCTTTGTTAGTGAACATTGTGAACAATAAATGGGAAGAAACCTTATTACTGTTATCAAACCCAAGTGTGCACTGTATAAAAATGAGGAGAATACTATTAGCTCCCAGGTTTTTGATGAATCTACTCTTTACCCAAAACAATAAATGGGTTCTTATGTCCTTCCTTTTAAATTCCAACAATCACCTAAGATGGAGATTAAGCTTATTTTACAGAGAACACTCATACTCATATGAATCAAATAATATTTCCTAATTACAAAAGAAAAGAAGTGAGACAAAATTCTGAATCCATACCTTTCAGAATCCAAGACACATCCTCTTTCAACTGTTCTTTGTTTCTTAGGATGGTTCAACTTCCAGTGTCCTGAGCTCTGAATACTGAGGGGGAAAAAAAGTAAAATGATCCCTGCCTTTTAGGATAATATAAGTCAGATGACAGATTTTATATTATGAAAAATAATGTTACTTATCTACCTATTAAGTTGTTTTAATATTTGTAACTACTTCTTGGGCAAAAATTTTGGTGAAAAAAAATCAGAAAATAATGAATACATTTATAAAACTTATTTGTAACTATAAATCATTATTACCAAAATTAGCACATGTTATAAAGTAATCAATAAACAAATATGTTTGATATATTTGATAAAATATATTATTGATATGTCTAGAACCTTTCTAGATAGGTACTATTTCATGTCATCAGTGAAACTAGTGATTATAAATTAGTCACAGAGAGGGTGACCAGGTGTCTCAAGGTCATTCACTTTGCTGATGCATTGATTATTATTATTATTACTATTAATATTTTGGTTTATGACAGCTACAATATTAGTAACTATTGGATACATCCTTTTAAATCACTCCTAGATACACAGTTCATTCAGTAGATATGGGATGTCTTTTTAGCAAAAACCTCTTAGATAAATTTGAAGAATGGACAAATTAAAGGCCACAGAATACATATTTAGTACAAAGTGTATGGGTTCAAAAAAGATTTCTGATAATAAAAAATGATTATGATTAATTTTCATACATGTTAATCTTTGCATAAATTAGCAGTGTCTTATCTAAGTTTTTTCTTAATTTTATTAATTTCCGTCCTATAGATGTATGGGAAATAGGGGAATTGAAGGCCTTAGGCCTAAAGCCCAAGACAATATCAGATATTGAGTAAATACTTTATTCAAAGCTGTTCTCCAGGACCATGCTTGTCAAAAAAGCTCCCAAGAGAAGGTTAACAGAAACTGGCAGGATATGTCTGGAGAAAGGTAGAGAGAACCAGAAGAAAGAGAACAGAAAGAAACGGGAATTAAAAATGAACAAAAAGCCTCAGAAGCTGTGCCTTCTTCCTCAGGGAGTTCAATCTCCCATCTGATTCTTGTTAGGCTTTCCTTGTATGATGAGGTCTGTGCAAAGTGGTGGGAGGGATTCCTGAGGGAGCAGAGCAGACCGTGACTAAGTGTTTCAAGGAGAGGACAGATCTTTGGATGAGGTATTGTAGATCTCTACATCATTTACCACTTAGAGTTTTTCTCTATTTGAATTTTCAACCCTAATAAAAAGTTTGCAACTTCTATATGTCACAGGAAATTCCCCCATGGCATTTTGTAATTCCCAGTTTCCATAGCTGATTTCAACAGTCTGTCAAATTTCTGACAGCTGTAACTTTTCTCTCTGGAACACTGGAAAGACACTGTGTTAGAATATTATTTTTATAAATTAATGGGCCAAAGAAGAATTCTGAAAGGCAAGAGAGCAAATTTCTCTGCAGCTACACATATGGGACTGATGGTTAAGGCTTAGGATTGCAGGTTTGGATCTCTGGGAACAAATGAGTCTCAGTGCCAGATTGATGTAACCATTCTTAAATAGAAAAATGTAAAAATTCCCATACTTGAGGGTCCACCTTAGGATAGTAACATAAGAATCTCTGAGATAAGACCTAGGTATACACATGCACACACACACACACACACACACACACACACACACACACACAGATGTCTTTATAAAATATTTTATCATAATATATAAAATCATATTTGGTTTTAATATATAAGCAAGGTTTAGAATAATTGTTCCAAGACATTACAGAAAAGAAGATATCAGGTTTTTTTTAATGTGTATTTATTTATTTTTGAATGAGAGAGAGAGTCAGAGAGAAATTGTGAGCAGGGGTGGTGAAGAGAGAGAGAGGGGAAAAGAGAGAGAAAGAGAGAATCAAAGCAGCCTTCACACTGTCAGCACAGAGTAGAAGTGGGGCTCAAACTCACAAGTTGTGAGATCATAACCTGAACTGAAACCAAGAGTCGGAAGCTCAACTGACTGAGCCACCCAGGCTTCCGAGAATTATCAGTTTGATAGGAGATGAAGGAGACTGGGAGCTGAGCCCAAGCTCTTTAGACAAAAATCTTTAGACAAAATATCTTTCGTTTATCAACCAAAGATATTTTGTCTACTGTCAGGTACCAACAGGACTCTTAGCAGGGGTCACATATTGTTGCTTGGGGTGATTCATTGAGGAATTGGGTTTGGAGATACAAGGCATCTCCAAAGAAGAGAAAGATCAGACATTGAAGCCAGCTTCCAGACTGAATAGAATCGGCACTCCCAATGCTGTCCCACCTACACTGTCATTATTCTACTATACACTCTAGGACAAGGGTTGGCAAGCTACCATCTGCAAGCCTAATCTGGCCTGCTGCCTTTTTCTGCATGGTTAATAGGCCAACAACGATCTTTACATTTTTAGTGTTAAAAAAATAAAAGCTCAAAGGAAGAATACTTTTTTGACATAGGAAAATGCAATTTCCATAGATGAAGTTTCACTGGATCACAGCCATGCTGATTTGTTTGCATATTGTCTGTGGCTATTTTCACACTATGAGGCGAAGTTGAACAGTTGCTACAGAGACGGTAAGGCTCATAAAGTCTAAAGTCTGTACAATTTAGACTTTCTATTAGGCTCCTAGCACTGCTATAACAAATTGTCACAAACTTGGTGGCCTAAACAACAGAAATCTATTCTCTCTCTGTTCTAGAAGTTAAAAGTCCAAACTCAAAGTTTTTTCTAAACTGTTACTTCCACAGGCTCTAAGGTTCCATTGTCTGCCTCTTTCAACTTCTGGTGGCTCCGGTATTCCTTGGCTTGTGGATGCATCACTCCAACCTCTGTCTTGGTTTTTGCATGGCCTGTGCTCTGGGTATTTTCCCTTCTAAAACATGCACTTGTCATTGGATTTGGATAACCCAGAATGATTTCATTGTAAGACTCTGACCTTAATGACATCTATAAAGACCTTTTATTTTTTTCAAATAAAGTCACAGTTCATTTTCATTGAGACATAGCTTTTAGGGGACAATCTCTCCCTTACTAGACTCCTTTACAGAGAAATTTTGTCTTGGTCTAGCATTTTAACTCAGTTATGGGAAAATGAGACTCTAGGAGAAAGAGATTATAGACTATGAGAACTTTTACATTTTGCTAGTGTGGGCTTCTGTTTCATTCCAAAGGGAGAGGAAAGCCTGTGGGTTCTTGGATGACCTTTGCAGACCGTGAAGAGGATGCTCTTGGTAAAATAAGGATTAATTCCATCCACACATAATTCCTTATTTCCCAACAACTACTACTTAAAATATGCCATATGTCAGGGAACTGGCAAACCAGTCTAGAGATTTGCCTTAGGTTTCAAAAGCACCAGTAAATGCAAAGAATCAGTACCATGTTAATCTGTGTAAGTAACTGACCTAGCTCAATTAAGACACCCACTGACAACCGTATTCTCTTTTGATTGACTTTATAAAATTGAATCCTTGCCAGAAATTCAAGGAAATCAAGGGAAATATGATAATGTCTCTTAGAACACCCAGGGCAGTGTCCTACTGGCTCTCTAGAAGCATGGAGGTTGGGATGGTGACAGACTCTGGTGGCATGCCTTCTTCTTGCATCCTGAGCCATGGCTGGTTCTTGAAAGGCCCTTTACTGGGGGAAACACAATGAGTGTTCAATTATGATTACAGCACATCAGAGATAGTAGAGCTTAGCCTGGACTGTGGTGTCACTGTGAGCATCTGCATCGCCATAAGCCAGGAATCCTGCAGATGGAGAAAAACAGAAGACAGCCTTGAGCGAAAGAGAAGGGCTGGACCAGCATCCAGAATTCTAGACAAAAGAATCAGGCAGTTTGGATGTCTGCCTCCTCCATGGATCTGTGATTAAGAGGGTGGGAAGACATTTGGCTTTTGGGCTGACTGTTGGGTAAGGAGAACAAGAGGCAGAAATGTTGTCTTTTTCATGGTGTCACTGCAGATACCAAAGAAGGTTCAGCCCTAGAATCTAGAGGCAGCATTATGGAGTACCCATCATAATGGAAGTTACTAAGAGTGAATATAAAAGAGTTCTAATTTTCCTCTGTAGAAACCATTTCTATAGAAAAGGGAATTTAACATAAGAGGTATTTCTTTGTGACTGCAAAGATATGAGAGATAATTGAAGCATAACTGAAGGCTTTATCATTTGTCCTAAAAAAAAGATACTTTAATGTAACTATGTAAAAGTAAATATATAACTATGCATAAGTATGTATGTGTATGCACATAAATGTGTATATGCATACAAACATGTACATGTACATACATAATGCTCATTTACATACATGTACATATTTATACATACTCATAATAACTA
Organism: Suricata suricatta; assembly: GCF_006229205.1. NCBI lineage: Eukaryota > Metazoa > Chordata > Mammalia > Carnivora > Herpestidae > Suricata > Suricata suricatta. The sequence continues at coordinate 86,841,490 of NC_043702.1, read as the reverse complement.
TATAAATATAACTGTTCAAATGTATAAGTATATATAATAGAACTGTATGTGTAAATATATAAATAAAACAATAGCTAATTCATATAACTATAAAATCAACCAGATAAAAGGAAATCATACCTTGACTGTTATAAGAATGTTTGAGTAAAGGGGTCAATAAAGCACTGATGTCTGATGAAATTCACAGCATAATCTGAACATTCAGGGCACAGGGAATCCTAACCAATTCACATAATCTTAACATTTTGGTGTTCTTTTAGGGTATCACTTTAACAGGTCTTGTAGAGGTGAAAATAAAGGCACATATTGACTGTTTGTTTGGATGTGGGTTTTTTTGCCTTAGAAAAATGAAGACGTCTAAAATAAATTGTTTAATCAGAAGATATTCTACATAGAAATGTAAAATGGATAAATTTAGTGAAATCTTGCTCATGCAAGTTAGATAATTTTTCCTACATCTAGATTTATTCTTTTATTTCTGCCCAAACATTATTTTTTCACAAGATATATATCTTTATTTTCTTATGTAGGCATTTGTTGCAAGACATTCCAGAGCTAGTGATAGTTTATGAAGATTCAGTCGTGGTCTTTCTATTTCCTGCTGAAGAAGAGAATGTAAAAATATAAATGAAATGTCTGGCTTGTGTTGTTACCTGGGCTTTAGTACAAGTATCTCTGTCCAGGTGCTATTGAAAAGTGAATAACCTAGACTTCCTAAGCACACAACTGTCCCCATCACGGGCCATGGCATATTGTTGCTGTGAGAAGGAGATTTCATTTGAATGAGAATTCCTTCTGTCATTTTCAAGCAGGAAACTAGGTCTGACTCAGACTGGGATAGGAAAAGATTTGCTTCCATTTAGCACATTGGGAGAAGTCGAGTCATATTCTCAGGTATGTAGGTTCTGGGAGAATTTGCTGCTGTTGGAGTGAGCTGGCCATGCCACCTTGAGACTGGGAGGGTGAGGATGAATATAGAGAAAAAAATTAGGGAAGGAAGGAAGACTTTTATTGATTCTGTTATTAGACAAACTGGAAGAAGCAAAACAATAGCCCAGCTCAGTGTTTGTATAAAATGCTTGGTGAGAATGGATAGAGTGAATGAGGAAGGAGAGGCTGACTGGAAACTGTGGGTTGTGAGAGGTAGTGATACGGGACAGGTGGTAAAGCAGTACTGCCTGGGTTACGTTGGAACTCTTGAACAGTCTGTGAAACATGTCCGTAAAAATAGGAATAATGAACGAGTTGCTGTTCCTGGTGGTGCTCCTGTGATTGTGTAATTAGAGAGGGGCACACGTCTGTGCTCATATTCAAATAATAGATGACGAGTAGTCATGTGAATAAGGGTGCAACTCAAAGTTTCTTGGTTCCCTTGCTTGCTGGTTAACACCACCTTTAACTGGAGAAGGTACCGCTTTCTCTGTGTCTGGGTGGAGGATTATTTTACCTGCCTGGTTTATAGTAGAGCAAGTTGAGGGAGGGAATAGAATTTATTAGACTTTCTAGGAGGCTGTGTAGAGTTGATGAGATTCATTTGGGGAATGATGGCTTTTGACAAGTGGCAAGGAGGGTGGTTTGGAGCACTGACGTGAAGTGTGGGAATGTGAGATGGCTGAGGGACACAGGCACTGCGGTGTGATGCCCCTGGCCAGTTAACGCCGTATCTTTAGTAAATCATGGTCAAGCTGCATTGGATTATTTTGGAAGCAAAAAAAGAGGCAGAGCTCTGTGTCAGGTTGGCATCAACCCGGAGGTAGGGCGGCTCTGGGAAGAACTGAAGTATTCTGAGGTTTAGGAGCAAAAGAAGGGGTTAATAAGGAACTATGTTTAGGAATTTGAAATAATATAATGAACATAGGATTTTCCTGAATTATGCGATCAAAGAACCAAAGCGAGAGTATCTAAACTGTAAAAGGGTTAATACAGTCTCAGTACAAAAACAAAAAACCAAAAAAAAGGATAAAAGGAAAAAACAACAAGTAAAAAAAGGAACAAAACAAAAAACTTAGAGTGGAAAAACCCCAGAGAGTAGGGACACATAGAGAACAA
>NC_043702.1:86809206-86839341 GCF_006229205.1 Suricata suricatta | reverse complement strand
TTTCTGTCTTTGCAAATATCAGAAGGAGGCTTCTGAATCGATAACAATGTTTGTTTATCTTGAACCTGAGCCAAATGGTAGCAACAGTTGGGAGAGGATTGTGCATGAAAAAGGAGATGGGGGAATTAGGGACAGATGCTTTTTGTGAGAAAATGCTATTGCCCGTGCACTGGGCTTTCCCTCGAGGGATCTGGACACACAGCGGATTCCCTCCCCTATCATTTTTATAGCGCTGAACTGGGATTGAACAGATCAGTGTTTTCCCTCAAAAGGAAACACACACACACACACACACACACACACACACACACACACACACGCAAAGCAGAGCCTCACCTATGATGTTCATAACTTGAGGAGGGGCAGCAGGATAGTAGAGAAGAATTTATGGACTGATTGAAATAGCAATAAAGCCACATCTATTGCTTATATATGTCAGGCAGTGTGCTAAACACTTTACATGCATTGTTTCACTTAATGCTCACAACAAACTTGTAAATAAATAATAGCAATATCTCTATCTTACAGAAAAAGAAACATGTAAACAGAAGTAAAAGTACTTTGCCTAAAGTACAAGATTATCATTACTAGTAGTACCAAATAGTTATTAAAGGCTTATTATTCTAAAAATTCTTCACACATTCATTCGTTCAGTTCTGTCAGTAATAATATTAGTCTCATTTTAAGATGATAGTACAAAATGTCAGAGCTGGTTTCTAAAATTAATAAGCAGATCCTACAGCCACATATTTAACTTTTGGACGAGGCTAGTCATGTATTATTTGCCCATGAACTTACCAGAGAAAGATACCCTCAAATTTCTGTGTGTGCCAATCTATCTGATCATCAATTTAAGGCTGCTTCCATGCAGTGCTGATTGAAGAGGTTTTGATAAATAAAGAATAATGGTATCAAACCTTGCAGTTAATTATTATCCTTAACCTATTACTAACTCTTACAGATGTTGTGAAAAGAATGATAGTTTAAAAAAGGGACAATTTATGTGAAATTTATTTCTATCTTTAAAAAAAGAAAGAGAAAGATACTCAGTTTAATATCAATTTTGACCATTAATATTTTCCAAGGCTATTGTGCACAATATTTTAAAGACAGTTTAAAATATATGGAAATTTTTTTAAATGTTACTTATTTTTTGAGAGAGAAACAGAGTGTGAGCAGGGAAGGGGCAGAGAGAGAGGGAGACACAGAATCTTAAGCAAGCTCCAGGCTCTAAGCTGTCAGCACAGAGCCCCATGCAGGACGTGAACTCATGAACTTTGAGATCATGACCTGAGCCGATGTCAGACACTTAACCAACTGAGCCACCCAGGTACCACTATGGAAATTTTCATGATAGAAAGCTGGAATTTGTAGTACCTACATTTCAGTATGCATTTTTCTTGAAAATTTTCAATTCCAAGAAGCATAAGAAAAATATGGAAAATGTGAGGAGATTTACATGAAATTCAAAGTGTCAAAATTAAAACATTAACCTTTGCTAGATCCTTCCAAAATCTTTTACTGTTAAAATGTTTTTTCTTTTAGTACGCATATAAAATAATATAAATGTGTGTAAATAAATACATATATAAACACATACACACAGCAAATTCCTTAAAATTTTTTTTATTTATTGATGAAATCCAAACACCTGAGTCCACTGATACAGTCTATCTCCTTTTCTTTGAGTACAGTAATATAAACTTTCCATTGTACTTAGAAATAATGACAAATTCTAAATGCTGTTTTGGGAAAGACAATACAACTATCAAAATGAATTTAAAATGTATTATTTTGCTAAATATACATATTCTTATATAAAATGGTAAAATCTGTGGTCACTCATTAGCTGACATTTATTAACCTTCAGTGAGAACTGTGCTATTCACTAGCTATGCAGCAGCAAAAACCCATTCCCAAACCAGCCTCCCATCAAGAATCATACTGAGCATATATGAAGTTCTATGTGTTATGACAAGAGGTTTGAAAGTAGAGTTCATGACCACTTGGGTTTCCATATCTACTGGAGAGGCAAGCTTTGACACCAATAAATACAGGATGGGTCATTCTGAATGTATAAACAAAAAATTAGAGCTGAAATAATTGACAATTATATAATTAAACTGGTAAAATTGTCCAATAGGGACACAAAATAAAGTCTATAGAGGAATTACAGTTTGTGGTAAGATGAATGTTTTTAAATGTTGCATTTCCTGTTGCTGGTTCTAAGAAAAAAGTTCTGTGAACAAAAAGATTGTAAGATGGGGGGCGTGGGTGGCTCTGTCATTTAAGCATCCAACTACGACTCAGGTCATGATCTCAGGGTTCCTAGGTTTGAGCCCCACATCAGGCTCTGTGCTGACGCTCAGAGCCTGGAGCCTGGAGCCTGCTTCAGATTCTGTGTCTCCCTCTCACACTCACTCTGTCTCTTTCTCTCTTTCTTGAAAATAAATAAACATGAAAAATTTTCAAAAAAAGGTTGCAAGAGATGGAGGCATGGATTTCTAGGCATATTCAGACATCAGAGTATCTTTAAGGTGTTTGCAAAGCAAACTTCAGAAGCAATAGATTTTATTTATTTATTTATTATTTATGTATTTATTATTTTTGTGTTTATACATCTTTTTAAATGATGAATGAAAATTACCCATCTCACTTTTCAACAGATTACTAAGTATCTGACTTTTAACCTGCTCATTTCTCTATGGATTCCAATCTTACTGAAAGAGCCTAATGTTGGTGTCAATCCATCAAATCATTTGCTATCATTCCAGGCTTATGATCAGTACTTGTAAAATTGTACTAATAAGGAAACATTACTCCAGACAGTACCAAAATCCTGAAGATTTCTGCAAATGGTATTCCATAGGATTTTTTTTTCTTTTTCTTTATATCAAAACTATAACTTTTCCGATCATAGAGAAGTCATCAAGTAAAAATTCAGACACAAGGTAAAAGTATACCTCACAATTACTAATTTTCCCTGTCTGTACAATTGATCAATTTGTTTATACTCCCTGATAAAAATGAGCTCTTCTATTGTCTCCTCCTAGATATGAATATTTATTAAATATCATTGGGTCAGATTTATCAGTACACATACAAGTCTCTCTGCTTCATTGTTCATCTAAGAACTAGTTACTATGGGAACAGTGGTAGTTCCGTGAATGGTCCAGTAAAAATATTCCACTTTAACAGGGATTCCTAGCACTTTATTTCTGAGGAAAATTTGCTTAAATACCTGACATTTTCAAATACCAAACATTTAAAAAGTCATTTAAGAGTTGTGCTTTTAAAAATATTTCTCAATGTAAAAAAGAAACCCTCTGATAAGGAAGGCCACAAAATACTGATTAGTAGGTAACACCCTCATTTATATATTTTGGCCCACATTTAATTTGGCAGAGGTTCACAGTGAATTTATCTATGGAGAATCTGTAAAAGATAGATGCAACTATAGACAATAATAATCTTTCAGAGTTAATAACTAATTAGTAAACAAAAGAATAAGCTGTACACCCAGCAGTTTTGTTTGCATGGGATAACAACAGGCTTGATCACAAGGGATACTCACCTCAAATATATGAGGCCTTTATCTACATCATGGACAAGTGTTATCTGCGGCCTCTTTTATCTATAACATTCTATTATCTAATAAGCTTTCTTCCTCCCAAACAGAATATCTGTACCTAGAATAATTAGTCAACAGAACTATTCATAACAACATACCTTATAACAACATTGTTGCCAGATGGTCAGAAATTAAGTAAAAAGCTGAGTCAAGTAATTCCATATTTTATTTGAGTGACATCAAACGGATGGTATTCATTAATATAATCCCAACAATACGTTTGGCATTTTGTGTCAGCAGTGATAAATATTACAATTACGAAACAGTATTAGAGTCCATTAAGTTTCAATGTGTTGAGCTACTTCTCACAATGTGGATGTCAATTTGGCTAGTGAATACTATGACAAATTCATTTTTGCTAACTGTTGAATCTCAAGTACACAGCCCAGTACTTGACATATAAGCAATAGTGATAAATATTAGCAAAATGGATAAATGAGTAAGTGTTCACATTGGGTAGAACAAATTGAAGAGAAGTAAAAGAAGTAGTAATTTTCTAGTGTCCACTTATGAGGTGTCAGATGTCATGCTTTACATTATCTAACTCACCTATTCTCAGCACGTGTTTAAGAACTAAGATTTGGGGGAGGGTCTCAGTGGTTCATCCAAGTCAAAGCATCCAACTTTGTCTAAGGCCATGAGCTCACGATTTGTGAGTTCCAGCCCCACGTTGGGCTCTGTGCTGACAGCTCAGAGCCTAGGGCCTGCTTCAGATTCTGTGTCTCATTTTCCCTCTCTCCCTCCCCCATTTGTGCTCTGTCTCTCAAAAATAAATAATTGTAAAAAAATTTTTTTTTAATACTGAGACTTTTGGAAGCATAAAATCAATTGCTTAATTAATTGTTAACAATCAGAATTCAACATTTCATTTTTAATAAAGCACTAGAGAAAAATCACTTTTATTCCAAATTATTTTACCTTTAATTACTGCATTGAAATAATTATCCTGTTCTTGCATAAAATGATTTTCTTTCAATGACTATTAAAACCTTATTTATAACTACTGTTGCCATTTTGCTGATTTGTGTAGCATTTGAGAACCAAAATCAACAATAAATACTTTGTCAGGGAATAAGGAAAATGCTTCATGATTTCCAAGGTTGTAATCTTTAAAGGTAAGGATGACATATAAGAAGGCATTTGAAGGGTTGATACAAAGAAAATTGTAATTATAACTATTGATTATCATATTCTGCTCCACTAAGAATGAAAAAGGGAGAGGAAATGACAAAAGATTCTTTCCTGCCTGTAATCTCAACTAAGCATACATCTTCAAGTGTTGTTTTCCTAGAGTAATAGCAAAATGAACTAAGGTGTTTGGATTCTTGAGCCCAGAGGGCTCCACTCTGATGTAAATTGATTTCTATTGTTTCTCCTACTGAGAACGTGTGTCTCCTGTGCAGTTACTCTTACATGATTTAATTAATAAGCATGAGTCAAATGTATTCAGAGTTTATCCAAGAATAGTGAATTCTAGCAACACTTACAAGCTATTTGAAAGGATTCTTTTGCATTGCTGCTGGTTCTAAAAAGCAAGATCTGCCCTCACGTTGAAGACTTGAGCAAAAAAACTACATGCAATCTAGTTTTCCCAGATTTACCAAATGAATAAGTGAAACCAAAGTACTAGAGAAATCCATTTTTTAATGACCCACAATTGAACTGTGACTTTTCTCTGAGCCTGTCTCACATGCCCTTCCAATCTGGTTCAATGCTCTTACCTCTGACTTTATAAAAATAATACTGGTTTCTAGGAAATCCTGTGAAGGCTGACCGGTCAAATAAGTATAAATTTTTTATTTAAAGATTCATATCTGGTACGGTCACACACACACACACACACACACACACACACACACACACATTTTATCTATCTTTTTCATCATTATGCTTTCAGTTTACTTCAATTTGGCAGACATCCCCTAAAACCTCTGCTAGGCAGGCAGGATTCAAAGACAAAGCACAGTCCCATTTCTTCTAAGAGCTCATGTCAGCCTTAATGCTACTCATTTTTACAGCTCTCTTAAATTCTATTCGCCAGGGAAAGCCATTGATTGGTATTTTTCATTGAAATAAACCTCATTGTTTTTCATTTTAGTCAAAGTGTAAGCTCCTTGAGGACTGTGTTTTTTCACTATTTTCTCCCCAGTGCCCAGGAAAAACTTGACACATAGTTAAGTTTCAATGCATTCAACATGCATTGAACAAATGTCTTTTGTGGACTGAAACAAGATGCTTTCTGGAGGTGTTATCATTCCTGTGGACGATAAACTAAAGTATTTGAAGAATTTAGATATTTGCCTTCTCTTTCAGAATTTTAATATGTCTTGGGGCAATAATCATAGTCATTTAAAAAATTCACTTCTATTTATTTGTGCAAGTTTCTTCTATTCTATTGTTTAAAATACTTTGGTTTCTTTCCTTCTCAGATTGTTTGATGTGAATTGATGTGTATCAACCATCCATCCGAAAGGGTTCTTCTCAATGCTTAAGCATGTAATAGATCACAGCAGAAGGAGAAACTGTATCGTCATGTTGGAATAGCTTTTAAAATGTCAATGAAAAGAGTTCAGAAACAGAAATACTCAGCAAGTCTGCCTGGCCAGCACGATAAGCTATGACTTTACATCCGCAAGCATGAATTAAAACGTTAATTCCAACAGCTTTGTTGTAACCATAGTTTATCACAAATCCTCAGTGTTCAATTTTTCAACATTTGCCAAATGTGCTGTCTATACACATGGTAATGATTCACTTTGAATATTCAAACGCTTGGGCTTTCTATTGCATTTTATAATTAAAATAGTAACAAAGTGATTTTGGTATCTCTCGTCAGTTTCACTATTCCCCTGTGATATTTCTTAAGGGATCTTTATTCTTCTGATGGGTAAGGGGGAGGCAATGACCTTCTCTGCGAGCATGTGTCTACCAGTTATGACAGAGACATAAAACATGAAACAGCATGTCTTTGGCACTTATTAACTAAAACAAAACAAAACAAAAACAGAAACGTGTGTTAGATGGGTACACATTTTCTGTTATTTAATTCATGAAAAAAACTGGGCTCTTAATATTGTTCACGATAGTCTTCACAGGGGTTATGTAATCTTTAGTTGAAGTTTACCAACACCAATAAATTTAGTCAAAACCAAAAAAGTCTTAGAATTTAGTGATTTCAAGGGAAAAAGACATTCTGAGTAGATTGATAGCTGCCTATCTTTGAAGGGCAACTCTCTTCAAATTTGTTATTTCTTACAGTCATTAAAATCCCACTAGGATTTTGAATTCTAAGAAATAATGTTTAGGATATGAACAGCAGACAGATGATCTCCCCAAAATCACCTCTAATTCACAACATTTGACTTGATTGAAGAACTTAACTGAATTGATAACATATTTCAAATGTAGATCCAGAAACAATTTTGTTACTTCTAAGTACATGTTATAATGAGAAGATGAAAAACGTAAAGCCTCACCAGAGGCACCATAATTAAATAGATGGAATCCATTTGTAAATCTTTTTTTTCCCAAAAAAGCATATTAAATCACACTCTGTTTTATTAAACAATCTAAATATTATTTTTGCTTATGCATTGCTACTCAGATTATCAAATTAAAAAATTCTGAATTTTCTTAAATAGTTTGTGTACATCTCAAAAACAAAAGCAAAAGAACAAAACCACTTTATCTCCTTCTCTTTAAAAACATTGTACAATGGAAATAGAGAGATATCCTCTACTCTGTAAGTAAATCCGTTCTCATATTTGTTGGTTCGTGTACATTTGGTTTAATGTAGCTTATTGTTTACATCAGCCATGCAGAGGGGACGTCTCCCATCCCACACAATACATGTGCACATCGAGGCAAATAGGACAGGAGCTCAAATAAAAAGTGAGCCAGAAGTCAGCCATGATATCACATTAGTGAAGTGCTGGAAAAGTCATCAAAGTGTAGCCGGTCAGTCAGAGATTAAAAACAAAAAGGAAAAAAAAAGACAAAGATCCAGAGTTCCAGATTCTATGACTCTTTAAATGAGTGAGATAATGAGGCCAGTTTCATGCTGACTCAGAGGGCCGTGAGCTTTGCTCTCTTTCAGAAGAATCTCAGAGAGTAGCTCAACTCAAGCCAACTCCTGTTAAGGTCTAACAAGGAGGAAAGAAAAATGCAGACCAGGTGCATCGTTTGGAATTATTTTTTATGGCACAAATAATCGTCTCAAATGACTGTGTTGATTTTGGATGAGCATCTGTATCTCTTATTCTTTTCTGATGAAAAACATTTATGAAAGGAGTTGTCCTAAAATTCTGCTTTGAAAAGAAATTGCATTGGTAAAAGAATTTATCAGAAGTAAAGGTGGAAAGTTCATTTGTTATTAAGTGAATGACATTGACTTAGGTACATGGGATGGAAAAACTGACAAAGATCTCAAATTCCCCATTTTTACCAATGAAAACATTGGTTTAGATGGTCCCAAAGGTGTCTTTAAGGTTCCATGGGTTATATAAGTTGCCAAAGAAGCATAATTATACAGGTCACAGAAATTACACAGATATCAATGGCCTACAGCTGCATTTGACTTTCCTTCTACATTATATTACAGTATATAATGTAGATGTAAATATGAAGATTTGTGGGGAAGACGAAAGAGAAGAATAGGTGAAAAGCTAGTAGGTCAAGTAATTTAAGTGATCTAGAACGTATCAGTCATCGAGGTCCTAGGGTTAATTGAACCCATGCATTAAAAAAAAAACTATATTATTACAAGTTGCTATGTATTGCATTGGCTCAAAACATAAAAATCACTCAAATGCCACTTGGCCTCAACAACCAATTAAACAATCAGGCAGAAGCATTATTATTTTAATTTTTCCATAGTAGCTTTATGATCATGGGGGCCATGAACAATCACAAACGAGTTCATTTTCATGCCTATGCTAATTGGTGCTACTACTCACAGAAGCACCTTCCCAGAGAAGAGGGCTATAGAATCTTTAGGACAAATACAAATATGTAGAAAGATTTGCTTTTAAAAAACGTCCATTGATCGCTCTCGCTCTCTCTTTCTGCCATATTATTTAGTGAATGCCAACTACATGCCAGGATGTGAGCTCTTTGGATGACCTACTTAAAGTCGGCTTGCACTTCGTCAGTTCAAAATCAAAGACTTGCGAGGCTGCGCGAGGACTCCGGAGGTCGTTTATCTCAGACCCCTGCCTGGAGGAGTCACTGTTCTAACCCATCCTAGACTGAGATTGGATGAGGAGTTGTTTCCAAAGGACCCCAGGGTGCTATAGAAGCTGTGCTGGTGACTCAGTTCTCTGCATTCTCCTTCGCAGTCAGGGCCCAATCAAAGTTCCTGAGAGGTGGAAAGGCCACCGCACGTTTAGATGTTCTGCCTTTCAAATGTACTCGAAATGAGATTCTCACAATGAGCGGCCATTTAAAACTTCCTAGGCTACCTGAAAACCACAGATTTAACCGTTCCTTTAAAGAACTAAATTTCACTTGACATAGAGTCTTCTTTCTTTGCCTTACAGAGTCAATCCACTTACCAATCTTCCGTTTTCTAAGTTGGACATTTAGTAGATGTCTGGGCATCATTAAGTCATTTAGTGCCCCCAGAGGTGAGGTTTACTGTGCCTATGAATGAGTTGTTTGTGAGTTTCTCCAAAACCAAAGCCACAGGGGCACTAAAATGTATTTTATTTAAATATGTTAGGGAATAACAATAAAATGTGGGCCAAATATTGGCAAGTGATATCTTGGTTATCATGAAGATTTGAGTATATAAAATTCACCATATTTTTGTCATCTTTCTGAAGTATCCCATGAGAAACATCTTTGCGCTGAGAAAAATGATCCTCCATCACAGACCGACTCTCTCTTCAAATTCAGGTATTCAAATTGCAATCACAAATAGATGCCATGGATCTCAAGAGAAGCAAGAAGACGACTGATTAATAAATCTTTGTCAACCTAAGGACACCTGGATGGTTCAGCCAATTACGTGTCAGACTCTTTATATTAGCTTAAGTCATTATCTCATGGTTCATGAGATCAAGCCCCACTTTGCCCCTCTATGCTGACAGTATAGAGCTGCTTGGCATTCTCTCTCTCTCTCTCTCTCTCTTTCTCTGCCTGTCCATCCCACTCATATGAGCTCACATGTGCATTCTTTCTCCTTCTCTTTCAAAATAAACTTTAAGAATGTTTTAAAAAATCTTTGTCAACCCAATCAGACCACTGACAAAATAATTAGAGATCTTTCTCAATTCAGATTACTGACAAAATTTCTTAAAGAACAATGACTCTTCCTTCATTTTTACACTCAAGAATAAAATACAATCCTCTCAATTCAAAGCTAATGGCACTAATAATGTGTTCAATAAGATGGATAGATCGATCATATATGAAACACAATCTTTGTACAGATACAATTTGTATCTGTGTTATATATACATCAAACACTTCCTTACTGATAAATTATAGGAAGAAGGAATATAAGACTTCATGACAAACATTTGGGATCTTCCTAATATGGGAAAAAGAATCAATAAAACATGGATTTTATGATATTTTCTTGCTTCTCAGGTCAGAGTTCCTTCCTGGAAGGAAAAATCCAAAATTCATTCACATAAGAAAATACAAGAAATCCATGTAACCTGACTTTCTAAAATTTAGGTGCCTATATTTATTGTGTTTGCCTTCCATTTCTGAAGATCTTTAATGATTTAGTATATTACAAAAGTAGCTCTCAAATCAGTGGCTAAAGGTAACATAAATAGTGTTTAACTTCCTAGAGAATATATACAGTATTTTGTATTATATGACTTAAGAGTCAGTAAATGCTTTTGTTTTGTTTTGTTTTGTTTCATTTGTGCAAAGAGCCAAATAGTAAATATTTTTGGTTTTGCAGGTTTCTATCACTCTTCAGTTCTGCTGTTACAGTATGAAAGCAGCTGTAGACAGCATGAATAATTGACTTGGCTGGATTTGGCTCTGTGTGAAGTATGTTTGGCTCATGGGTTTGAGTTTTCTAACCCCTTCCTTGTACCATAAAAATGTCAAGAAATATCCAGGATTTAAATGTAAAATAATAAAACCATAAAATCATTAAAAGTAAACTATACAGAATATCTTCTAATCTGGATGTCAAAATGTGTTTTTAAATATTATTCCAAACCCAGAAATTAAAACAAAAAGAGTAATAAACTTGACCCCATAAAATTAACGAAAAACAATAAACATGGCAAAAGCCTTAAAAAAATGACAAGTAACTGACTGCAAAAAAACATATTTGTAACTCATATCACAGACAATAGACTGATATCTTACTGTATAAAAATTCTTCCTCAAAAAAAAGGACAAAAAATGAGTAGACAGCACACAGAATATAAATATAAATGAATCTTAAACATATAACTTATATGCTCAGCATCATTCATATTAGGAAAGTTTGAGGTTAAAAGGGTCAAGAATTATCATTTTTCAGGTCTAAGATTGGCAAAGATCAAACCATTTGATCAAACATTATGTTCAGGAGAATGTGTAGAAACAGGACCACTGAAACATTGCTGGAGTTGATGGATATCAATCTATTTTCTATGGAGGGCAATCAATGTTTTACTTAACTTTACATGACAAGGTTTCAAAATAATGAAAAGACTTTTCCATCGATATTTTAAAGTTTGTGTTGATTGAAGCTTAACATTTATTGAATAAAAATCTAATAAAGCCATAAAAATCTTTAATTATTAGTGCATAAAGCATCTGCAAGCTTTAAAACGAAACTATCCTCATTTTAGTTCTTCAAAATCATTACAGTTTCATGCAAAGATTTTTAAAGTATCATCAAACTCATTATTAGAATGTCTTCCAACCTGGATTTTAAATGACAGCTTTGCAGAACTCCTTGACATCACCTAAAGACATCATCTATTTCATGTTAATTCAGAAAGAATTTCTAATTTTCAAAGTATGTGTGATTATGAATGCTCTGGTGACACATTTCTATATTTGAATTTCAAATTCTTAATTTTTGATATTCCTGCAGCAACTCACGACTTATAAAGAGCGCCATGACCACTTTTACCTCATAGTGATCATCCAGCCTTGGGTGGTCCCCTTCAGGAGGGTTGGTGCGTTTACCTTTACCTCCTACTTTCATATTGTTGGATGAATCGTGAAGTGAAGAAAATTGCCTTTAGAATCTTTAGATACTGAAGACTGGAGAGGGTTGGAGCTAAAAGTAAAAGTTCTCCATTTCCGTATGAAAAACGTGGGACCATATCAGGCAATCAAGTCTCCACTGGAAATGTTTCATACTGAAACGATCAGATAAGATCTACGACTCAGGAACAACTCGGGTGTGTGGAAGTGGATTTAATGACCGAGACTGCAGGTAGAACATTCGATTGGACAGCTGTCACACTAGCCCACACTAGCCCATGTAATAAAATAGAGGCGGACAGTCGGGAAATTATTAAATTAACTTTTAAGGCCATGTGTGTTATTGGTAGGAGTGTTTCCTTATGTGGGGTTTTATTTTGCCCAGACACTCTAATATCTGTGATAAAACAGCATACTTACCACTGCGAGGTAACTGCATTCACTTTCTGGAGAAGAGATTTAAGAAAAGACACATTCCCCGTTCAGTTTGAATAACATAGCTGCCATCTGCCTAGCATCAAGGCCCTTTTTTAGGATTTAAAAGAAAGTGTTACTGGCACATGCTTCTCTGCAGATAGTACCATATTCCTGTTAATTCATAAGTTACCTCATATTTCAGATAGGTTTTGAAACCTTATCATTTATACTTTCCCCGTGAAAATCAGAGTTTTCGCCAAGTTTTTCAATGAAGGTGTAGTTTCAAACTGCACAAATGCTACTTGAAGCACATGGGAACATTGTGCAGCCTTGGAGAATAAAGTTTTCATCAAATAATAAAACAAAACCTTTCATCTGGATGAGAAGTGTTGCATGAATGCAGCCATTTAATTGGATAGTATGTTGCTGGAATTTTTCACTTGAATTAAAAGACCAGACACCGGCTACCAGTCCACTTCTCTTAAGTTTGCCTAGTCTTGCAGGCAGTCTGAACATAAGGAATGCTTAACTTTTTTTCCAACTCTAAAATGTCCAGATTTTCAAAACAATGGATGTGTCATCTCCAGAGATGCTATATGCTTCATGGGATTAATGCAGACATAATTCAAGCACTAGTTAGTGTATTGACATTGATGACCAATACATTTCTATGATTCTCCATCCTGAATATAATATTTGGTCTGATCAAACAGAACTATTGCAACAGAGAAGTTACAGGTCAAGACTCTGGGCTAGGCTCCCAGGCTCTTATCTTACCTCATCACTTAAGATTTCATTACTGTGGATAAGTTATTTAGTCTCTCAATACCTCAGTTTTCCCAAATGTACATTGTAATGACAATATTAGTTGCTTCATATGGTGTTTTGTGACTATTCAGTGAGTAAACACATGTGAAATGCTCAGATATGTTACAGCACATAGTAAGTGTTTAGTAAATGTAGCAATTACTGTTTTTAGTTTGTCTGTATGGGGACAGAATTGGCTCAGGCCATTAGGCAGATTGCTGATGTTTGAGATGAATATAAATTGCTTTAAGAAAAATGCCAGTCTCTGAATATCTCTAATTCAGATGATGTAAGAAGTTGATCTTATTAGGATATCTTGGTTAAAACTTTCCTCTAGAAATAGTAAAGACAGGTTTATAAGGTAAGGACCACGTTGGGAGAAAAAGCATCTGCTTCAGGAACAATGAGGTCCACACCCTCTAAGGTATTTTTCATTCTCCTTGACAAAAGCTTTTTGTTCTTATTTTGTTACATGAACCTGAAAGAAAGAATTTTCCCTGTGTTATAACTGTACTCAGCTGGTCATGCCACCAGCTCAAACCAAAGGGGGATTCTGACTGCTCAGGAAAGCGCAGAAGACATGTTACAAAGACTGAAACTGATAGGATTAAATAGGGAGAGCAGAAACTAAATTGTATTTTGGCCCTTTCCCTCACATAATTCTCCCTAATAAGAAGCTCATTCGTTTCTTGAAAAACTTCCACAAATCTTGCCCTTCTCATTTGGTCAGAAGAGAAAAGAAACTTCTATTTCAATACCTTTTTTGTAGGTCAAACTATAAAGAAGAGAAGGAAGTTTAGGAAATAATTTAATATAGAGCAGAAAAAGTGCTCCCTGCAAAGACCGTCTATAGGAATCCCCAGAGGTCAGTCAAGGGGCCCCAGTTGCCTGAACATATATTTTTTCTTTAAATTTCTCATTTCCCAATAAAATATTGGTATTCATTATTCCATGAACTTTGCTACTGCTCTGTCGTTATATAGCTTCAAGTACATTCCTTTTGTGAGTTCATGAGTTTTATAGTTAACTTTGAATAGCCATGCTAGTTGAGAGAGAAGAGAATATGGAATATGACTATCTTCAAATCCCATTGCAGATTCTGAAGGCTTCCACCATGAGCAGGTGCTACAGCTGGTTCATGTGATAACTTTGCGGGAATTAAAATGGAACCTACCCAGGTATAGCCCTGCACCAAGACAGATGACAGAGCGAAGAAAATTAACACTTGACCCTTGGGTGACCTTGTGCAGTGCACAATCTATACAACCATATGTGGCAGCTTGAACTTTGAAGAAATAAAATTTCACGTGACAATTCTATTTTGTAAATTGACTGTAAGGTCAAACATTGTGCTGGTGGGAAACTAATTAGCATTTTAATTTAATCAATTAAATTATTCATATATAGATTAATTGAACATTTGGTATCCATAATCCTAGCATCTTTTCATAATTACAACTCTTTTGTATGTTAAACATTTACAAATACTTATTTATACTTTCTATAAAAATGAATATATTTGTTTTATTTTCCTTAATATTATCCATAAAATAGGCATACCTCATTTTATTGTGCTTTGCTTTATTGCACTTTTCAGATATTAAATTTTTTACAAATTGAAGTTTTGTGTCAACTCCACCTTGAGCAATATGTCAGCACCATTTTTCCAAAATTTGCTCACTTCATGTCTATATGTCATGTTTTGGTAATTTTTTCAATATGTCAAATTTCTTCATTATTATATTTGTAATGGTGATCTGTGATCAGTGATTATAATTCACTTAAAGCATTTTTGATGATTAGCATTTTTAGCAAAAAATGTTCTTTTTAATTAAGATATGTACATTTTTTAGATGCATGCTATTAAGCACTTAATAGACTATAGGTTAGTGTGAACATAATGTTTATATGCCCTGGGAAACTAAAACATTATTTGACTTGCTTTATTGTGATACTTTATTGCAGCGGCCTGGAGTGAAAGCTGCAATATCTCCAAAGTATGTCTATATGTGTATTCCATATAAACTTTAAATTATCTGTTTGATTAATTGATAATATTTCGTGTTAGGT
Source organism: Suricata suricatta (assembly GCF_006229205.1). Taxonomy (NCBI): domain Eukaryota; kingdom Metazoa; phylum Chordata; class Mammalia; order Carnivora; family Herpestidae; genus Suricata; species Suricata suricatta. The sequence continues at coordinate 86,824,247 of NC_043702.1, read as the reverse complement.
AATTGTGGTATTTTATGATTTTATTTTTTCTTAGTTTTTATCACCTCATTTCTCATCAATCACCTTTTGCACTGAAAAATTGTCGGTATTTCAGTACAATTATCAAGATTTCTCTCTCTGAAATATTATGTGTTATGCAGTCTGCAAATTTTTTCCTCATTTTGTCCCTTTGATTCCCATATTTTTTCTAGCTAATTCTAATCAGCCATCATGGCTTAGCTTATAGGTTATTTCTTAGGGTAGATACTGTCAATTACCCATTAGCCAAATCCCACTTAATCTTAGGTAGGGTGGGCGTTCCCTGGTCTCAGAATGGATTTGGCTCCTCTATCAGTACCAGGCTGCAAGTCATTATGAAATTGGGCTAATTATGGAAATCCCAGTCTCTTATATCAGAACCTCACTTTATTATCTTCTCACTATTGAGGACTATGACATCATTTTGGCAAACTCTTTAGTATATACTCCTGATGAAAAGGCAGAGCTTCTTGAGGAGGAAATCTATGGTCTTACTCCATCCCCTTTTCCTTGAATGTGATGGCATTGACCTGCAGAAAACAGCCTTACCCAGGATGGAAAGGCCAGCAAGCTGAACACAGCAGAGCAGGAGAAGCACACTGATGTATGTGATGATATTGCCAGGTCCTTGATGATGAAACTGGGCTTTTGTTCCAAATCTAGTGTTGGTTAGCTCTTACTTTGTGATTACTTTAAAGTATGGTTTTATCTAATAACTAAATATTTTTACTTGTAAACAGCTACTAATCAGATATTTTGTTTTTTATAATTAACTCGTTTGTTCTCTTCATTTGTATAACCTACTCAGGACTCTCAGGTCTGGGCTCAGTGCCACTATAGGTGATTCAATGGCAAATTGTTCATCCCTTATCGAGGAAGTTAGCATAGAACATCTCTTTTTTGTTTATTTTTATTTTTTATTTATTTATCTTGATAGAGAGACAGAGAGAATGACCAGTGAAGCGGTAGAGAGAGTGGGAGAGAGAGAAATCCACACAAGGTCTGCACTGTCAACATGAACCTTATTAGGAGCTCAAACTCACAAACAGTGAGATCATGCCCTGAACCAAAACCAAGAGTCAGACATTTAAGTGACTGAGCCACTTAGGTGCACTACCACAGAACATCTTTTATCAAAGAAGTTATCATAGAATATTAAAATATTATATTCATCTGAATAAACTATTACTCCATATGTTATTGTTACAGTATAATGTAGTACATCTGTCTTTCTTAATATTTTAACTTTGGTATCTAATCCAGTGGTCAGGCCATAATAGATACCATATAAAATGTTGATGAGAGAAAAATTTGAACTATTCAGTTATTTTCTCTTATTTTTTAATTATTGTAATTCATTTTATAACTATGAATATATACCACACCCTAGGACAATTTTTTAACATTAAAATTAGTGTATAAAAGGTTATGTATATTCTTTGTGCATTTTTATCAGAGGAATGTTATTTTGGTAAGATCTACTACCTAGAGTTAGAGCAAATTCAAGATAAGAACACAGTCCTCCAGACTGCCAAGTCTACCCAAGAATTTAGACATCATTTACAAACTTGGGGGTTTCAAGCATTAATGCAGATCAGCTGACTAATAATGTGGGGGTTCCTGTGACCATCCTCACGTTTAATAATGTCCCTCACATAATGTCCCTCACAGAACTCAAAAAAGTACTATACTTACTATTAGTTTTATTATAGGAAAAAGACATGACGTAGAAACACCCATGAGGCATAATGTAAGACTGGGAAGAGGGTTTCAAATACAAAGTTTCTGTGTCCCAAGGGTCTATGACCCTCCTGGAACTACAGTGTAACCATATGTGCATGAAATTCTGCCACCCTAGGATGCTCACTCCAGCTTTGCTGTCCGAGATTTTACTGAGGCTTCATTAGGTTGACAAGAATGATTTACTGCCTACATGTTGAATCAGTCTCTAGTCCCAGCCCTGGAAATCTGACTGATTTCACATAGCCTGAAGTCTCAACTCTCTGCTCACAGGGATGGTATTTCTGGACATTGGTCAGTCCCTACAGTGGGGTCATCTCTTTAGCAAAATGATCAGTTGAGGTCTGAGGAGCCTAGCCTACTACCAGCCATCTTGTTAGCATAAACTATCAGCTGTGGCCCCAGAGGTCAACTATGAGTAACAAAGACATTTCATTCTCTTAGGGAATTCCTAGGGGTTAGAAATTACCTCCCAGGAGCCAGAACTAAGGCTGAACCTCTCTGGGTAAAGTTTATTCTTCATTACACATCTGCCTAAAAATTCTCTTTCTTTCTTTCTTTCTTTCTTTCTTTCTTTCTTTCTTTCTTTCTTTCTTTCTTTCTTTCTTTCTCTTTCTTTCTTTCTTTCTTTCTTTCTTTCTCTTTCTTTCTTTCTTTCTTTCTTTCTTTCTTTCTTTCTTTCTTTCTTTCTTTCTTTCTTTCTTTCTCTTTCTTTCTTTCTTTCTTTCTTTCTCTCTCTCTCTCTCTCTTTCTTTCTTTCTTTCTTTCTTTTATTCTTCCTTCCTTCCTTCCTTCCTTCCTTCCTTCCTTCCTTCCTTCCTTCCTTCCTTCCTTTGTCTTTTTTCTTTCTTTCTAATGGATGCTGGATCTGTGTAAGTTAAAATGTCTTATTCTAATACTGATAGAGAAACACTGAATGACTTGTCAAAAACATCACCCCCCAAAAAAAGAGCAGAAACAAACAAAAAAAAAACCCAGGTAAACTAGATAACCCACAAGTTGAATCACAAGCCTGTAACCATTTCTTTCTATCTGATGACATGTTCAATGAATAGACCTCCTGTCCATGCCCAACAACATTACATATACCTGTGGATGAGAAAACAGCTTACTAATGCTGCAAGAGGAAATGTATTCCCTCTGTGACCAAGAGGTCAGAATGCAGCAAGAGTTTCCTGGCTTATCCTCACAGCTTGACTCAGAGCACAGAGTTGGGGTCCAGAACTATGCGTGTCTCTTTCCAGCTGGCTTAAAGCATGTAAGTGCATCAGCTTGCTGTGGGCTGATCCAACCATGCTAATGCATTGCCATTGGGAGTAAACCAGGACATTAGAATCTGGGTACCCTGAGATGATATTGAGAGAAAGGTCAGCCATCTGGCTACTACATCAGGCCTTACTAGTTTTAATTGACCCTTTTTTCTGTCCTATCTGTTTTACTATTCATAAGCCCACAACTGACATTTCAACTGGTATAATGTGAACTAAATGTCTGAGAACTCACTGTCCCAAGGGCTGGAATGGCGACTGACGAAGGCTTGGTCCTTTCAGAGGCATATTTTGTTCCTCATTAACCCATCTATTTTATAGTCAATATTCTTCACATGTCCGAATAATACAGAAAGCAAATTTTATTTCACCTAAAAGATTAATAGGCATGGCATGAAAAAAACGGTACGGATCTTGGGCTTGTCAGATCTAGTTCTAAATATTTTTCTGAATATTTTTTAATGTTTATTTATTTGAGAGAGAGAGAGAGAGAGAGAAAGAGAGAGAGAGAGAGATGGAGCAAGAGGCAGAGGGTTAGAGAGAGATGGAGACACAGAATTCAATGCAGGCTCCAGGCTCTGAACTGTCATTACAGAACCCAATACAGGGCTCAAACTCACAAATCATGAGATCATGACCTGAGCTGAAGTTGGATACTAAGTGACTGAGCCACTCAGGCCCCCCTCTCTGAATATCTTTAATTTCCAGATTTATCAACTATAAAATAGTAACAAGAAAAGGCTATATCTCAAAATATAGTTATAAGAATTGTTAGATAGTACAGATAAATTGTATAGGTATGCACCTATTTGACTCATAGTAAATGCAGAATAAATAATAGTGTTATTTTATGGGCATAACATTTTTATTGGATAATTTTCAAATATGGGAAGACAATGATAATCTTTACTCAGTTTTTTTTTACCTCAAGCAGGAGAACCCCACCAACTGGTAGTCAAATGCAGCCCATAGTCTTCAGTCAACTTCTGAACTGCAAATCCACCCATGTTGGTAAAAGTAGGGAGGTCATCATATTAAACAAAGAAATTGAGAAGAAGAGTGGCATGTTAGTGCCACTTTACTTCCTTCATCACCAAATCAAAGAACAGATGTAATCTAAAGAGTGATATGGACTACCAGTATCTCAACCATTGCTGTAATCAATATGTAATAACTGCATTAAAGCACACTATCTCCTTTATAATGTGCAGTGATAAATTCTGTTAATCAATTATCTTGGTTCTTGTATACTTAGATCCTTTGAGGCAACTTATTTTCATCTGGAATGGTTAGCAGTCTGTCTTTTTTCCTAGATACAAGTATGGGTATGAGGTGCCCAGGTGGCATAGTCAGTTAAGCGTCTGGCTCTTGATTTTGGCTCTGGTCATGATCTTATGTTTTCCGAGATCAAAAAATAAATAAATCAACATTAAAAAGGAAAAACAAGTGCGTGAATCCACTTACATTTTTGTCATAGCAATTTTCACAGAGATAGGTATCTGAAATCTCCAGCAGTGCTGCACTGATGCATTACACTGCAGTCAGGATGAGTGAGCATGGCTGAGCATGGAACTAGTGGAAAGCATAGGCATTCAGCTTGTGTGATTATGTAAAAGGCTGTAGATGAACTCATGGGCCACTAGCTTAAATAAAACTATTGTTGGGACAACCCACATTGAAGTCCTTAGATATCAATGAATAGGGTTATTTGGAATCATTTCCAAGGTCAAAGATAACCTTGGGTCATTCCATCAAACAAAAATGACTACTTTGACTACTTGAAAAGGATCACATTTTGGCATATTCTCACCTGTAGCAATAAGTAATAGAATCTGTCAGAAGCTAGACGCAGAGATCATTCAGTCACCCAAAAGGTTTAAGAACAGTTAAACTTTCTTCTTCATTCTTATTCATTAGTTAATAATGTCAATAGCTAATATGGATTTATTTGGGCACTTCCCAAAGTGGAACAACTCAGCATAGTGTTGGTTTTCTGGAATAAAGTACTGCCACAATCTTTTCCACTATTTCTTTTAAAAGGAAAGAAATAACCTCTTCTTGGTCTATGATAAGGTGTCAGAGACTGACTATATCATTGTGAAACTTAGAATCAGAGATGAAAATTGAAGCTGATCACCTATTTGTTCTAATACTCCTTCATGTGCATATTTTCTATGCCTTTCTTTCATGCTACAATTACAGAGTTGAGAATAGTGACTGAGGGAATATGTATTACATATCTAAAATATTTACTACCTTGCGTATCATAGAAATGTTTGCCAAATCTTTGTCTGAATAAAGCAAACCCCTCATTACACACTCTAAGAAGGATCCACGGAGACTATTTTGCCCATTAGAAAAGCTACCAAAATGAGACTATATAGAAGAGACAGAATATATGCACAGGTCAGGCATCATAGGAAGCTGTAAGGGAAATAATATTTTCCACCATACGTTGTATTCCATACGTTTTCAGGCAGGCTCCACACTGCCCGCCCAGAGCCACATATAGGGCTCGCAAATTGTGAAATCATGACCTGAGTCAAAATCAAGAGCCAGATGCTTAACTGAATGAACCACCCAGGCACCCTTCATTCTTGTTTTGAATGTCCTATGCCACTTGTTTTTTGTTTTTGTTTTTGATAGAATAATGATCTTTCTGTAGCCAATATTCTGTACTTATTAAAATATTTATATTAATTACATGTATAAATATTTTAGTAATGGGATTATTGCATATTTAGCTTATAAAATCAATTCATGGCACATATGGACTAGGTCTAATTTTACCAAAGAGGACTTGCATAATTAGGGGAACTCTAGTTTTAAGAGCTATAGAAGTTATTGCTAAAAATTGAATAATGAAGGGAATTAAAATTAAGAGCCTGGGAAATACAGAGTTCTTTGTGAAAAAGTAAATTAACAGTATAATATATTTAATTATCAAGTATCTCAAGCATTAATAAAAAGATAGAGAATAGTCAAGCAATGCTGATATACACTTGTAGATCATTTTCTTTAGACCTATTTTTTAATAAAATAAAATACTCCAGTTACAGATGAATTCCCATGCATGATTTTACACTTTCACAATACATGAACACATTCACTAATTATATACAGTATTGTTTTCAAGTTTTAGGTTAATGCAAATGGCTTATGCTTTATGAATTCTTCTTTAAAAATGTCTCATATGTAGTTTGTTGAAACCATTCACACTGATAGGTTCAGTTTATTCATTTTATCTGTTATATGATCTATTGTCAATGACTAACGTTAATTAATCATAACAGCTCAAAATTACTATATGCTCACTATGTATCCTATTGTATTCTGAAGTCTATTTATGTAAAGCATTTAGTTTTCACCTACAAAAAATAAGAAACTGGCACAATTTTTACCTCCATTTTACAAATGAAGAAATGTAGCATTGAGCTACATTTTGCCCAAAGTTGATAGAGCTGGACTTCATACACTGGCAGTGTGACTCCAGAAAATATTCATTCTAAATCACTATGCCAAAACTGCCTGGCTTAAGTACAATTTAAATATTTGTTCTGCTGTTAGTGGGGATTTTGGTTGATTATGATATTTTCTATTACAGTCAATGCTATAATAAACATGTTGGAGCTCATCTTATGCTACTGTGAAAATTTCTGTATGTATATAGTTGTGAAATTGATGAGTTATAAGGTATATGTGTCTTCAATTTTATTAGATATTGACAAATGTGTTCTCCAAAATAGTTGTATGCATTTAAAACCTCATAAATATATAAGCAAATATAGGTGGTATTTGGATATTTAAATATTTTTCACCAAATAGGATAAATTGAAAGTGATATCTGGTTTTGAAAATAGTTATTTCTTTAAATACTAGTATGTTTCATCCATTCTTCTTAATGTTCTTAGTAATTCATATTTCTGTTTCTAGGAATTATTTGGTCTCTTCATTTGCCAATTTTCCTATTTCTTTTTCTATTTATCTGTTTATTATTTTTAGTAATCTGTACACCCAACGTGGGGCTCAAACTCACAATCTCAGGATCACAAATCATGTGCTCTTCTGAGTTAGCCAGTTAGGCACCTCTCCTATTACTTTTTATTAAACTTTATAAATTGTGGGGCCTTAAAAATACATTATAAATACTTTTTAGTTTGTCAAGTTATAAATGGTTTCTTTAATTCTGTTATTCGCTGTTAGTTTTATTGTATGTTTAGGTCAACAGAAGTTTGTAATTTCAGTATAGTCAAATTATCTACTTTTTATAGTTATGTTGTTTCTTCTTACATAAAAAATAGGTCCTCATTCCAATCATAAGATGTTATTTTATGTTTACTTCTAGAATTTCAAACTGATATTTTTCATACTTAGATTTTCATCCTCCTGTATTTGATTTTTTTCCATTTTATTGAAAAATAACTGACATGCATCACTATATAGGTTTAAGGTGCACAGCATGATGGTTTGAATCACATTATTGAAAAATGATTACAACAGGTCAGCTAACATTCATCTCATCTAGTTAACAATGAAGAAGAGATGAATAGAAGGAAAAAAATTTCTTGTGACCTTAGGATTTACTTTTTTACAACTTCTCTATGTGTCATACAGCAGTGCTATCTGTAGTCATCACCTTGTACATTCATCCCTATGCTTATTTGTTATGCAACTGGAAGATATTACCTTATAATCACCTTCTTCAAGTTCTCCCTTTCATCACCCCCTTGCCTTTTGCTAACTTGGGGTTCAGTGTGTTCTTCTTTCTCTAGTTCTTTAAGACATAAACAGGTTGTTTATTTGGGATTTTGCTTCTTGACACAGGTATTCATTGCTATGAATTTCTCTCTTGAAACTGCTTTTGCTGTAGCCCATAAGGTCTGGTATGTTGTGTTTCCATTTTTGTTTGTCTCAAATTTTTTTTAATTTCCCTTGTAATTTCTTCTTTGATCCATTGGTTATTCAGGGAAATGTTCATGAATTTTTGAGTTTTCCACTTTTACTGATTTCTAAATTTATGCTATTGTTGTCAGAGAAGATACTTGGTATAATTTCAGTTTTGAATTTGCAAAGACACATCTTATGGCCGAACATATGATCTATCCTAGAAAATTTTCCATGGGCATTTAGAAGAACACGTATTTGGCTGCTGCTGGTTTTAATGCCTTGGATATGTCTGTTAGGTCCCTTTGGTCTATAGTGTTGTTCAAATCTACAGTTTCTTTATTGTTTGAATGACTGTTTATGATCTATCCAGTGTTGAGAATGAGGTACTAAAGTTCTATTGCACTTTTTTTTATTTCCCCTTTTAATTCTGTTAACTTTGCTTTATATATTTTGGTGCTTTCATGTTGGGAACATAGATATTGACAATTTTTATAGCTTCTTGTTATTGAGCCTTCTATCATTATACGTTGGCTTTCTGTGCATCTCTTTTCTAGTTTAAAGTGTATTTTGCCTAGGGGCATCTGGGTGGCTCAGTTGGTTAAGCATCTGACTTGGGCTCAGGTCATGATCTGACAGTTCATGAGTTCTAGCTTCACATCAGACTCTGTGCTGACAGCTCAGAGCCCAGAGGCTGCTTTGGATTCTGTGTCTCCCTCACTCTCTGCCCCTCTTCTGATGGGACTTTGTCTCTCTCTCTGTCTCTCAAAAATGAATAAACATTAAAACAATTTTTAAGTATATTTTGTCTGATATAAATTCACCACAGATTCTTTTACAATGTCTGTGGTGCAAGATCAGAGCAGAGGCTCCCACAAAGTGACCCACATTCTTGGGGAGGCTGGGTTGTTCCCCCTGGTTGTCATTTTCCACCAGAGGAACTAAAGAAAGGCTCAAAGGAGTTCCCTGCATGGTCTACATAGCCTGGGGGAAGGGTAATGTGGTTAAAGTGTAGCCTCTTCCTTCCTTTCTAGTGCAATCAGTCTTGGTCTCTGAGGTGTGGGGGTGCTTCATCCTCACCCCTATGTTCTAGGATTCTTTCAGTGGTGTCTTATTTTTCAGTAGATGTTAACTATTCTTCTTGTGAGAGAGATCAAATTCAGGAACAGCTAAGATGTAGCCATCTTGGTAATGTCACTTGTATTTGATTATTAAGTATGGCTTGGAATTTCCTTCCTAAACCTGTATGTGATAAAATCACGTATCCAGTAACACTAAATGATGAAACTATCCTTTACACATTTATTTATATTTCCACTTTGTTATTCATTAAGATATGATAGAGTGATAGGTTTATTTTTACATTCTGAATTCATTCTATTACTCTTTTTTTAATATTGTTTTATTGAAAAAGGTACATGAAAACTACCCATGTGTACAACCCCATGTGAACATAACAATTAAGCCTCCTCACACCTTCTTTTGTCTTCTAAAAGCTTAATTTCTTTGAAGTAATGTTTTGCACATTTCAGCAATAGTAGCCCAGTTAACTTGGTTCTTTTTTCCCCAGGTTCAAAACAAAATCAAACTCCTCTAAAGTCAGGGGATGAATTGAGAGTCTCTGGGAGTAAAGAGAACCAGACATATATATATTTTTCTAATGTCTCAGGTTTTTATTTAAATTCTAGTTAGCTAATGTAAGAGTCACCTTGGGAGTCACCTTGGGATCGCAACCATAACATATAGTGTAATATTAGTTTCAGGAGTAGAATTTGTTGATTCCTCACATACATATGACACTCAGTGCTCATCACAAATTAATGCTCTTTAATCCCCATCACCCATTTAGCCCATCCTCCACCTCCCTCCTCTCCAGCAATTCTTAGTTTGTTCTCTGTAGTTAACAGTCTCTTTTATGGTTTGCCTTTCTAAGAAAGCCATATTTTTAAAGGGCTCAGTGATGAGTTTTGAGCTCAGGCAAGGTAATGAAATGCTTCGTCATTGGAACAAACTGTGGATCTACCAAGGACCATTTAGGATTGTCTTCTTTGCTGGATGGGTCATAATGAGGATTGTTTTTCTCAAAATGTGTGTGGTCTGGGTAAGCCTCCTTCATAAGTTTCACAAATTCTGTGATGCCTGGTTTTTTGCAGTTGCTATGGTAGAAGAAGGCTTCTCCTTCAGCTTCATGGCTGGAAAGAAGTTCCAGGCCTGTCCTTGTAGTTTCGAGCACCATCCCAGCATTCCGTCTGCCTGGACTGTGCTTTAAGACTCTCAGTACTGAACTTTACATTTACGCCTTTCTCTGGTTGACTTTCTGGCTCTGACTTGCATCAACCGGTAACTGCTTAGATTCCTCCCACATTTTTTAAGGGCTGGTCTTCCTAGGACTGGAGTTACCCACTTTAACTGATGTCCTGGCTGGGTTCTTAGTCTTGATATGTTTTTCAGCTAGCCTCTTATTGTCTGGCCCAGCAGCTTCAGCAGCCCAACCAGACTCTTCTGGGGCCTTGGCATGGTCTCCCTGTGGGGATGTTCTCTCACAACGCTGACCCTACTACCCGGCAGACCTATCACTTTCGTTATCTTTTTTATTTATTACAGCTTTATAATAAGCCTTGATATTTAGCAGGATAAGTCTCCTTGTTTTGTTAGTCTTTCTCATGAATATCTTAGATATCTTAAGATCTAATATTTCATAAATATTTTAAAAAATCTTTCTCAGCTGTCAACCAGAATCTCATTGAATTTGTAGAATTATTATTTGTATGGACTATTGTCATCCATAATCATTGTATACTTATGACTTTAGTTATTCTATTATTATTTCCATAGTTTATGTTCTTTTTCTTAAATTCTTGCAGGACTTCGCTGTTGTTATTAAATTTATACCTAGCACCATATAATGTTTGTTGTTATTGTGAATTATAGTTTAAAAAATCTGGTATTTACTAACGTGGAATCAATAACTGTGCATCTCTCAGATATACCTACAAGAATAAACCTGTTGCATAGCGTTCAGTCAGATAACAGCCTAAGTTGTCTACCTCTGGGATCCATTATAGTGTTTGGAGTATACACACTCTCCCTAAGCAGCTCCAGCCAATGGCTGAGCATGATAAGCACATTAGGGCCTCGTGTTGATTTCTGTACACAATACTCCTCTATAGGCAATGTTTGCCCTACAGCTCTCTGCTGGGCTGCCTACGGCTTTTTTAGAGCAGCATTGCTCCTTTGCAGTCTTCCTTCCTATTTCTTTAAATTTGTGAAGAAACAACATATTTCATAAAAAATAGGGTTTAGTTTAAAATATTTACATAAATTTGTAATTTGAAAAGCTCTCATTCTGCTACTGAAATAGTTTGTAACCTTTTTGTCATCAGCATTCTGTCAACAGAATTCATAATATGATGTGACTTTCCATGTCCCAGGACTCAATTTATCATGCTGGGCTTTTCACCAGAGGGAATGAAGGTTTCATGAACCATGGGCAAAAATCATCTGATTAGATCTCAGTCCCAAGCCCAACTTGCCTTTCCCAACCCAGAACACATTTTTATTTCCAATTGAAACAAATGTGATCTGCCAAAGAATTTGAGTTCATATTGTTACTGAAATATAGGAAACTTATAGGGAAATACATGAAAGATCATTAAAATGCACTCATAAATTTTCATATTGTCAAATATAGAGAAATATAATACAGGTTAATTAAGCCAGGGGATATGAATGCTGCACCAAAAATTCAGTTTACATCCAGGTTGCTGATGCAAACATTTGTTACCACATATGGCTTTAAATATTTCAAGATATTGGGTTTGATTTTTACACCCCACAGTGTGTGAATCTTCCCTATGGTGGTTTTCTGTTATACATAGTATTTAAGTTATATGGTTGAGTGATAGAAGTTTCTATTTCAAATGCTAGTGGATGTATTCATGTACATGCACACGCATGCGCACGCGCACACACACACACACATGCACGCATGCATGTGCCCACAAACTTATATGAGCTTTAAAGCTTAGCATGAGTCTTTGAGACCAAGAAAATAGCCCTAGCTATCAGTCTAAATAGATATTAGGGAGATGTTTTAGCAAAGTATAGAATTATTTTTTGTAAGCTATTTTATTTAAAGGATACAATTTCAGCACAATAATGCTCCACCTTAACAATAGAAAAACATTTTCTGTGTTTCTTTTCTTAATGACATGACCTGAGACCAGAGGCCTGACAGTACTTGACCATGCAGCAGTGGCAAGAAAAGTATGGTGTTGATTTTAAAGGACTTTTTAATTGTAACGAACCTTTTCAATTAGCAGAAATGACTAAAAGTAAAAAAAAAAATCAATGTCAGGGTGAGGTCTTGGTGTGTAGAAGTTAAACACCTGCGTGGTTCAGTCAGCTAAGTGCCCAGCTTCTGCTCAGGTCATGATCTCATGGTTCATGGGTTTGAGCCCGTGTCAGGCTCTGCGATGATAGCTCAGAGTCTGGAGCCTGCTTCAGATTCTGTGTCTCCTCTCTCTGCCCCTCCTCCGCTCATGCTCTGTCTCTCTCTGTTGAAAATAAATAAATGTAAAAATATCAAAAATCAATATCTTAAAAACTTAATACAGAATTCATCCAATAATCTGAAAGATGTATTTTGAATACTCATTGCACAAGTACTCAAAAGATAAATTTTTAATATTTATTTATGTATTTATTTATTTATATAAAGTGCCCAGCCACAATGCCAGCATCCACTTCTCTTTGTGCTTTGCTTTGTAATGGTGGACCTTTGTAACCAGGGATTCTTATAAATAAGAGATTGGGGAAGTGCCTCAGCAGGGGTGTCATATATGTGAGGAGAGATAGAGAGATAGATCTATTTCTGCAATGGTAAGTGTAACTTCTACACACCAAGACCTCTTAGGAAACAAAAATTCTCTGATTTCAGACATTTCAGATTACCATGATGTTGACCACTCTTCCTTGCCTACTAACAATTGTAGAACAATTGTACCACATGTGTGACAAAGAATAAATAACCAGGAGGTGATTTAATGGACAGTTACTCTTATAGAAACTTACCAAACATTTTAAGACTTGATCTATATAAGGATATGGATTGACATTGCAAGGGTCAAGACCTACTGCAAATTTTATGTCACCTGTAAAGCTCTGACTCCTGTTCCCTTTCCCAGAGCCCCAGCTTTTCTATGGTGACAGAAGAGGTAGGTCTCGGGATGACCAGATTGCTTTGTCTAACAAATGGGGCATTTATGCTGCGACAAATATCCCTTCACTTAATGGTAGTAATTCACCTCTGGTGCAAGTGACAGTAGTTGAGATTGTTTTTTTCCCCAGCAAACCCATAAAGGAGAAAATTTAATCCAAATGGGAAGTGGGGCAAAGATCATAACTGAAATAATTTTTTTTTTACAGATAAGCATGAGTTAGAAGAGAAGAGCATGTTTACATGTAGTTTTCCTCTGAATAAATATCAATGATAACATAAACTGAGTTTAAACTTATATGATAATAACTCCAGAAAAGGAAATTTACTCTTGGGTTAATTGTTGCCAGATGCTCCTATTTGTAAGTGGTATGACCCAATGCTACCAAATTTGCTACTGTAATCTGACTGACATTTAATGGATTACATAAAATTAATTAGTCAAATCAGGATATGTGAGGGATGCTAACTACTTTTTGTAATTTGTTTTGATATTAAATTTCCATTTGTGGAAATATCTTTTAAACAGTCATTTAAGTACTTTTTGTGTGATGTGTGGTTTAAACAAAACATTTTATTGTGGCATTTTTGCATATTACTGGAAAAATTCTTGGCAATATCTATTTTTCCTAGGTATATTTTTCAACTTTTTCTCCATTAGCATGCGCTTTATAGTGTTTGCTTTATATTAGTATGTAGAAAAAGACATACGTTATTCACAGTTGCATTTCTAATGACATATATTATGTTTGGCTTTGTACCTATTATATATTAAGAAGATAGGTTACCAGTTACCTATGTTAAAATAATAATACCGACAAAAATGTTTCAAATATTCCATCTATAATATTCTTTCACATTATACTTAAAAAACTCAGCTGGTTTATCTGAAAATATTGTACATTTTTATGTACATAGAGACTATTTCAGCCTATAATTTGTAAGCACAGCACCATAAGTAACACTTTATATGTGTACTTTGGCTTTATTTCTGACACGTGAAAAATATTTACTAGTTCTATTATATTGTTATACTCACACTTCGTGTCACTATCTTCATTTGTATAGTAAACCCTAACTGTCTCTTGCTCAGCCCAAGCTCACTGCTCCAGAAATAATTCCTTCTTTACCTTACATCATCACTTTCCCACTCTACTGGATCATTCCCATCAACATGCACATATACTGTTGTTTTTTCTAAAAATGATTTTCAGACTCCACTTTCTCTGCAAACTACTTCTCTATTATTCTGCTGCTCTGTGTAGTAAAACACCTAATATAGGTGTTGTTTTTTTCCTTCTCCAATGTCCTCACTTCATCATGTTTTCTTCCTAATCACCTATTAAAAATGATATCATCAAGATTGCTATCAAAGTAACTAAAGTCAATTTACTTGACCTACAGGTAGCATTCGAAGTAGTTGACCATACTTTTTTTACTTTATTTACTTTCCCACATTTCTTCCAAGACTTTGCTCTCTGGAGACTTACCCTACCTCAATGGTCATTCCATCTCAGTCCTCCTTGCTGGTTGGTTCCTCCTCTTCTTCCCAGTCTGTAAATTAAAGCACGCCTAGTCTCAGTCTTTGGTCTTCTTCTTTTCTTTATGCTCATTCTGTTAGAGATCTTGTCTATTCTCATAGCTTTAAAAATTTCTATACATAGAACACTGCGGGGGACCAGCCCACGCACCAGAGTCCAAGGGTCTCTGAGTAGGGGGTTGGTGTCGGCGAAATATCTATAAGAAAGAACACAGACAACATGGATGGTGGAAGAGACCACGCTTTACTGTGAAACTTGGTGTCTTATATACCATAGGTGATTACATCTTTCTTTTAATGATTACATTGTTTGCAACTTCTTAGGAATCACATGTTTCAGAATAGATCATTGTTTTCACGGAAGAGAGAACAG
>NC_043702.1:86781799-86809106 GCF_006229205.1 Suricata suricatta | reverse complement strand
GGCTATTTTTCTTTAAAGGTTTAAACAATAGTCTGTGAGTAAGGTGCCTCTAACCAGGGAGAAGGTTTCAATAAGAAAGTGTGCCCATTTACTGAAACCACAATTACCAAGTGGCATGAACAATAGGAGAACTAACTCCAGTCTCTGATCCATTTAGGTCAAGCAGTCAAGCATACACATTTTCAAGTAGGGGAAGCAGGGTTCCAAAGGCCACACAGCACTTCTGGCTGGATGGACCCCAACAGAACACTTCCAAAGTAACATCTCTAATTCATAGTGGTCCAACAGACTGAAGACTTGCAAATCTAGTTGTCTACTTGACACCTCTCTGGGATGTCTAGCTGACATTTCTCCTGGATGTCTAGCTGACATCTAAACTGAACATACTTCAGAATGAATCAATTCTCAGTTATCCCTCCCAAAGTGGCCCCCAATACAGGTCATGCCCCACTATTTTTCCAGCACTTATACCAACATAAGTGGAGACATCCTTGAATCCCCATTTTCTCTTACAAACTGCACCCAATATATCAGGACATGTGTTACCTTTAACTTCAAAATATATTCAAAATTCAAATATTTTTCATTACCTCTGATCAAAATTAATTCCGGGGATTACAATAATCTCCCAACTAACTTCTGTACTTTTGTCCATTAGAGTCTATTCTAAACACAAAAGCCAGAATTTTTGGGGAAACACTCTTAGAATTGGCACCTTTAGGGGGAAGGGATGGTGAGAGCATCTCCGGGCAAAGGGAAAGTTGGGCTGTGATACAGTCTCAGCCTACAGCTGAGTGGGCTCTGAACCTCGGAAACTTCAGTGGCCCTTCTGAGTGGTCTCAGGGTGGAAGAGAACCGTCGGAGCCTTTAGCTGCCTACTAACCACTCAGGAGGGTCGGCTGCCCTCAGAGACAGAGCGAGACTCTGGTGAGCAGGCTCCTGCAGCTAAGGGCAACCAGAGGAGAGTATCATGGTTGGGAGCTCTCAGGCAGAAGCACAAACGGCAAGCGCAGAAGGAGTCCTCCAGTTCCAAAGGCCCATGTGGTTGGAGCATCACAGTATCTACCATTCAACCAGCTGAAAATCCCTGGTCTTAAGAAAACAATTAGGACAGGAAGCAGGTGGAATTTGGCCAAGTTGAAATTTTAGAATAGAATCTTACTGGGTTAGCTGACAAAATATAAATTCCATCTCTTCCTATGAACTTGAACTGCACTGTTTACAAAAATTGCGAATTGTAAGGTACTTTCAAATAAGACATGTGATGAATGATTCAAGAGAGAGTAAATCTCAAGGTGTCAAATATGTGATAGGAATTTAATCTTTCAGTGGCTTCAAGAAGATTCTCTTACTACCAGATATCTTCCTACTTTGCTTCTTTCTTCATGAAATCGGTTCCAAAAATAGTCATTCAGTCCTTCAGCTTATATTTGTCTTTTGTTTAAAAATATACGCACTCTACAAAGGAAAACTCATTAAACCCTTTTGGTCACTACAGTTCATTTTTTTCAACATTCAATAAGACTATTAGCCCTTGAGGTACTAGATGCTGTGTGAGGTTGTGAGCTTACCGAGGTGAATGAATTTCTAAGTGGTTTCAAGGAACTCTGCAACTTAGTAATGGAAACAAGAAATGGTAAAGGCACATTATTTCAATGCAGCTTGATATGTGCATCGACAGAGATTTGCCCAGGGTCTGGTCAAAGGTCACCACAGAGGAATCCTGGAGGACAAGTAGGTTAATCAGTTGGAGACTAGAGGTGGAAGTAATATTTCAGACAGAAAAAGCTGCCTCTGCAAAGGTTAGGAGGTCAGAGAGGACACACAGCACACTGAAACTTTCGAGAGAGATCCGTAGCCCTGGGACAGAGAGCCTGAGGAAGGCAAGCTGCGTGAGAGGGAGGCGCAGCCACAGGCAGGGAGAAGTGTGATCATATTACACAATTGGTTTTCAAACTCAGCACTCCTTTAGCAGAATAGGGAACATGCTTGGAAGGAAAAATGAGTTGGAACATGAGAATCAGAAATTGTGGCAGAAGTTTCCCCTTATTAGTAATTTACAATATATTTAAAGCATACAAATCTTTCTTTCCCTAATTCTCAAGTGATTTACAAAAAGTGGTAATCTTTTTCTTGCGATGGTGACTGCTGCCGATACAGAGAATCCAGTGAAAAACACAGATATTCTTACCCTATAAAAATGCTACATATATATGCATATAAAACTGTGTATGCTTGGGGCACCTGGATGGCTCGGTGGGTTAAGTGTCTGACTCTTGATTTCAGTTCAGGTCATAATCTCACTGTGATTTCAAGCCTGCCATCAAGCTGTGTGCTGTCAGCACAGAGCCTGCTTGGGATTCTGTCTCTCTCCCTCTCTCTGCCTTCCCCCGCGCATTCTCTAGCTCTCTTTCTCAAAAATAAATAAACATTAAAAAACAAAGAAAATCATTAAAATTGTGTATAGTTAATTTCAAAGCATTTTTAGATTTCCTAAAGCTCATACATTGTTGCTTTAGAAGCTAAATTAAGAAACCCAGATATAGCATTTAGGTATTGATTTGATAAGAATTGGGCCAGTATGCTTGTTCTTCTCTCCCTCCTGCCACAAATCTCTTCCCAAAGTACACGATGTTAATTCTAGTTGCCATTTCATTCATTTGGTGACACCCGGAATCATGATGTATTACACCACTCAGTTTCTGGGCAGGGCCAGATGTATATCATCGTGGTCATACAGCACCTTTCTCTGTGAGTGTATAAACTTTCAGGGAGCAGTAGTGCCTTTCCTTATGCCTAGCGTAAATCACTCAGATGGTATTATAGCCCTATTTCCTTCTGTTTTGTCCTCACTGGGTTTGGAAGCAAATGTAAAAACAGCTTAAAATGTCATTTACCTGTTGTAAGTATAACTGCTTCAAACAGGAGCCCCATCCTTTATAATTATGAGATGTCACAATGATTTTATTGGGGAGACAGATTTAATCAATGTCACTGATGGAACTGTATTAAATAATTACACTTACTCTTTTGACTTTTCCTCTAGTTGGCACTTGAAAAAGCTATCCTTTTGTTCTGGGTCACAGTGGAAATCTTTTGTTATAGTAAGAAAGTTAAAGGGTTTTTTCTTTGTCTTCCTTCATTTCTCCTTTGCCACTTGTACATACCTTTTAGTGTAGGTTTAATTTATAGCAATAGATGCATACTCACTGGATTAAATGCTTACACCTTAAAATTTTTTAAATGTTTTTTTTTTATTTTTGAGAGAGAGAGAGAGAGAGAGAGAGAGAGAGAGGGCGTAAAAGGGGCAAAGAGGGAGGGAGACACAGAATTCAATGCAGGCTCCAGGCTCTGAGCTGTTACCACAGAGCCTGACACAGGGCTTGAACCTACAAACCACAAGATCATGACCTGAGCCAAAGTCAAATGCTTAACCAACCGAACCACCTAGGTGCCCCTAAATGCTTATATCTGAAAACAAAGCATGATAAGGGTGCTGAGGTGGCTCAGTCGGTTAAGCGTCAATCTTCGGCTCAAGTCATAATCTTGTGGTTTGTGAAGTTCAAGTCCTGCATTGAGTTCTTTGCAGTCAGGGCAGAGCCCACTTCAGAGACTATTTCTTTCTCACTCTGTCCTGCTCATGCTCTCACACACACTCTCTCAAAAATAAATAAACATTTAAGAAAATGTTTAGGGGTGCTTGGGTGGCTCAGTTGGTTAAGTGTACGACTTCAGTTCATGAGTTCAAGGCCCGTGACAGGCTCTGTGCTGACAGCTCAGAGCCTGGAGCCTGCTTCAGATTCTATGTCTCCCTTTCTTTCTACTTCTCCCCTGCTCATGCTTTTTCTCTCTGTCGCTCAAAAATAAATAAACATTTAAAGATATTTAAAAATAAATAAAAATGTTTAAAAGCATGATATACAATTATACAACTTCTAGATTACATAGAAGTGAAGCCATCTTTTTAAAAAATGTTTATTTATTTATTTTGAAAGAGAAAACATGAATGGGGAAGGGGGCAGAGAGAGGGAGAGAGAGAATTCGGAGCAGGTTCCGTGCTGTCAGCATAAAGTCCTATGCAGGGTTCGATCTCAAACTGTGAGATTATGACCTGATCCAAAATCAATGGTCAGACACTTAATGGATTGAGAGAACCAGGTGTCTGAAGTCACACTTTTCATATACTAGAAACATTACTTTCAGTCAGGAACAATCTTCAAAAATCACTAGAGGAGCATAACATGTAAACCTACTTATTAACCACATTGAAATTAATTTATTAGTCTGTTTCATCCAGCAAGAATCTGAGGGCATATGATCCCAGAGTCAGGCACACTCTTTTACCTAAATACCCAAGGTGAGTTTTCTGACAGTTCAAAAGGAAAGTAAAACAAGAAGAAAAGGAAAACTTGACATATCTTTCACATAATTTTTTCTTATTGGATCACATCTCTGATAGATTATGTATATATATTCACTTTTGTATTTATTCACTCAGTACTAATTAACCCCCAGGAACCTCCTTAGGTGCTAAGGATACAGTAATTTTCACTACTCTCATGGACCTTACACTGGGTGGTAAAGGATGTAATCACACATTATTGTATATCATAACCAGAATATCACAATTCTGACTCAGTCACTACAAACTGTATATTTACATCAAACATCATCTGTTAAGTTAATCTTCAAAGCCAGATATATCTACAAGATATATATATGTATATATATATATATATACATATATATATATATATATATATGTATAAAGATATATAAATTGGCTACCAGTATTCAGGTATCAAGCCATATACCATCACTGTGTTATAAAAATTGCAAATTAACTCATAACTTTCAGATATGACACTAAATGAGTGAATTAAATATTAGTAAACTCACAACCCAGGAATACAAAAATAAAATTTTGTTTGTATTCAAATTAGTAATATGAAAAAAGCAGAATCTTAAACACAGGCAATTTTGGATCTTTTGTCCCCTCCCCACCCCCTGAGCTTGTCTAAATTCTGAATGATGGAGGCTTACATGGTACCAAAACATTGATTAGATGAGAAGTCAACTGAGGCATAGTGTGTGAGCTAAAATACTCCTTCATTTGTCCAACTTCAGCCACTCTTTCAGGAGTTATGTGTCATATATTAGCTTGCATGCCATTCTAGGGCACAGAAATCTTTGGGAGGTTACGTTTAGTGCTGATAGCCATATTTCCCTACGCTGATATTTTCTCTTGACTCTACATGGGAAGTGGAACAAAATCTCCCACTGATATTCACATATTCAAACCTATTATGAGATTTCTACCTCTACCCTCCACCTCCCTTCTTTTCCACATGGAATCCTGACTTGCTGTTCCAGTATGAATGGTTAGAAAAATGAGAGAAAAAAAGGAAATCCTTGTTTTCTAGTACTGGGCAATGGCGAAACCAGGATAGTGAGCCCTACTAGAAGGGAAACAAAGCCAGCCCAAATCACTCCAACATTTTCCCTGTTATTCATGATTGTAAATAAATTGTTTAGCTCTAACCTTCAGTTTATCTACTTGTAAAATAAGGATAAGATTAGTACCTACCACATCAGATTGCATAAGACTTTAATGAGATAACTAAAAACCTTAGTTTTCTACCTAGCCATAAAAAGCTTAGTTTGGTACCTAGCACAAAATAACAGTTTAATGGATGCCATGTGTCATTTTCACTATTCTAGTATAAAAATAAAAATTATATTTATACAAGTATAAAATACTTTGGGAGATGCCTGAGTGGCTAGTCAGTTGAGTGTCTGATTTCAGCTCAGGTCATGATCCCACAGCTTGTGAGTTCAAGGCCCGCCTAAGGTTCTGTGCTAACAGCTCAGATTCTGTGTCTCCCTCTCTTTCTGCCCTGCTCCCCACTTGTGTTCTGTCTGTCTCTCTCAAGAAAAATTACAAAAGTTTTTAAATACTTTGGAATAAAAATTTAATAGTTATTATCTTTTTATAGGAGTTTGTTCAGTGTTGCTATATCTTAGTAATATCTAGAGATAAGTTTCTTAACAGTAACAGTTTCTTTTCCATCCACTCTCAGTTGGATCATTCTCACATTCGCATTTTGAAATTGTTTTTTGTGAGCTAAATTAGTAAACTTCTCAGTGGTTAAAAAGAAGGGTTAAAAGATTTAAATTCCAATATAATCTGAATGCGTTGACTAGTAAATTTATAATGCTACAGTTAAATAATAAAATCATAAAAGTTTGGGGGCATCTGGCTGGCTCAGTCAGTAGAACACGTGATTCTTGATCTCAGGGTTGTGAGTTCAAACCCTGCCTTGGGTATAGAGATCACTTAAAAAAATCATAAAGCTTAGAAGAATTTTGAATAGTTGTGGGGTTTTTGGTTTTGTTTTGTTTTGTTTTCTATTACATTATCTTCACTTAGGGCCTCATGAAGTGAAAACACTTTGCAGACAAAAGATGATCAAATCTTTGTATAAATGTCTTTAGAAAAGGAGATAAAAAGTCTGCCTCGTCAAGCCATTCCAGGGTCTAAAAACATAATACCTAAACTAAGAACCCTCTGCTGCTGTTCAAAGGCTGTTCCCTCCCCCCACCCCCCATAAGCCAGGGGAAATAGTTCCCGCTTTGAACACAAGAGGGTATGAAAACGAAATTGTTGCTCCCATTGTTAAGCACACTTTCTAAATTCTACCTAAACATTTGCACCTAATAGCAGATATTGTAAGACCCATGATTTGAATAATTACCTTTAATAGTAGTAAATGTTAGGTCTCTTCAATTTCTCAGCTGTGAAATTTTGTGAGTCAATCACTGCATGTAACTCCACACATTTATATCCTTTATTTTATAGATTTTCTGAAAACCATCTTGTTCAATTATTCCTTTTTTTCTGATTTATGTTTAATATAATTAAAGCAGATATTTTTCTTCTCTTCAATGTGATATTTTTCTGCCATACATGTCTCAAAAACAGACTGCTTTTAATAGAGCTAGAGATATGTTGGAAACAAAATCAACTAGACCATTACAAATACAAATGCCTAAATTCTCAGTTTTATTTTCTTCTTGTAAAGGATAATTTCAGAGACGACCAATCTAAATTAAAAAGAAGTATTTTGTTGGGAAAAAAAGACTCCACATTGAGATATATCCCTACAACCAATGAGCTGTCTGACTTCATTAACATCTTATAATTTCAATTTATTTGTCCTCAAAATAACATATGTTTCACTCGTGTTACTCTTTCATAAGATTTTAAGGTGAATTTCAGTTTAGACAACAAATAGGAAACATTCACAACTCTGATCTTCACGATTATTGTTGATACTATATAAGTACTCTACACTTACCAAATCAAGTGTATACACTATATACAAATTATCTTTATTAAAATTCAAATAGCCTATTCTAATTTCAAAGATTAAAAATAATACTTTCTCTGACAATTTCATGAAATAACCTAGACGATGCTTTGTATGAGTGATGATGCTTCCTCTGCAAATAACGGGGCACACAAATCAAAATGGCTTAAGCTACATGAAAAATTCATTATCTCATTTGCAGAAAGTCTCAAAGTCATGCAGGAGCACCCTTGCTCTGCTGTGGTGTTATTATTCATGGTATGAAAAGGTTAGTGTCGGGGTTCCATGCAACAATGCTGCGAAAGGCATTGTCTAATGGCGGAAGTAACAATTTCATTTGCCCACAACATTCTCTTCCCGTCCATTGGCCAACATTATGCCAAATGCTTTAGGTCAATCCAGTTAGCGGCAATGGCAGTGGGATTATCATATTTGGTTATGCTAGGTTGGCCAGTGCTGGCAGCCACATATATCTGTTAAAGTGAAATTCATAGCTATTTTTTAAATGAATGAATGAGTGAATGAATGGACAGCAATTGAATTACATTAAATTTAAAGTTTAGTTTTGCTGTCTTGCTTGCCACTTTGCAAATACTCAATAGCCCCACGAGGCTAATTACTCTATCAGGCGGTGTAGAAATGGAGTATTTCTCTCATCACAGAAATTCCCATTGGACAGCATGGGAACTTTAGATAAATAAGGATTCACCTCTGACCTAGAGGAAGGATCATTTTCTCTCAAAGCTGGATATCTGAATAAATTGTGTTTCTATCTACCTAGGAATATATAAAAATTGTATTTGGGTATATGACATGCCATATCAACTACGTCATTTTATGAGGAACACAGACCATCACATCACACAAGCCTTACTATCAGCATTGCATATTCTATATACCTCTCCCCTGCACTACATTTTAGCTGGCACATGGAGAAGTGGTAGTGAGATCTACATAATAATATCTGTGAATTGGAGTTGGCTCAATAAATTGGACATAAGACAACTATTTAAAACTAAAAATTAAGAAACATGTCTGAGAGGATATCATAGAAAATATATGAATGATTATACCAGTCTCCACAGCAAAATAAGTGTGTCCATATTTTAATTTCTGCATGATTTTGCTTTCATTTAGCCAGATATCATATGAAAACATATTTTGTATTTAGAAAGTATAGCCTATTGGTTAGAACTAAAGGTCTGCTTTATCTATAAAGAGAAATTTATGAGTCCAATGAAAAACTGAGTTTCTGCATAGTTTACTTCCTATCTTCAAGGCAAAATAACTATCTAATGTGAAGAAAAGTGATTCCCAATGCATCCCAGTTTACCGTAGTAGTCTTGATAGTTTCTCGCTGCTCCACTCTGACCCTCTCCATCAAAGGGAAGATATCAAGTAGGAATACTGGAATAGTCCCAAAATTATACTGAACTGTCCATATTATTAAAAAGTCTAAGATGAAGAATAATGGCTAGATAATTATCAAGGACTTTCTAATATAATTGGAACAACAAATATTGGTTATGTTCGAGTTAAAAAAAAATTGAATGGAAAAAATTGAATGGAGATTCCAGGAGAAAATGTTAGAATGCTTTCTGGGAGCTGAGATAAAGGATGTTCTCTCTTACACAGGAAAGAAAAGCAGGGCAAATATACTTCTCAGGTCACAAAGCACTAAGGCAATTTACTCCTGTCCGTATTTTTATCAACGGTCCTTCATCTATAATCCCTGACCTCTGAGAAATTTTGGGCTTGGCGCATTCTCTCCCCAGCCTGAAGGTCACGCTCTGTTCTATTTGCTGTGACTGAAATAGCTGTGTGCTTTCATCCTAAATTCATGCTTTGGTTCCAGGACCATCTAAGCATCTGATTAGCTCCATCTTTTATCTCCCATCTTAGGGGCTTTAGACCTTCAGCCTCCTGTTTCTGATGTTCCCTACGCACTCTGATTGATACAGAGCAGCAAAGCTGGCTTTAGAGCCCTGAGTGGGGCAGGCCTAGCTTCCTCGAAGTCTACTTAATACCTTGCCAAAAAGAAGTCTGGTCTCTGGAGAATGATCAACCTTTTTTTAAAATAGTGAGTTTAAGCTTTTCACTTATTTTATATTTCTCATCCACGCTTTATCCCTAAATGAAATTTAAAAAAATAATTAAACAAAAAGGCTTGAGAACATTTAAAAAGTCACAAGAGAGAAAGGGTGCCTCAGTAACTCCATAGGTTAAGCGACCGACTCTTGATTTCAGCTCAGCTCATGATCTCATGGGATTGATCCCCATCCCAGGCTCTGCGCTGACAGCATGGTGCCTGTTTGGGATTCTCTCTCTCTGCCAATTCCCTACCCATCTCTCTTTCTTTCTGCCACTCAAAATGAATAAATAAACTTAAAAAAATTACAAGAGTTAACTAATTTCTTTTCTTTTACTTCTTTCTTCCTTTTTCTTCCTTCCTTCCTTCCTTCCTTCCTTCCTTCCTTCCTTCCTTCCTTCCTTCCTTTCTTTCTTTCTTTCTTCCTTCCTTTCTTTCTTTCTTTCTTTCTTTCTTTCTTTTTCTTTCTTTCTTTCTTTTTCTTTCTTAAATAAGCTTCATGCCCAATGCAGAAGCCCAACGCAGAACTTGAATTCACTACCCTGAGATCAAGACCTGACTGAGATGAAGAGTTGGATGCTTGAGTGACTGAACCACCAGGTGCCCCAAGATTGAAGTAATTTCTAACATTTCATATTACATACATTATAGCATAAATTGGTGTCCCCTATTATTTCATGTTAGATATTTAAATTGTATTTAGGTTGGGTTCATGAAAATCCATTTATAATTTGCATTTTCTTTGGAAATTATCTCCATCCCCAAATGGTCTCAAATTACATATTTTACATATTTGATGGATCTGTATGTTTCATGTGTATTCATTTAATTCCTTAATTAAACCTGAAACACTGTTATTAAGTCAAAATCTATGTTCATAATTTTAAAGTTTTTGAGATATCCTCTGGTGGGTCTATCCTTCTTTTAATATGACAAATGATCCTCCTAATTCCAGTCAACTATCTTAAAAACCTTTGTTGGTTTTCTGATGTAGTATACAAAAGACTGGCTAGGGACAGCTTGAACACAAAGGGGACAGGACTCCATTTCTGAGCCCCAGATACAATAATATCCGGGTGAATTAGGTCATGTCTTACAGTTCCCATTGTCTTAGTCTCCTCATTTACAAGACTAGGGCTCCCATGGCTGCTGCAGGAGCAAGGCTTGCATAAAAGGAGCCATGCTCCTTCCTGTCACCTGCTGCTGAAGACAGAAGATTATTTACTTCACATACAGATCACACTTAGACTTGAGGGGCTTGTGGGCAGAGAGCCAGCATTTGTCAGTCTGCTGTGGTAAGAGGCTGGGACTGGGAAGTGCTGCCTTTCCTTCAAGTCTTGCTGTCTTAATAGCTCCCATTTCTTGGCCCCATGTTCATCTTGCCTTTTAAGGCCAAGAGTTAGGAGTGGCCTGTTCTTGGCCACACTAGAGTGTTTGTCAAGATGGCTTCAAATTTACTTTCATTGTTCAAAGTTGTATGAAACAACAACAAAAGTACAAAAAATTCAATTGAAAACACAGGCAAAGGACTTAGACACTTGTCCAATAGTGATATCCACATGGATAATAAGTACATTAAAAGATTTTTAGCATCATTGCTCTTAGGATAATGCAAGTCAAAATCACACGGAGGTAACATTTCACATCCAGTTAGATGATCATAATAAAAAAATAACAAATGTTGGTGAAAATGTGGAGAAATCAGAACTCTCATGCACTGAAGGTAGGAATGTAAATGTGGAAAACAGTTTAGTAGTTTCTTAATGCACTAAACATAGAGTTATCACATTAGCCAACAATTCTACTCTTAGGTTTTTATTCATGAGAATTTAAAACAGGTACTCAAACAGAAACTGGTACACAAATATTCATAATTTCTCTGTTCCCAATAGCCTTAAGATAGAAATAACCCAAATGTTGTCAATGGATGAATGGATAAGCAAAATGTGTATATCCACACAATGCAATGTTATTCAGCCAAAAAAAGGAATGGAGTACTGATTTTTAATACAACATAGGTGAACTTTAGCATGATGCTAAGTGAAAAAAGATAGACACAAAGGCCTGTAATTTATAAGATTCCATTTATATGAAATATCCTGAATAGATAAACCCATTAAGACAGGAAGTAGGTTAGTAATTGTCATGGGCTGGAGGCGGGGGAGTGGGGAATAATTGCTTACGAGGTTTCCCTTTGCAACGATGAAAAAGTTCAGAACCAGATAGAGATGATGGTTGTAGAACATTAAAACTTTATTTGACACCACTAAATTTTATGCTTTAAAATGATAATTTTTATGTTATGTTTATTTTAACACAATAAAACAAATTATGACTCAATGTACACCAAGTAGACATTTACATTTCTCCTGAAGCAAGAAGGCCTATCACATGTGGGAAGAGAAATTCCATTCTTATCAGCAGCAGTGGAAAAGGGGAACTTTTTTGTTTATATAGTTCTGTGATTTAAAGAAACAGCATTTTAAGGCATAATAAAGAAAACACTCTGGGTATTACTTTTCAAAGTTTTAGGATTGATCTTCAGCCAATCAGATTTTTACTTTTAGCTTCATGCTGCTTTGTTCTAATTACTGAATTACGCTCTTTCTCTCTTTTTCGTTCTCTTTTCTTTCAATAACATCATCTCTGTTCTCAGGTATAAAGCTGGGCTTTCCTATGGTCATAGCAGGGTTTTTGTTCTTTCATTTGCAGCCAGTGTTTCTCACACACTACTGTGCATCAGAATTAAAAAAAAAAAAAACCCTCCAAATTAAAATATTTGGCAGATAGTGATACACTAGTGGGTTTTGGTTCCCTGACCCCACCCTCATGTTTGTGAAAAGTATCACACATACAGTGTGGGCCATAATGATGGAAACAACTGAACTAGAATTTAGGTTTTATTTCACTTACTTTAATGAATAACACACATGAACAGGGATTTAATAGTTACAACCCCAGTGGCAAACTTGGGTATAAAAAAAGAAAATATTACTCTTTATTTCTTAAACTCTGATGTAAAGCTATCTGCTGGCTTATCGTTAAATTGCTAATTTAAGCTGGCCATTTCTTAATTCCTATACAATGCAGTGATCAATTTCTCATTTAATTCAGGTCTGTGGTTCAGTCTTATTCTGGTTGAAAATTCTCTGTTTGTTCCCTTATTTCTGGGTTGCTCTACATTTTTGGTGGTCCCTGTACCCCTTCTCACATGCCGTCACCACCGGTGGGCTTCTCATCTCTGCCTGGCACAGGTGGTACCGATAGATGGCTTGGATGAGGTGGACGTTCCTCAGGGAGGCAGCGCTATATCACTAAGCCCCTCCCTGTGATCCAGCCTACAGTTGTTGACAAAGTATTTGCCTTAGTTGAGCCACAACTGAATAAGTAAAACACCTCAGTATTCCTCAAGGGTGCAGCATTCAGAGAGCCATCTCCCACTCTGCCAGGGAGTCTGGGGTCCCTCTACTCCCCCTCATGCTGCCCATGGGACTTCTGCATGTATTCCCCACTTGGGAATCCCACACAAGAATGCAGGCAGAGGGTCTCCTATGATTTCTCCTCACAAGGAATTCTTGGGTGGCTGCAAGTTGTATTGCTCTCATATGAAGAGGAGGTGGATGGAGATAACTCAGGTTGAAGGAGCAGGATGTATGTACAAAGGTTCACAAACAATAGAGTGATCACCCCCCCATCCAGCCCCAGCTAAAGAAAAACACTGAGTACTTTCTTTCCTTGTCTCCCTTCCCTTCCTTCCTTTCTTCACTTGTTTTCAGTTAAAATGGAAAGTTTAGGGCACCAGAGAATAAGAATAGATTAGTAGCAAGATTGCGTATTTATTTCAGTAAGTTTAGCTATATGAAGAAATGCAGATTAATTTCCCTAGCTATCTGATTTCTATCACATGTTTCTACCCAAATAAGCCAGGTCAGAAAGAACACCAACCAACAAACAAACAAAACAAAAACCTTTCATCCAGAAAAATTAGGTCAAATCCTATTTAAATATTTTAAGCGACCGGTAAGGCAATATTGGGGCACTTGCTGGGATGAGCACTGGGTGTTGTATGTAAGTGATGAATCACGGGAATCTCTTCCAAAAACCAAGAGCACACTTTACACACTGTATACTAGCCAATCTGACAATAAGTTATATTGAAAACATTTTTAGAAATCTATTCCACTTGCCTGCTCTCTCCTGGATGATATCTGGGTGCACGGAAGACGGTTATGGCTGCAAGGGCTTAGTCTCTGGGAAAGAGAGAAATGGCTCTGAGCCCTGTAGTATCCTACCTTAATCCCACCTCTCCATCCCTGGCTTTCCCTCGGAAGTATCAGCCCCTGTTGTGTGAACGTTGTCTTTGCCTTTCCCCTCCAAGCCACCCACTGCTATCTTCTGCTGAATTTGTGGCTATAAAATGGCCCTTTCTCAGCTTAGTAAGGGTGCTAGTAGCTGTTCTTGAATAATCTCACCTCTCAAGATTTGTTTGTGGAGCCTTCTGGGATCTGAGTTTGAGTCTCAAGCTGCCCCAGGCCCAGAAATTCCTTACCTGCATACGAGAACTTCCACATCCCACTACTGTCCACAAAAATTGTAAGGCAGCACTGAATGAGAAGAGCACAGGCCCTCTTTGTGCCTGAGTACATAGTACTCAGTTCTTTTCTAGATGGCCACCCCTGGGGACAGTTTGAAGTATCCTACCATGCTGACTCCACCAGGATACCTGAGGAGAAATTAGCAGAAACTTCTGGGGTCTTGGCATTCCTCTAAATGAAAGAAATTAATTCCCCATTCCATACACCTGACTACCTGCCCCTTCTGCTCTGTCTCCTGTCACTCCATTAATCTACTAGGGCTGTAGGTTGTGGTAGATATTAATCCATTTCTCTTTGTTGGAATGTTCCTTAGGTGACATTCAACAATCGCATTCTGCAGACCTCTCCTTGATACGTTAAGTGCACAGAGGAAAGAATTTCTCTGGAAACAGCCTTGCTTTTATACTGTTTGTCATGCTACCATCTCAAAATACTATATTAGGTGTCAAAACTTGAATATTAACTCTTACTCCATTTTGGTGGAACAATCCTAATGCTGCCTTGCCATCAGCTGCCCCCACCTGTATGCCCACGCCAGCATGCACACTTTTAAGAAAAATTATCCAAGACATGGACATAGGCTGCAGAGATTGTTGGACGTCCCATCAGTGTAATGTTGAGCACGGAGTAGGGAACATAACGTGACTCAGGATTAGCTAATTTTCTAGGGGTGGTTGTCTTCATTAAACTATCATTTTACTATTGATTAGCACACTTTACAGCTCTTAAGGATAGAGGTTAACTTGTAGAAAACTGGTATTAGTGAAACTGTTTCTTGCCTGAGATCACTACAGCGAATCCTTGTCCAATAGTAATGTAAAAATTATATCTATCTAAAAGAAAAAGTCATGACAAATATTACAGTTTATTGCTATACATGACATTAATCAGTTTTGTATCTAGTTGCAAATGATTTTCAGCATTACTGTGACTGACAGACTACATAAATCTTCATTTCTTGAAGTCTGCTTTGAACTAGGATTAACATCTTACTGATTCCCTTATTAATGAACTGAGTAAAATTCTTGACACTTGTTTGTTTATAATCTTTTGAAAAGTTTAAGTACTGAAAGAGGCTTTTAAAGATACATCTTTACACTTTGAGGGGGGGTTGCATGTTTATCTTTCACTCAACTTGCCCTTGGAAATAAGTTACAGAACAGAAGAAAGACAAAACAAAAATCTGTAGGGCAGCGTACAGGCTAAACACTAGAGTTCTTTGAAATATGTGGAAAGCGGTCATATTCACCGTGGTACTGAGGAATCCTAAAAACCATTGACTTTTCATCACTCTTGTTTGGCATAAAACTCAAAGTAAAACTTTTTTTGTTCATCCAGATATAATGCACAAGGTCTGTTTTATCCTTTATGATATTTTCTAGCTAGAAGACATGTTGAATAAATTGGTGAGTGCATCTCTGCTTGAAGCCAACCTCCCAATGTATGATTTCCTTGAGAATATCTATGCAGTATGTTGGAGGAGGTGTAAAAGAAGTTTTGTTCTTCAAGTAAAAAGAGTCTTTTTTTCAAAACTTGTATGGATTTTTCATAATTATTCTGGCCAAAAAAAACCAAAGGATAATTGAACAGTCATGTGAGGTAGGCTTGTGTATAGAAATCAATTAAGAGTAAACATAAAGATATAGATAATGCAGAAATAAATGCAGATATAGATGTAGATATAATATTAACCTTGTAACAAAATCAAATATTCATTTATCGGCCTATCTTATATTTATTTATTTATTTACTTACTTATTTATTTATTTATTTATACAAGCTGGATATCTTGGTTTTGAAAACTTCCAATAATTTTTTATTTGGTTATTTTGGTCCAGTGCAACATACAGGTTTACTTTCAAGCTGACCTGAACTAATTGAGATAAAATAAGGGAGAGTCTTACAGAGAATACGGAGCCCCTTCCTCTATAATGCAGCCCTTCCCAATTCTTTGTTTCTACACTTACTTAGATACCATTGTAAAATCAAACCCACTTTAAAGGAGAAGGGAAACATGAGAGGTGAAATGCTGCCACGAGAGGGAGGCTGCCAACTACAGAGTGTTTAGGGTGTTAGTTTCAACCATGGTTGATCAGAGAGCAAGAAGACATCCTGGGGTTTATACTTAACATTACTTAGAAATGTGTTCATTATATATAAGATTATTTTATCTTAAGCCTGTTTGATTAATATCTTTATTTCCTCATTAGAGCGATGTGTTTTAGGGTGTTGTGAGGTACATGGGGAGTGTGCCATCCCCACCACACACCCATACGCTCATCTGTCCCACAGCACCCCTTTTCCCGTCATTACTGTGCTCCAAGTCTCTTGCCTTAACTCAAGATTTCTGTTTATTGCAACGAAAATTTCTCCACACGATTATTTGCTCCTCAGCTTGCCATTTTGACTTTATATCCACCTATCTGATTACCATGGTTGCAAGACGATGGATTGAACACATTACAGTCTGTCTCTCTTATGTTGTTGGTCCCTAAAAATGGTTTAAGAAATGGCAATAAATCCAAAATGACAGTAAAAAAAGACAAGGGTGTAGCTCATTGGCCCAGACCCTGTGAGAATCCTTGGAAATCCAAAATAGTTGAAGGAGAATTAAAGAAGGAAATGACCACTGAGCATATCTGAAGGAGATTATTGCTGCAAAATGTCAGAATGGGCACCAGGCACTGGGCCACCTCTGAAAGTGTTCGTGGTTACCAGGAGCCTGGAGGGCTCAAAGGCCAGCACTGGATTACTTTGTTGGTTGTGCCATTGCAGGAGCAGCCTTCTTTCTCTTTGCTCATTAACTCCCACCCCATCGTGGTCCGGGCAGCAGCTGTAAAGGGTTCTAGACACAGAAAGTGCCAGAGTCTGAGTTATGTACACACATATGTAACTCCATTTTAAAAATTCGTTTATCATATGTTATATGTGTAGATTTCACATCTATGTGACCTAGTAAGTCTATATTAGATAGCATAGGAAGTTCAATTCTACTCAAATCTTTTCCTTCTAACATAGGGCAAAGACAGATGAAGTATAAAGAAGAGGAAATAAAACATGGCCCAGAAGTGTAGTACGGTGGGTAGCAATAAAAGCTCTACTCTTTTTACTGGTCCTGGTTTGAGACTTGGCTTGGAATTACTATTTAATCCATTATGCAGTTAATAAATACATCTAGAAAGAATAAAGAGGATCTAAAATTTAATTTTGCTTCTGTTTTGAAATCTGTATTTCATTGTGTTTACTATTACTGCTTGTAGTAATGAAGAAGGTAGGTGTCCTTTACCTTAAAATTTTACAAGAGCATTTTAAATCAATGCAATGTCATTTTCATCTGAGTCATACCTGAGAGTCAGAGTAATATTTGGAGTTAATCAACTCTTCCCCCTGGTCCCCAATTATCACCACTTTTGAAAATAGGTATCTCTTTGTAATAGATTATGTTCATTGAGTTGGAGCTAAGAAAGAGAGTAGCTAATCTGCAGAGTTAATTAATAGTCCCTCCCTAGTTCCCAAATAATCTTCATGATTTCAATAAATTCCTCAATGTGTTCTTGGCAAATGAGTCTCTCTATGTTGTCTAGAATGTTCTGAAACTCATGCATTGCTATAAAATGCTTATTGTAGACACTGTAAGCAGATGTACAGAAATAACTATGATAAATCAGCAATGTGTGACGAATGACCTTTCAGACTTAGCACAGATGACTGGCAAATGCATGTGAGAAAACCGACTTTTCTAAGCAGCTCACATGGGAGATGCTGTACAACTCAGAATCATCCATCAGAGAAGACTGAGCTGGCATTAATTCTAAAAACCCGTTAGTATAATTCTTCAATTAATGAATAAATAAACTGAAAACTAGGGTAATTAAGTGATATATGGAGTTGTGCAGTCCATTAGTGCCAGAATCAAGACTAAAACCAAAGTTTTCTCACTCTCAATTCAGTGCTTTCTCACAACATTACACTAAACAATGACTGAAAAGTGATTGATGAGCTATGATTATTTAATCTGATCTACCTTGGTTTGAAAACACCAATTCAATATTTTATTTAAGCCAACTGAAACCAACGGGAGCAAAGATATTGAAGGGAATTACTATTTAATCCATTATGCAGTTAATAAATACATCTAGAAAGTATGCTACATGTTACTGAGTAATTCATCTTCCCCAAAGAAATGAATTCTGCATGTCATACTTCCCGGCTAATAGGACAAACTGTAGCAAGTAGATAGCCATGTGCATATTTTTCTGACATGTACATTAAAGCTGTATAGCAGCTACTAAATAGATATTCTGAGAGTAAGGAGTTCTAATTTCAAAGGAGGTTTATTGGGTTCTATTCAGTTTCTTATTGGAAGGCCTTGGAGAAGGGGTATTTAAGAATTTGGTAGATGAGGAAAATGGTATAACTGGAACAGAAGTGGACGTTCAAGAGGTTGTGGAGAACGTAAGATTACAAAGTTACTGCAAGAAGTAGTAGAACTTTAGACTTTATTAAAAATTTTGCCCAGAACTGGGTATGTTAATCATAGTTGACAAACACTTTTAAAGGGTTTGTTGCTCTTACTGGATCATGAAAGGCAAATCTAACTCTCATAAAGATATAAACCAGTCAATAACTTTATTGTTTGCTTCTGGATCATCCCCAAAATGCAATTATCTAAGAGGAATGTGCTCAATCAGACTTTTTCTAGAATGACGGTTTTGTTTATTTACTTAGGTAGGTAGCCTTCCCAGGACAACAGATGGTTCAAATGGGCAAAGAGATCACTCATCCCAGTACTGGCAACTCAGGGACACTTATCTAAGGTCCTTACCTTCATTTGTCCACAGATCCTAAGCCATTGTACCAAAAATTGTACCCAGGTCAAATCAGATTCAGGCCCGCAACACCTGACTCCAACCATTGAAGCCTGAAACCCTAGAAATAACTATTTCCCATCTTCCCCTTTTAAGAAACTAAATGTCTCTTAAGGTGAAGCTCTCCCTTAATCTAATAAGTTAATCAATTGAGTTTTGTGATCAACATTTTACTTTGGTGTTCTGTTTGGGAAGTTCCTAGCTGACATTATGAACAGCAAGGAGGGTTTTGGCCAAAAGAGTTGCATCTACTGTATTGTTCAGAAGATATACTTTAAAGTTTTTGTTGAGATGTGGGTGTGTTCGTTTTTCCATTATCTCTTATTTGTTACACAAGATGTTACAGAAAGTATTTGTGTCAGAAATCATCGTGGTCAGCATTTTCCGCCCTTTTTCCTGACAATCACTCCATAAACACCTGTAAAACACAGCTGCTGGATTCTGCAATGCCGAAGTGCTGGGACACAGGGCAGCTTTGCCTGGCTTTCTCCTCTTTCACTCTCTCCTTTGTGTAGTGATGCAGATACAGCTGAGGCCTTGGCCACCATGCTGACTCTCAACTCAGCTAGTTTCTTCCCTCCCCTTGGAGGCATGAGGAGGTCCTGTTAACACCAAAAGAGAAGTCAGGAGTCTCCCTGAAGGCTTACTCTGCCTGACTGGGCTGTCAGCTGAGTTTCCCTTCAGGTGACCCCCCCCTTCGGGGTGCTGAGGAGCCAGGTGAGGAACATTTCTATCCCTAATTCCAAAGGTGAATGTATGTGGGGGAAGACAGTCCCCTCACACCAAGACTTTCCCTGAACCTACCAAACAAGCACTGTACTTTGTGGCAGAGAGGAGAGAAGGTGGCACACCTGTGACCAACTGCCTCTGTGTATTTAATGTTCCTTCTCTCCACAATCCAACAGGGTCAGAAAAGGCAGAATCAAGCCTGGTTTCATGGGCATGTGGCCTATCAGGTGGGCAGGGTCACACACTTGGTTTCATATCTTGTCACCGTCTTGATGTTGCCATGATATGTGATCAAAAAACCTGCTCTTTCATTCTGAAAATTACATAGCTGGCCCTGGGCAGGCTTCTTTTTATATCTTTTGTTCTAGACATGATGGCCCTTTATGCAGAGCCTTATAGTCCAGTGTCAAATATAAGATAAAAAATTCTCTAATATTCTCTCGACAGTCTTGCCTTTCTTGCTGCAAAATGTTGCTGCCTATCTTGTTGAAGAATCAAAAATCCAAGTTTAGGTAATAAAATTTGAGTAACTCTTCCCTTGGAAGCCGCTTTTTAATAATTTTAACCTCTGGCCCATCCAAGGCAGAAGAAATCTGGAGCTGTCTAAGGAGAATGTCATGTAAACAGAATTTTATATATAATTATATAAACATAAAAGCAAAATACAAACAGCATTGGTTAAAAAACAAATAATTGGATTAAATATTGGTAATAAATATGAAAAAGTTTCCTCTTTTGTAACAAATACAGATTGATAAAAATAAGATAAATGACATAGCAGAAAAATTATGAAAACATATACAAATAGCCCATTAACATGTAAAACAGAAGTCATGCTTGATTAAAAAAAAGAAATGCAAATAAAAGGAGAAATTTTATTTCCCAATCAATCGTAAAATAATTTTAGGGGATAAAAATTCCTTTAAGATTGCCAACATTCTCATCTGTTACTGCGAGTAGAACTGACTACTATATGCATAAAAACTTTCCTGTTATTTATTCATTTCATCCAGTAATTTTACTTGAAGTAATTTACCATAAAGATAGGTGCTGCCAAACAGTTATGTATGAAAATATTCCCAACAATGTTATCCATAGTGCAGACAGTATGACACTGGACATGTCAGAGATATAGAGATTGTCCACAATTTATGTACAAAGATGTTCACTGTAGTGTTATTCATAATAGAGACAGTTCCCACCTTTGTGGGATGTTCTGTTTTTCATCCTATTGATATTCAGAATACATACATATTTTCAAGAAAGCATTATACACAAAGGATGTTCCTTTCCTTGGAGTATCTGCACGGCACATCTCACATTAGAATTTTATAACTTGTTTCAGGAAATAAGGGGGAGAAAAAAAGGTCAGAATGAGCTTTCTGCCTCTATTTTCTAAAACTTCTTCCGCTTAAAATGTTTAATATGCCCAGGTGCCATATTTCGGGATAGTGTGCCCTGAAGTCCATCAGAACATCATCCCAATGGTGACTGGGCTTGTCAGGTCAAGATCATGGAGGTGACAACATCCTTGCAGAGATCACATTCTATAGCTTACTTTCTTTACTCCTTTGAGTCGAGTTACAGGTTGGGTTTGTAATAGAGCTGGCTTTCCCATGATTCAAGGTACTGGGCTAGAGTTAAGGGAAATTCTTTCTCCAGGATCTGCTAATAAAAAGAATACA
Source organism: Suricata suricatta (assembly GCF_006229205.1). NCBI lineage: Eukaryota > Metazoa > Chordata > Mammalia > Carnivora > Herpestidae > Suricata > Suricata suricatta. Next base: position 86,787,770 of record NC_043702.1, on the reverse strand, counting down.
TCACTTTGTATTAATACCACACACTAACAAGTCTTAGATATATATAAGAAGACAAATAATAAATATGTTGAAAATTACTGTAAGTTTTCTTTGACATCTCTATTTCTAGGATGTTATATATTCCCTTAACACTTCCTGTTATAAACAATACTAGCAGCTTTCTATAAATGTTTATAGTTCTCCTGATTTATCACAGAATTTGTCTGTGATACTTTATTTTATTCTTAGCACCTAAAAAATGAGAGGCACACACAATATGCTTAACAAGTATATACTAAATACACAAAGTAAGTAATTATTAGTTGAGCAAATGAGTGATTGAGCTCCAGTTGGGAACGACTGGAATTCTGCTTAGGACCGAATACTATTAGTCTCAGGTTTTCCATGACTCATCTCACAAATTTTGCCATAATTAGCCTTGATATTCCATGTACTATATTTCAATCAGGCCAAATTAGCCTGGACAGTTACATAATTCTCAAAATGAACCATACATGTTCAGATTTTTTCTTTTATGTACCCCTATAGCTGATAAAACAATATAATAGGAAATAATGGCTTAATAAATGTTGAGTTGCATGGAAATGTAGGGCAGGAAAAGCGTCTCCTCTATCTTGTTATGTTTATTTGTTTGTTTGTTTGTTTTTTACCAATGGTGTATGACTTAATTTGAAAAAAAGGTGTAAGAGTTGCCATGGGAGGGCGACCGGGTGGCCACTTTGCTGTGGAGAGAGGTGCATGCACTGACAACCCCCACCTGCAAACCTGGAATGACCCATGCCATTTGAAAAGCACCAGCTGCCATTTTATTGTGAATCAGAGAATAGTTCCAGGCACTGCCAGGGACCGACAACCCCCACTCTCCGAGCTGGAATGTCTCACGATGGAATTCCAGCATCCCCCTCACCCCACCGAACTAAACAGCCAGTTGTATCCTGCCACAGTCCAAAGACGCCCTTACCTGGCTATCTGCCCACCTGAGGTCAAATCCGGAACCCTTGCACCCATAAAACACCTTGCTCTCCTGTACCAGACGCGACCACCCTGACTCCCCACTCCCGGAGTCACGGAACCTCTCCTGGGAATTGCAGACTCCAAAGGCTTTCTTGGCTCCATAACTTGGTCTCTCTCTTTCCTCTCGCCTCTGCCTCCATCTATTAACCCTTACAAAAGGCATGTCAACAAATTTTATTTAATGTTAGTATTTTTTAAGAAGAGAAGGGCTTTACAGAAAAGAAGTAAAAAACTCAAAGAAGTGGTTAGACTACAGGACTTGTATACCTCTTTAACAAAGATATAAACTGTGGTAAGTAGGAAGAGTTTCTTAAAGGTTTCTTATGCAGACACATGTCTAGGTCATCTTGCTTTTAATTAGTATGGGAGAGGCACCATCTTCACACATGAAAAATTATGTCATCTTTGGAAAGGGAAATGTATACTCTATTTTTAGGCAGAAATGCATAAGGCAGAGTGTTCTTTTTATGTTACTATTTCTCAGTTGCCTTCAGGGCAAAATAATTATTATGGCAAAGTAGCATCACTTTGGAGTGGCTTATTCTGACTACCATTTAAAATCTCCCTTTTCTGAACATTCTAGCATTTGATCATGCACTGGTGGTGTATTTGCACTAGACTAATATATGTCCCACATCTTTCAGAAGAAATTACAACTACAGGGACCCTTTATATTTTAGATTCTAAAATCCTTCCTTTGTCTTTTTAGTACACTTGTTTACACTTTGTCTCCATAATCCAAGAGAAAATAGTGGATATTAGCTCTTCCCAAAGCCTATTCGAGAAAAGTTCTGTGGATCAATAAATATGCTTTGTTGGGGAAAAAAGTATAAATCACTTTCATGGACATATGAAGTGAGAAATGATTCAAAAAGAGGAAATAAAATTCTACCTCTAAGCTATATTGGTTTATTTTTCTCTAAGCCTTACTATCTCAGTGTGCTGCATTTATTTCTTGAAAATTAAATTTCTTGAAGGAGAATGTCATTCCAGCCCTTCTTTAGTTGGCCTCAGATATTTGCATATAACTACCATTCCAGTGAATATGGGTTTTGCTTAGCAATTAATCAGTGTTGGAATGCCTTTCATTGTAGAAAGTAATTCACATGCAGATAGTTTGCTTAACTTTCCTCATTGAATTCCCCCAAAAAAAAAAAAATGTATGAAGCATCTGGATTTTTGACATACCTCTGTCTCAAAAGCTGAAGTGATAATGTTTTCATTGAAGAGATGTAAAACACCTGGGGTGTTAACATTTAATTGAAGCTTGTTTTTTTGAAAGAACAGAAATGAATTTGTACTTTGTCATAATTCATTTCCCAGAATATGCAGTTGCTCCACAGAAATCAGACAATAGAACTGTTACCTCATTTGATTTTTAGCCAAAAAATCAGATTGAACAATACCTAACAAATATTAATGCGATTGTAATGAAAGCACTGAAAGTACAAGTAAACACTATTTGTGATAAATGTATATTTCATTCAACAGAAGCAAATATTATAGATATAACTTTTACTTTTACTTTTTTTTCAGTCTGTAATACCACCTGGCAATATTCAAAAAGTGTGCTCAGAATAATCTTGTCTTCATTGAATTTGGAAGAATGTGAATTGTGCTATTAAACCCTTACATATAAACAACACTTGTAATAGCAAAAAACATTTTAATTGGTTAAATGTAAAAAACTTCAGGAGAGAAGCCTTGGTAAATCATACCATTTTAGAGAGGGAGTCTTTCACATTTACATTGAAAAAAAAATCCCTGAAATTGTCAATCTTCTTTTCTATCTTCCTTGTCCATGACACTAAATAGAAGCCACAAAATTGAAGGATCTTTATACACAAAAATTTAAAGTCACATGTCCATGAAATAATGTAATTTTTTTCATCTTCATTTCTGATGAGTATTTAAAATATGTACTGAAGAGGGGCACCTGGGTGGATTAGTCAGTTAAGTATCCGAATTCGGCTCAAGTCATGTTCTCATGGTTTGTGGGTTCAAGCTCTGCATCAGGCTCTGTGCTGACAGCTCAGAACCTGGAGCCTGCTTCAGATTCTGTGTCTCCCTCTCTCTCTGCCCCTCCCCTGCTTGCACTGTCCCTCCCTCCCTCCCATCCTCTCTCTCTCTCTCTCTCTCTCTCAAAAATAAACAAAACATTAAAAAAATAAAATATGTACTCAAGAATTTTTTATTTATTTTTAATGTTTTTTTTTTTTAATTTATTTTTGAGAGAGACAGCGTGAGCAGGGGAGGGTCAGAGAGAGAGGGAGACACAGAATCTGAAGACAGTCTCTAGGCTCTGAGCTAGCTGTCAGCACACAGCCTGATGCGGGGCTCAAATCCACGAACTGTGAGATCATGACCTGAGTTGAAGTCAGATGCTTAACCAACTGAGCCACCCAGGTGCCCCTGAAGAAATTTTTAAAGGTAAAGTTATTGTTGCAAGATTTTTCTTTTTTTTTTTTCCTCAATAGCTGGGATTTGCTGTCTTGACACTTCAAAGAATAAAGAGGTAGACACAAAATAAAATGAGCAGCAGGCAAAAGTTTATTAAGTATAAGATTAGGAAGTAAGAATTTTATGAAAGCTCTCTTTATAGAGAGGGGGCATTCAAAAGTGAATGCCCCCGATTATAAGCAAGAGTCTTTGTTTTATATGCTTTTAGTTGACACCCCTAACTTTCCCCCTTGTTCCTTCTCCGGTTCTATCTCTATTGACTAGGTAATCCTAAAAGCCTAGCCATTCCTTTTTGACTGGCTCATATCCATTGTTATGAGGTGTGATCTATGGCCATATGTTCCTTGTGGGTCTTATGTTTTTATGGTCTACTACTTACTTTAGTTAGGTCTTTGTTAAATTCTTGAGGGAAACCTGAAGGGGAATAGGTGGTGTCTGTTACATTCTTAAGAGGAAACTTATGCTCAGAGGGGGTTTGCTATGGTCAGATGCTCTCAGTTGTTTTTCCTCACCCAGGGTCCTCAGGTCTTAACCTTTCCTTCTCTACCTATTTTATCCTCTCTTTTCCTATCACATTATGACATAGAAATAGAAAATAAATACATCTCACAGGTCTTATTTAGCATAATAATTAATGAACCAGCAGCATATAAAAACTAGTTCAAATAATTTGAAGAACACACATGCAAAGACAAATAGAAATACTGAAGTGAATGTGCAAATCCATACAAATTTGGTCAATATCCACTGGGCAATGGTCAATTACACCTCCACTGGACAAAATTCATATGTATTTCTAACACAAATAATTAGTTATAGTACTATCAGTTTTCTACAACTTACAGAATTATAAAATATATTTAAGGCCATGAAAGGCTAAAATAATCTGAGAGTTCTGGACAAAATACCCATAATCAATTTTGCTCACTTCAAAGTCTTTTACAGGTTTTCTTGATTTACCAAATTTGAATACTTGCTATCTGTTTATATGTCAGGGAGCAAGAATTCCTATCTCTTCGCAGTCCTTCTAGCTGGACTAAGAATCAAATTGAAATGAGACAGATTAACAGGAGAGAATCAAGTTTAATAGTTTATATACAGGGAATCCACACAGATGCAGAAATTCCAAAGACAGTCAGGAAACATGAGGTATACATGTCATCCTGAACTAAGGAGAAAGGGGTAGGGATGTGGGACTTCAGGAAGAAAATAATGCACTTCACAGGACAATAAGAAGAAGAGCAAATGTTTGGTAATTAGATGTTTGTCCTGCCATACAGATGGGTCACTTATACAAAATTTGTCTTGCAAATAAAGTTCCCAAATTTAGATTCTACTATATATTTAAGGGAGGGGCAAAGTGTCTCTTGAGCCTGTAGGGTCATGATTGTATTCAGCTCAGAATAATCTTCATACAAAGTGGACCGTCTGGGGTGGCCTGCCATCAGCCACTACAATACAAGTAACTGCAATCAGTCTTTACCAAGGATAACTTTAACATTATATCCCATTTCACATGAGCATTTATATAGGTGTCTGGTCTTCTTTCATAATACTTTTTAATGCAATATGAGAGAATACTATGCATTGTGCTAGGGGTAAATTAAATTAAAGGTTTTTTTGACATGATAAAGCATGAGACTCCATAAGCATACAAACAAATTTGTTTTCTGATTTATGGTGTTGTTTTATACATGGTTGAGTTTATATGTAAACTATCATGTGAATGTGCTGGACTTGGTATATTTGCCTAAATGCATATTTCAGGGATAATACCTAAAGCTTTCATCAGATTCTTAATGAGACCCCACAGTTTCTAAAAAGGGTAAAAAACTTCTACTCCAGAACAAAATTATTCTGACCTACTTGTCTGCCCGATATTATTTCATTCAATCTTTTGGACTATTTATAGCAGGAAAAACAGCTGGACTATCACAGACATTCAGACATGTTGGCACGACAAGCAGATTTATCTAAAAATCACCCTGAGAGCTCACACTGGGTTATCGGGACAGTGAGCTATTTGGGGGAACCTTGATCTTCCCACTCACTCACACCTTATTTCATCAAAACTGGGTGCAACAAAATTCAGTTTCTCATAAGATGGCTTCCTTTTCCCAGTAGGAGGAACCAAACTGACCCTTTCCAGACAATTCCTGAGAAGTGTTGGTACCTTGACCCCATCTGCCCATCATGCTAGTAGCCTGATTATTTCCTCAATCAAATCTATTTCTGTTTCTCAACCTATGCCATAAGACACTATGGAATTTATGCCCAGTGTAGGGGATTACAGTTGGTGATGCAAAAGGGACCTAATTTTATAACAGGTGTTGATGGCAAAGAGATAAAAAAATATGCTTCACTAACCATCATAATATATATGTATTATTTGGCTTTAATAATATTTATGAGCTTGTTGAAAAAAATGTATGAGCTTTAGGGGTTCAGAGAGACATAAACAAGTTCATGGTGAACTTGGGCGGAAGGGAGTGGAAAC
>NC_043702.1:86780605-86781699 GCF_006229205.1 Suricata suricatta | reverse complement strand
CCATGCAGGCTGCCCGTTCCGCTGGTTGGCAGCGGCCTGCTCCACAGCTAATTCTATCACCAGCGATTTCCAATCCAGATATTGACCAGCCGTCAAGCAGGCTTTGGCTAAATTTTGCCAGTCTTCGGGAGTCATGCAGAACCGGTGCAAAGACTCTAACTGCACCAGGGTGAAAGCGGCGCTATGCCCATAAACCCTAACTGCTTCCGCAAGTTGGGACACTTTCTTCCACTCCAGGGGTTCATGAAACCTCTGTCCCTGAGGATCCTGAAACACAGGGAAAGCCCCAAGGCTCGGAGGGGCTTGAGCCCAAACCCCAGGGTATGCATATCGAGCCTGCTTCTCCCCACCTGGACCATATGGAGGTGGAGTTGGGGCCGAGGGCTGAGGATGAACCCTCAGGGCCCCTACAGCTTTGGAAATGGTCTCCAAGTCATCACAGGAGTCAGAGTCACTACTGGAGGCACTTCCCTCCTGGATTGCTGATCGAAGCTCTTTCACTTCCTCCAGCACTTCAGCAGCAGCCTGCAGAGCGCTCTGAAAAGCCTCTACTGGGTCTTGAAGGCAAGTATTCACAACTGTCCACAAACCTATGACCCTGGGGGGTAAGGAACCTGCGGAATCAGCCCTTTCCAGGTCTTTCCCAAGCTTACACCATGAGCCAGGTGTCAAATGGCCTGTGTCCAGATACCACAGGGCTGCTTCCTCCACCGCAGTAATGAATGTCTCTAAGGTTTTTTGTTTCAGTTTTAAACCTCTAGCTCTCATGAGCTGGCACATAACTTGTGTTGCTCGCTCGCCGGACGAGCTGTTCCCCATTGTCCCTTAACCAGGAACTTTAATGCTCTGCGTCCCTCCCCGGGATCTTTAGGTGCTAGCACATTACACTTACCTGCAAACTTCTGAAGAAGATGAGAGGGTCCCCGTACGGGCCACCACTTGCCACCGCCCAGACCGCCAGTGGTTGGAAAGACCCATGACACCGAGATTCGTTGCAGAGAGTTTTATTGTCCACTTCTTTCTTTCTTCTTCTCCCTTCCCCTGCTGCTTGCTCTCCCATATATACATGCCGTCCAGGCTACGCAGCCGCTCGT
>NC_043702.1:86756053-86780505 GCF_006229205.1 Suricata suricatta | reverse complement strand
ATGATCAGATAAATGGTTTGTGCACAAAAGCCTGGAGGATGCTTCCCAATAAAGGACAATCCGGTGGTAACTTGACTAAGATTCTCCAGGGAGCCAACGAGTCATTTTCTGACTTTGTTGCAAGGATGGTTGAGGCAGCAGGAAAGGGTTTTGGGGATGTGGATACGGCCATGCCTTTGGTAAAACAGCTGATCTATGAACAGTGCACTGGGGAGTGTAGGAAGGCGATCTCACCCTACAAATCTAAGGGGTTGGAGGTCTGGATGAAGATATGTAGGGAGATGGGTGGACCCCTTACTAATTCAGGTCTTGCCGCAGCAGTAATAGCTGTGGTTAGAGAAGGGGTCAAAACCCCTGGGGCGAAAGGCCCCCCCACGGGGGTGCTTTCAATGTGGGCAGGTTGGCCACTTGAAACGTGATTGCCCACAAAAGGGTGCAAGACAAGCGGGGCAGCCTACCCCTCGCTTGTGTCCTATATGTCGCAAGGGCAATCATTGGGCCTCGGAGTGCATATCAGTTAAAGATATCGATGGTAATCCTATAATGAGACCACACTCCGGAGCTCGGCCAAAAAACGGGCGGAAGGGCCCACCGCCTCAGGGCCCGCAAATATATGGGGCGGTTCAGCAGGAGACGGGGAGCGAAACGTGGCCAACCTTCAGGCACCCCCAGCAAGTCCCTCTGAACCCGTCTGGAGGGCCACCCTGGGAAGTGCAGGACTGGACCTCTGTTCCATCACCCCCTTGGTACTAACACCAGAAATGGGCATACAGATGGTCGAAAGTGATTTTAGAGGGCCCCTGCTAGAAAATTGTGTGGGATTGGTGTTTGGCAGGAGCTCCACGACCCTTAAAGGACTCTTGGTGCATCCAGGGGTCATAGATAGTGACTATCAAGGTGTGATAAAAATAATGGTGTCCTCGCCACGGGGTATCATTGCCATCCCTCCAGGAGATCGAATTGCCCAGTTGCTGCTCCTCCCAAGTAAACATGCTTTCTTCCCTTCTAAAACGCAGGTCAGAGGAGCAGGGGGTTTCAGATCGTCAGGGCCTGACCAAGTGTGGTTATCTTTAGGCATGGAGCACAGGCCTGTTATCCCATTGTGGCTTAACGGTAGAAAGATCACGGGTCTACTGGATTCTGGTGCCGATAACGCTAAGGTCGCGGGTCCGACTCCCGTATGCGTTAATCCCCCGTTCTTCTTTGTGATTTCCAATGCCTCCCTTTCAGGGGACCATCTCAGTTGTGATAACACCACTTGTTTCCTTTCCAAGTGTTGGACTGCCAATTTCTCTGTTGCGGTCGTTGTGCGTATCCCTGTCTTTGTGCCGTGGCCGGTACAATCCTATTTAGTGCCTGAGCTCCACCGAGCCAAGAGGGCTGTGGTGGGGGTTGTAATCGCTATCATCACAGCAATCGCTACTGCTGCGGCTGTTGCTGCCACCTCGATCGCCTCCTTGGTCACCACAGTCGAAACTGCCTCGGCAGTAAACAACCTCTCTGCGGCCACCGCAGAGGCACTCCAAATGCAAGTCAATCTTAATGCCCAGCTAAAAGCTGGCATCCTCTTGGTCAACCAACGAGTTGATTTCTTGCAAGAACAGGTAGACATATTGGCACAGTTGGCCTCTGTTGGGTGCCAGGTAAATCTCCAAGGTCTTTGTGTTACCAATATACCCTTCCACAATTTCTCCCCTGCCGCTAACCTCTCTCGACATTTGAGTTCACAGCGTAAGGGTAACTGGACTATGGGATTTGATAGCGCCTTGCACCAGCTACACTCGCAGATACTGATGGTCAATGCGTCCCGCGTGTCCCTGCCTGTCTCGATGGAATTTGCACAGTGGCTTTCGAAGACGTTCAACACCCTTTTGGAATGGGCGGGCATCGGGGTGCTGGGCCTTCTGCTTGCACTAGGCTCTCTGACTGGTCTTTGGTGCATATGTAAGTTGCGCAGGCAACGAAGGGCTGACCAAGAAATTCTGATCCAGGCCATGCTAACAATGCAAGAACAGTCCTCGCCAGCAGTCTGGCTTAGCATGCTGAAAGGGTAGCCAATGACGGGTAAGACCACCGAATGGTTCAGCGAACCTAAGACAGGAGACCAGCCATGCTGCTGGATCATCCAAAGATGGGTACCGCGATCTCCTGACAGGTGGCAACCTAAGACAGGCACCTTTCCCCGCTATAAAAAACAGAAAAGGGGGAGCTGTAGGAGGCGGATGCAAGATGGCGCCTTGGCATCCTGCCCGAGCACATGGCGAGGTACGGCCCGTTGGCCTTTGGTATTCCCAACCCCCGGCCGGATACCGCGATAAAAAAGCGACCAATGCAAGACCATGGAATGGGTCAGCCCTGCTGTTGCCAGCCAATTACGAGCGGCTGCGTAGCCTGGACGGCATGTATATATGGGAGAGCAAGCAGCGGGGGAAGGGAGAAGAAGAAAGAAAGAAGTGGACAATAAAACTCTCTGCAACGAATCTCGGTGTCGTGCGTCTTTCCAACCGCTGGCGGTCTGGGAGGCGGCAGAAATCCACACAAACATGGAAATTCCCATGACAATGATGCAAAATAAGGTACACATGTCATTCTGAACTAAGGAGAAAAGGGTAGGGAAGGAATGCAATTTACAGGCAGATGAAAAAGATTAAACGCTTGGTAAATAAATGTTTGCCAGGTCACTCAAAAACAATGAGACACAAAGAATTTTAAACAAATAGGTCTTATTAGGTTCCTCCCTGTCTACCATACCCAGTTTATACCACAATGTAGTTCTCTATGGTGACAGCCTCTTCCTGGAGCAGGCCCTATATATAATTATTTTAGGTGTTTAATGAGGAGGTAGAGAGCTTTTCCTGAACCTACTTGGTTTTGATTGCTGTTTAATTCAAAATAACCTTAATGCCATAGAAGCTCATCTTGGGGCAACCCACCCTTGGCCCTCAACATAACTCTGATGCAGCGACCCTACACAAAAATGGATCATAGAGTGATAAGATAAATTTTTCTTCCAACGCTAGAAAAATATGCACAGGTTGTCCAGAACTTTAGAAAGCATTTGCCAAATGCCTGAAAGGAGTGACATTTGTGAGAACAGCAGACTGAGGGAGATCAGTCACAAGATGAAAAGAGCTACAAGTGAGCTCTGCACCATCACCTGGGGCAGCCCAGGAGCAGCGAGGGGTACAAGTATCTGAGCTGCATTCAATCACAGAACACCAGCTTGCAACGTCAAGAATTTCAACAGCAATAACATAATTTGATCTGCCTATCTAGAAATCTTTGCATGCATTGCCATATAAACATATGCATAGATTTTTGACATAAAATTACTTATTCCAACACAAATGGCATAATCCATATTGTATACAACTAGTTCTTTCACTTCTTGAATGTATCTTAGATACCTTTCCAAATCAGTATCTCTGCACAATCAGACTCTAAAACTCACAGAGCTTTAGTTTGAAGCCTGGGTTCTCAACATATGAGAACATCTTCACTTTGTTTGGGCTTTGCACTTGTGGCTTAACTTGGCCTTTCTTCTTCTACATAATTTATATCATTCTTTGATATAAATATCTTCTCAAATATCATCAAGCCCCCTTTTTAATACAGTTCCCTGTTCTCTGCAACACTTTGTTGCCCATCATTCTGTAGCAACTGGCCCTACTTCATTTTCCTTGATAACACTTACCATGACTCACCTTGACATTTTGTATTTATCTGTTTATTGTCTACCTTTCTTACTGAAATGTGAGCTCCAGGAGGATAAGGACTTTGTAGGTTTTTATTACCACCATATTCTCCAAGGCCTACTATAAAGTAGGTTCTTGATAATATTGTTAAAAGGATGAATGCATCAATTATTTATCATTCACCAATAATTGGTGATTATCAGTGGTATAACTTTATGATAACCAACTTTGTCCTTCATATATAAAAATGCAGATAATAATATTTACCTAGCACCTATGGTAGATGTAAAGATTAAAGAGGTTATTTCACTAATTATAATAATAGTTAATACTTATTGAGTATGCACTGAGCTAACTTCTCTTTTACTTGCTCTCCAACCTATAATATAGAGACTACAGTTAAAACCACTGATGAGTAAACTGAGGTCAACAGAGTTCAGAAATGGTAGGTGTATGATTTTATCCCATGCAGCCATATTCCAGAGTGCTATCCTCAAAACTACATTATGCCACTTCCTTAACACATCCTGTACGGGCTCAACTAATGATGACTAATATTGTCGGTAACATTATTATTGTTGCCATTGTCTTGTGCTTTTCGTGATCATATACTCTTCTATCACATGGATGTATTATATTTTAGTTAATAAGTTCCCTATTGCTATATTCTTAAGCTGCTTCCAGGGCCCCTGTGTGGCTCAGTCGGTTAAGCATCCAACTCTTGACTTTGGCTCAGGTCATGATCTCAAGGTTTGTGAATTAGAGCCCTGCATCAGGCTCTGTACTAAGAGTGTGGAGCCGGCTTGGGATTCTCTTTCTTTCTCTCTCTCTGCCTCTCTCCCATTCTTGTGTGCACACTTTGTCACACACACACACACACACACACACACACACACAAAAGCTATTCCCATTTTTTAAATCACTACAAGCAATATCTCAGTGGAATACATGTAAATCTGTGTGTGTCTGAGAAAATATACAATAAATTTTCATAATTGTAACAGGCATATCATTTTCATATATCTTACCAATTTACATTTTCAAGAGATTATACTTTTATGCTTTGAGTCCCTAGAAAGTATTGCACTTTTGTTGGTCACTTAAGCCTTTGTGACCTAAAAGTAGTAATGACTACTTTTACATGAGTTCAGTAGTTACTGTTAAACATTCACAAACGCATAATCTCTTTTGCAAAACCAAAACATATTTGTCCAGTTTGTCTCACTATCCAAACCATTTTGTTTGGCTCAGCTGTTTTCTTTAAGAATCAGTTCTATCTTGGTTTGAACCATTTGATTCTAAAAGGAAGTTTCCAAATTTACATATATCTTAATGAAGATGGTGTTAACGTTTTGTCTACTTGATCTTGAAATCTCTAGGTGATTATAAGATCTCCTAAAAAATTATGAGCTACTCATATCTGTAAATATTTTGGGGACCTTAGCCTAAAGTGTTCTGAGAAAAGGGACCTCTGGAGGACTTACTAAACTGCCATAAAACTGCTCTCTGACTTAACATTATTTCAGAAAATATTTAGGCAAAAGTAGAAGAAGAATTTAAATAGTATACATCACCGTAAAGACCAAAGACCACTCACGAAATAAGCATATTTTAAAGTCAAGACATACAAATCATGTTCATATCATCTCTAGCTCATTAAAGGGGGCAACGTCAGTCGCTGTGATCCTTTCTTGAAGAAGACATGCCTTAACAATGCCACTACAGAGATTTCTGAGTGCTTATATAAATGCTGAAAACATTTGAGAAGTAGTTATGGCTCAAGATTACAATTAGCATTTCTAAATGGAATAGAGTACCTGTAAGATGCTAACTTGTATAAACAAAGTATGAAATGTGGCTACGATAATTTTAATTGCTATTACTTTTCCAGTGAGCCTTTTCAAAAGAGGTTTGCCAACTTAAATTGTCCAATTACTTGGAAAGCGTTGCAATGCACTACTTACAAAGAGCATGTAAAATAAAGGAAATACAGATTGCATACATTTGATTACTTCCCCCACTTTTGTACAGGCAAGCTAGAAGTGTGTGTATGTGTGTGTGTGTGTGTGTGTGTGTGTGTGTGTGTGTGTGTTCTCTATTCCTCTGTGTGATATTGGGATATTGTTTACAATTCACAATGGACCCTTAAAACAGTCTTGCTATTCATTATCAGTGAGCTCTACTTTAATTCAAATACACACAAGATGCTGTTTTTTGCTGAAAGTTTTAAAATAATATTTAATAAAATTGAATGCATAGACAAGCTTGTGACAATTGCAGGCCATTTCCCATCTGAATACGTTTGTCAGGTAGTTTTTTTTCCTGCGTACGTAACACAAGCTTAGCTCAATATGGAGCCAAGAACAGGGAAGAAACAACTCTTGGATCTTCCTCTTCCTTTTATCCTCACTGCCATCCTCTTAAGTTCAAGCCCTGATTATTTGTGCTAAGCTGCTTGTACCAGGCTCTTCTCTCTTCAGAGAGCTACAAATTGGTTGGATTTGGCAGTAAGTCAGCTTTACCTCTAGTGAAAGGTAAGCTGGTTCACTAAGTAAAAACGATTTTATCTGAGCCACGATCTAAAAGGAACAACTGTCATATTTTTAGGTACCCACATTTTATCTAAAGCATTATCAAGAGTTTTATTATTCATTTCCTGATAACTTCATTTGAAAAATTTGGAAGGTTTCATTTTTGATATATATTACTTGGGTGTTTCTGACACATATCACTTTGTTGTTGTTGTTGTTTTCAATTGTGTGATCTAAGGAGCCTAAGGGAATACATCCTAAAAATGTAGAGAAAAAGAAAATGAACTTTCAGTTGTAAACTTACACATTTATCATTATATTTAATGAACTCAGAAACCTGTAGATAGTAGGAAACACTTACAATGTGAAAGATATTGTAGGGTGTGTCAAAGAAGGTGTAATGCTTTAGGAGTTGTGATCCCTGTAACAGAGAGCTCACAGTTTCTTTAAAGCAATACTGTAGAGTCACACAAAGATAAAATTCAAGGGAGTGTGTAATTTGGCAGGATATGAGAGGTGTAGACAATGAGTACTATGTAAATTCACAGGATGAAGAGACTATTTAGTACTTTGCTGGTGAAAAGCGCTTTGATTTACTCGTCTTCAACAGAATCACTTTGCTTTTATCTGTTTTATTTGTTTATGCTCCTGGCTAAGATTTCATCTAAAGAGAGGGTTCTATGTGAGAAAAAGTTAGTTTGAAAATCACCATTCCCATAATGAAGTGGAGCAGAGGCAAAGATTTTTAAAACAATCTTGGGTAATCTAACTTATATACATATGCTTGTTTTTGTGATGCATCGTGTGGTGCTCTGAAAGCATGTTGATTTACTTCCTAACCTGTCAACCTGCCATGAATTTCAAAGTAAATATGGATGCCAGTGTCTTTTCAAATCTTTCAGCCACCTGCTACCGCCTAAAGAACAAAACCCAAGCAGTGCACATTCCCTATCGTATCTCCAACCTCCCTTTCTCTTTACTTTTTTTAATTACAACCTTATGCCTGATAGAACAACCATACTACCCTTGAGACATCTACTTACAATGTTCATTATTCAAATGAGAAAACTGAGGTTCAGTATGGCCGTGCCCCAGTGGATGAGAGGCTGTTCTATAAATTTAGGTTCATCTGCTTCTAAATGTGTGCTCTGTCTTTAACATGCTATTTCCCATGAGTCGTTCACCTCTACAGTGCCGATGTTAAATCCATACTACTTATTCAATACATGTTTGTTAGGCGAATAACAAGCAGGGAATTGGATATAAAAGAAATGTAAGATAAAATTTTACCCTCAAGCTTACCTCCCCATGATTGGGAACATGGCATAAAACTATGAAAGCATTTCCTGGTCTCTCTGTATAGTTTCTTCTTTAGAGAAGGGATAGTTTTCCAGTCATTGATGGTCTCTGAAAACTAATTGTCCATTATCTCAGAGGCAGACTATTAAACTGTAATGGCAACATTTTGAGAAATTCTGATACCTCTTTTGAAAAGTGAAACTGCTACAGTTTCACAGCTTTCTAGAATACGCCATGGATGCTGTGGGCAGGTGAGGATGGGAGAAGTAAAGAGAGGGTACAAAATCATGATCTCATCAAAAAGGTTAGAGTGATTTCTACTTCTTTTGTAGCTAAGTACCTTTTTTCATTTTGAGAATAGTTTAGTCAAACAAAAATAACAGATGAGGTCTCAGGTTTATACAGTTCACATATTTGACAATATTTCCAAAGATATACATTTTTATCCAGTCAAGTTAATATTAAACACACACACACACACACACACACACACACACACTCACACACTCACCCCTTCCTGCCTTTAACTTATTGGATTTTTTGATACTGTTTGACAAGCTCATTTAATATCTCCCAACTTCCCAGGTAGGATTTAAAAAATGTTTCATCTGCCAACTCAGGATAACACAAGTCTTTGTAGAGAACTTGCTCAAACAACAAAATTTAGAGAAAATGTACATTTCATTTAAAAATATATAAGGCAGAAACTGAAAAGAGTTTCATCTTTTCTATAAAAGTACTTAATAAAATGATGACAATCAATTTCTAGTACAAGAGAAACGGAATTAGATCTATGTAAAGCTTTCCTCCTGAAGAATACATGCGTATCTCTCTCTCCCTCTGTGTGTGTGTGGGGGGGGTTCCCATAGAATTAGGGGCTTTTGAGAAAATGAAAGAGAATATTATTAAACTCTATAAGTCAGCACAATAAATGTACTAAGATGTAATATATAGTAAATTCTCTTATTCATTTGACTTTAGAAAAAAATGACACACATTTTAATTTGTCCCAGATTAATAAAATGTTCTCAAACCTTCCTTGGTATCTCCTATTAAGTACAATATGTCTATGAATTTTATCTTTAATAAGCAACTTGAGGTAGGAAAGGTTTTGCTTTGTTATGAGAACTGAAAAGTTACTTTATCGCTGGTGCAAACCTTTGTTTCTGGGTGGGGGGCTGTTGCACCTTAGTAAAATTGGCAATCCTTCAAAAAGGTTCTGAAAGCAACTATGATATTTGAAGATAAAAGGATGGAGACATTGCCCGCATTCTGTCCTATAAACCTTAGGGATAAATCCTTTCATGTTCAAATGAGAACACCTTAAATTCCTTTATCTTTCTACTTTTAAGATACTGTCCATGGTTTTTTTTTTTTTAAATAAACACTACACTCAATTTTCTCTGCTGAATGACTGCCATTTTGTATGCAGACTAGATGATACATACATTCTATTTGAATGTCAATGTCTCATTACATTTATCTTTCATATCTTCACTAAGACAGACTATTTCAAAGCAAGTGGAAATCTTGAGTACTATAAATTATATTATGAAATTAACATAACTTAGAGAATTCAATACCAATGAAATATTTACTGTCCCATTAACCTGTTATCAATTAGCATTTTATTTAAAAATGAACAAAACTTAAAATTTTAGTTTCATGTTTCTACATGGCTATGACTAAGGGTCTGAGAATAAACCTGAAAGAAATTATATGTAACCTGAATTGCCCTTTGTTGTAAACCTATTTACTCACAGAGAATGTCCAGTCTTCTGCAAATCCCCACATGTACATTACAAACATTTTGGGGATTTTCTAGGAAAGTCTCATGCATACTTCAAAACTCTAGCCTATTCCCCAAGGTCACAGATCTATGGCACTCAGGGCTGCTGCTGTGACTTATTAAGAATGTGCAGCTTTACTAGGCTGCCGTCCTGGACTGCTCTCTCTCTCCCAGGGCTCTCCCTGGGCAAAGCCCTTCATACATAACACTGCCAGAACCACTCTGAAGCACCTATTTTGACTGACATTTTGAAATTTTAGTATAATCAAATATGCAAAAAGGTAGAAAAGATGTTATAATCTCTGTATTTCTATCACCCAGCCAGGTAAAGAGAATATTACTGAGACCCCTGTGTAACCTACTCCTAAAACATCCCATTTTTTCTTCACATCATTTAAATGCATTCATTTATATTTTCATATGCATATGCCATTGAGCAACATATAATTTTATACGATGTAAATATATAAGTGGTATCGAAATATATATACTTCTATCTTTGCCTTTGCCCTTTCAACATTATGCTTATTTTGTTTAATATTTACTTTTCAATGTTAATTTCCTTACCTTTTTCTCTAGTTTAAGCATTTTTATCACCATATAGTTTTTGCTTTGTATATTTTACCAGATATATTAAAATCTATAGTAATTAGACATTGTGTCATTGGCACAGAGGAAGAGAATTAGAAGAAAGAAACACAAATAAAGGATAAATCATCTATCTATCTATCTATCTATCTATCTATCTATCTATCTATCTATCTATCTGTCAGTGTCATATGCCATGTTACCAACTATAATATTGCTGGAACTTGTTATGTGACAATAATTAGAGCTCATTTGAGGGAAAAATTTTGATAAAAGAGTTTGGAAAAAGTGATTATACTCATGGGGAAAATAGGATTTCTACCTTGTAGTATATGTGTATATATGTGTGTGTATAGATATATATGCCTCTTTGTTTTGCTGATGAATCCCTTTGACCATAGCGCAGAAGCAAGAGAGCCTTATTACCATACAGTTCAGCCTCCATGGACAGAGAGCAAGATGACGAAGTTGAAAGCATAGATCTGAAAGACAAATGAAAAATATCCAACAAGATAATCAGTTACTATTCCTATAAATAATAAGATAATGTATTTGTTTAATGTTCAAAATTTTGAATAATTTACATATATATTTAGCCATAAAAATTCTAGAAAATATCAATAACACACTTAAAATATATTTAAAAAGTATGCAAATCATAGATTGAAACTGATGAAATTTGTTTTGGATCAAAACCAAATTAGAAAACATGTCACGTGGGGCACCTGGGTGGCTCTGTCAGTTAAGCATCTGACTTTGGCTCAGGTCATGATCTCACGGTTAGTGGGCTGTAGCCCTGCATCGGTGAGTGTGAGATCCCTTCAGGTGAGCTTGAGTCCCACTCTGGGCTCTGCACACTCTCTCCCTTTCTCTCTCCTTCTCTCTCTGCACCTTGTGGGAGTCTCTTTCTCTCCCTTTCTCTCTGCCCCTTGCTCACACGCTCTCTCTCCCAAAAATAAAGATAAATTAATAAATAAGTAAATAAAATAAAAAAAAATAAAACATACAGTCTTTCTTTAGCTGTATTTATTTCAACTGGAATTTCCTTTATGCAGAGAAATGCCCATGGTATACAGCTGTTCTGATATGACTCATGAGTTTTGAGTGTATGCCCAACCTTCTTGATATATCTGTGCTCTCAATTTGATTTGTAATATGAAGAAACTAATTTAATTTTCCAAGTTCTAGTCTGGTACATACAGCACATGGGCTATACTATTCTGTATTCCTATTTGTATTTCCTTATCTTTTTATCTTTTAATTTGTGACATTTCAATCAGATTAGTGGTGCTTTCTCTCAGGCAATGTTTTTCAAACTTCAGGAAGCATCCAACCACTTGGAGCCTACCAAAATGCATTTGGCTAGGTCTTATCTCAGAACTTCCCATTCAGTCAGTTTGGAGGTAGGGAGTACAAATTTGCAATTCAAACAACTTCCTAGATGATGCTGATGCTACTGGGGTGCGGACCACACTTTAAGAAACAGTAAATTATGGGATTATACAAACCATTATCTCTTAATGTAGTTCTTTTAAAAATTACATAAGTTTTTGAAAAAATATAGTTTTACTTCATATTTTATATGCATTTCTATATAGTTTATGTGGGTTCAAAGAAGTTTTGGAACCTAATTATATAAAGAGATTTAAATTGTGACATTATCATGACTTCAAGTAATTAAGGGACCATTGGGGGAAACTCATCCCTCTCTCCCTCCCTCTCTCCCTCCCTCTCTTTATCATGTTGAAGACATGATAAATTTGGTTTTAGAATAGTGAAATCTACTAGATTTGGAAAAATTTCGATTTCTTTATTTCTTTCTTCATTTATTTTTAAAAAATTTTTAGAGAGACAAAAGGAGAGCCTGAGTGAGGGAGAGTGGCAGAGAGAGAGAGTTTAAGCATGCTCCATGCTGAGCATGAAGCCCAAGGTGGGGCTCAATCTCATGACCCTGGGGTCATGACACGAACAGAAATTAAAAGTCAGATCCTCAACCAACTGAGCCACTCTAGTGCCACTGGTCAAATTTTGATTTCTGACTGGTATTTAAAATTCAGAAATTCCAACGTGACAGCAGTAGGATCTCAGTCACGTTACGGCATTACTTAAATAGACCCACACTATTATATAAGCAGATATAATATAGGTCTAGTTCTGAATGTCAAAGACAAGTATTTTAGTCACTAAAAAACTAAAAGCAGATTTCTCATTGATAAAATTAATAAGATAACTTTCAAATCATTAGTGTCCATTTCCATTTTGAATTTAGAGCTATGACTTTAAGGATTGATTTTTAGATTAATAATGAAAAGACATAATTCATATTTATACATGCTTATCTTTTCTATGTTCATTAAGGTATATTCATTAAGAATTTATTTTGTTTTAAACCATGTTCTGCTTGACAAAAATATCTTGGTATGTCTGGACAGGCCTTATTTGTCTTTCTTTTTCCAACAATTACCATGGTACTTGGCAGGGAGTAGAATCAGAATATATATATTTTGATGAGTTCATGAGTAAAAAGACCATAAAGTTTTGCATACAATATAATAGAGGTATGTACTGGTGACAGAAAAAACCCCAAAAGATATGGTCAATTCAAACCCTGTAGCATCACTGTTCCATAGTAATTTCTGGAATGATGAGAAAATGTTCTGTATCTATACTATTCAATATGGAAGCTACTAGCCATTCATGGTTATTAATCATCTTAAACTTTATTTGTTTAATTGAGAGAGAGAGAGAGAGAGAGAGAGAGAGAGCCTGAGAATGAATGAGTGGGGGAGGAGGGGAAGAGAGAGAAAATCTCAAGCAGCTGTGCTCGAACCCACGAACCATGAGACCATGATCTGAGCCAAAACCAAGAATCGGGCGCTTAATCAACGGAGCCACCCAGGAGGCCCTATTAATCATTTTAAATATGGTTGGTGCACTTGAAATGAGAAACTGAATTTTAAATTTTAATTAATTAAAATATAAGTGGCTAGTGGCTACTGTATTGTAATAATAGACAGTGCGGTCCTAGAGAGAGAAGGGTGCTCTGAAAAACCTTCATAGAAAAGGCAAACCATGACATGAGCTAAGCCTTTAAAAAATAATGGGTATTTACCAGGTGATTGTCACTGAGTAGTTTGGCAGGGAGGCTCCAGAAGCCACACTCTTTGCACGCTGCTAACTCCACAACCCCAGTGGCGATTCTAATATTCTAGGTGCTTCCACGAGTAAAGTTTGTGACACACTAGCTTATTCAAGGTATAAGATGAGGGCTGAAGATAGCGACCTAGAAAATGTGAACATTTAAGTAGTAAAGACTAGTTAGTGGGCCTGCAAGCTCTGTGGAATGAGACAAGGAGATGTTTCTTTAGAGTCAAGCAGAGAGTGGTGGGAGATGAATGGAGTGGTCAGCAGTTTATTGCCAGAATTCAATTAAGAGGTGGACTGAGGCAACAACAATGGATTTGGCAATTAGGCAGCTGTTGGCCGTGCTCTTTGCGATTCAGTGGAGTGGTGCTAACTGCCAGAGGCTTCGTGGTATTGATACATGTGTTAACTTTAAACAGAGCAAAAAGCAATTTTATGTAAGTAAAAAAATGAGTTTCTTCGGGAATAGCAGAGGAATTGCAATTCGGGGCAGCCAACTATGGTGAACTACAGTGAAATCCAGAGAGACAAGGGAAGGTCAACTTTTATTAGGTTTTAGCAGGAAATGGGGGAAGGCTATTTTGAACAAAAGTTGATTGGAAAATAACAAGAATTCGAGGTTGTGACAGTTTCTCATTGGCTGCAGGCAATGGTTACTGTATTGTTGCTGGAGCAGAGAGGGATGTTCCTCCCTTTTCTTAAAAGCAGGAGATAAAAAAAAAAAATAGGGACACCTGGGTGGCTCAGTTGGTTAAGCATCTGACTTCGGCTCAGGTCATGATCTCACAGTATGTGAGTTCGATCGCTGCATCAGGCTCTGTGCTGACAGCTCAGAGCCCGGGGTCTGCTTCAGAGTCTGTGTCTCCCTCTCCCTCTTCCCTTCTCCTGCTCATGCTCTGATTTTCTCTCTCTCTCTCAAAAATAAACATTAAAAAATTTTTAAAGCGGCAAATAATTTCTTATGTGAAAAGAACCTTCTTTGTGGACATAGTCTTATCTTCCTTCTTCCTGCTGGACATGCCGGTAACAACTAGCAGTAGGTGTATGAGACTCCCGCTTCAGTGCTTCCCAACTCCATTTTAAATGAAGTTTCCTTTATTTATTTTTACACAGGGGAGTTGAGGGAGTGAATAATTATTTTGAGGATTATGGAAAGAAATGATAAGGCAACAAATAAGAAGTAGGTTTAAGCATAGCTTTTTTTTTTTAATGGAGAACATTCAAGTTTATAGTTGAGGTTCAGTATAAGTCACCAAAAAATGCCACTTTGGCATACTGATTATTTTGAAATAATGGTATTCGAGAAATGGCTAGTGCAAGAAAGACCTTCTTTGTCCCTCTGAAAATAGGAGATAAGCTTTCCACGTGAAAATTTTCCTGCTTGTACCAAGGGGAAGAAGGCATCCTTATTGCTAGAGACAAGGAATTTAACAAACCTTGTTACTTTTTCACCATTTTACTACCCCTGGTCCACACCCCCTTGTTTTGTCATTTCTTCACAAATTTATTGTTTCTTTGTCTAACAGATTTAAAAGCTTTCTGCCCTAATTACTTCTTTGAGTCCCATCTTTCTGGGGCTCCTGTAGATATACACATAATCACATTTATTTATTTTTCTGTAATCTTTTTGTTACAGAGAGATTTCAGCCAACAAGCTGGAAGGGTATAGGCAAAATCCTTTTTCCTCCCCCAAAGTCTCCTTTCAGGAAAGACTAAGAATATGTAACCGAAACAGAAATGAGCCCCAAATATACCACTTGGAATATTCTCTGAAGCAACTTCCCTTTGCCACCTGACCCCTTCTTTTTCATGACAAGTATAGACTAAGTCAGTGGCTCTGGGTGAAACAAATCCGCTTCCCTGGCATTCAGCCTCGTCACCCATTCTTCATGTCCACCTGCCAGGACAGTGCCCATTACCTTTGCCAATGGTATTCTACTATCTTCTATGTGCCTAGGTTTTTTTTTTTCCTTGAGAGACAGAGGGGGCAAGGGAAGAGAGAGGGCGAGAGAACAAATCCTACTAGGGGGAGAGAGAGAGAGAGAAGTGGGGCTCACCCAAAGCAGGGTTCATCCTCACCTGAAGTGAGGCTCAAGCTCACCTGATGTGGGACTCGAACCCATGAAACCGTGAGATCAGGACCTGAGCAGAAGTCAGACACTTAACCTACTGAGCCACTCAGGCGCCCTATGTGCCTGTATTAATACAATCACAATCTCATTCTTCTCTCAGCTGCATTTTCTAACACAAATGTTAAAGTAACATACACATCATAAATTATATTAAAACACCACATCACTCTATTCCTTGTACTAAATAGTGATGTCAGGTCAGCTGCAAAGAACTCAAGAGAAAAATTTGTGAAATCAAAAGTTTTGAGTATGAATCTCAACTGCCCATTCATAATTATAGTTGTTGCATCGTGGAAATACAGTTTACCTATCCAAGCTCTTTCAACATGCCTCATAGGATTTCTTGGAGGATTGTCAAAATCCAGAAAACGGAAATCCCATGTTAGGTGAAGTACACTTAACATAATACCTCCTTCTAAGTGTGTTTTCTTTCAGTTTTCTTTGAGATTAACTCACATACCCTACGGCTCACCCTTTTAATGTGTACAATTCAGCTGTTTTCAGTATATTCACAGAGGTGTACAACAACCACAGCAATCAACCTTAGACTATTTCATTACTCCAGAAAGAAACCCTATATATTTTAGGTAAACTTTCCAATACTCATTTTCCACCCGCACTAGGCAATCAATCTACTCTCTGTCTCTATAGATTAGCATATAGATTCTGGACACTTTACTATATAAATGGTATCATACAATATATGGTCTTTTGTAGCTGAGTTATTTTAATGCTTCCAATATGCATGCATATGGTAGCATGTATCAGTACTTCACTAATTTCTATGGCTAAATAATATTTTATTGTATGGACATGCCACATTTTATGTTTCTATTCACCAGTTGATAAACATTCAGTTGTTTCTACTTTTCGGCTACTGAATAATACTGCTCATGAATATTCATGTGCAAGTTTTTGCATGGACATTTACTTTTTCTCTTGGCAATATACCTAGGAGTGGAATTGCTGGGTCATATAAGAACTCTGTCTTTAACCTTTTGAGAAACTGCCAGATTGTTTTTAATTGGCTTAAACATATTTAAATAAGTTAAGTTTTCCTCTATCAATTTCTGTTTTACCTTTGGGTCTAAGCTTGGATGTTGCTGAATCAGAGAGCATTCTGAGTTAGGTTCCCTTCCTTGGACTTCCATGTATCCTGTGATTACGTCATAATAGCACATCGTGCTATATGCTAATTGGACATTCATTTTACTGACATCTCTTTGAGTGCCTCTGGACTGCTGGCTACCCAATGCTAAAAGCCTGCTAGGCCCACCATCAATATTTGTGAACTGAGATCAAAGTTTCAGCGTTATAAGGAATTTTTATGTTCTTTATATTTCTCTGAAATTCTTATTTTTTAACAATAAGATGTGTTCCTCTTAACATTACTTTATAGACAAAGCTATGTGATTATAAATTGTAACTGTAATTGTATGTAGCTATATAACTATATATGTAAATTATATAATTTATTTCTAATTACTTCTACTGAGCATGTTTAATTATATTATTAGTTAAAAATCAACTTATATCCTTCCTTAAAACATATATCAACTATTTGTCTTTATTATAGAAAAAAATACCTTACAATGTTTACAGAAGTCCTTTTGAGTAGTAGGGTTTTAGCGAGGTATATTTTTGTATATTCCATTTCTCTACAGTAAAAATGATTTGTGTATATATAAAAAAGGTTCTTATTTTGGAAAGTAGCATTCAATTTCCTCTGCACCAAGTTCATGTTCTCTCGCATAAGCTGGATTTAGTTTCCAAGGAGTACTGAAAATTCCCGAAGCAGAAGACATGAATGTTGCGATCTTTCAAAAGGGAAATGACATCCCTTAATATACAATGAAAACATTGTCATTCTGGAACTTTATTTAATAAATCAGTCTCTAATAGCTTGATCAATTCTGAAAGCACTACGCAATGAGCTTTATGTGTAAAATTAAGAACCTGAGTATATGCAGTGACAAGTTCAAGATATGGCCATCATATAGGACTCAGCCTAATGCTGGCAGCTGGTTTTTCTTGTATGACACACCCATTTTATTACTGCGAACTTCTGTCAAATATACAGTGAGATCAAAATATTTGTGGCTCAGATAATCGCCGTCTTTCATACTACAGAAGACTGCATTTTGAACAGAGAGAACATTAGCCAGTAAGTTGATACATGATTGCTTCTATGCAGTGTGTACTCTTTAATCCAAAATAAGAGTGTTTTAGATGTGGACTCTGAGGCCAGACAGCCTGAGTGGGAACCCTCGCTCTGAACCTTAGCAGCGGTGGGAACTGGGATATATTGTCCACCTGTCTGTCCCTCTGGTTTTCTCATTTGTGAAATGAGACACAAGTACTTGCCTCACACAAGGATTTTATGTATTAGCACTTATATAGTCATTATATATGCAGAGAATATACTTAGCACAATGTAAATATTCGCTAAGGTTACTGTATCTCTTCATTTTAGCCTGTGACTAGATGATTTTGAATGTCTGACTACATTTCCTTCATAATAGTCTGTACTTTAGACATTTTATGAATTCAGGCTACCACATCCTCAAGTGGTTCAAAATATTGAGCCTTTTATATTTTTCAATGTCTCCTTTACTCACATTTTAAACCAAATAGTTGAATGATGCATGTAAATATAAATTGAAAACATGTTGGGCTTTTTTGATCTATTATATTAAGTAAAAGTCTAACAGTGAAATACTTAGCTGTAAAACCTTAACCTTATTGGAGTTGAAAAAATGTTCCATTACTTGTGGAAATTAGTGTGCTGGACACACCTTCACATGTTTGGTGAAGGGAATATAATTAAAGAAAATTTTTAAAATGTACTTCTTTTTTGAATTAAGTGTTGAAAGCGCTGTAACCTCAGATTAAATACAAGCAGCCTCTGGTAAAGTGAATGAAAAAAAGTGCTTTAAAAATCGCCACTGGGGAATTTAAGGAAATAACTTTCACATTAATAAGTTAAACCTATCAGTGTAGAGTTTTGTCCATTCTCCCTTGAGCTGTTATTACTTGGCCAGTGAAGGGAATAGTTATATTAGAAGCCAACTTTGGATTTCCCTCCCCTTTTTTCTATAAATGCTATGCATTGATCATCCCTTTAATCATTCTTTTTTTCAGTGACTATTGCCTTTAAGGAGGAACTGAATTTAGTACTCTGCAAAAAAGAAATGCCACAATGTAGGGCAACAAAGTCAAGGTAAAAAGAGCTTGTGCTTGTAATCCTCTGCCTCTACTCTAGTGAATCTTGACCTTGACTGCACATTAGAATTTGGGAGCTTTTAAAAAATTCTAGTGTCCACGCTGCACCACAGGCCAATTAAATTGGAATCTCTAGCAGTGAGACCCAGGCATCAGTATTTTTTAAAAATACCTAAGTAGTATCAATGTGTAGCCAAAGTAGAGAGCCACCGCTCTGGAAAATCTCTTCCACCTCCCTGGGAAAATACATCAGGGGCCACTTCACACAACCAGTATCCTGCTCATCAGTAATCACATCACACCGCTCACCCAAGAAGTGGGGGAGCTTTTGGAGATGATATTTTCTTTGTTGTGACCCAGAAGGACTTCATTTCACATGACATCTTAGAGATGGAGAAACTCAACTCATTGGATTCTACTAGTAGGATCTCAGATGCTTCGGATGATTTGGGCAAATGATGATTTTAAAAAGACACATTTAAAGAAAGAAGGAAATCTCTAAACCATTGGCTACTTACTTTTAAAGAATAATAAAATATCACGTATAACATCTGTTTTACTCTGGTTGGACTATATTTACTATGTAGTCTAAATGACAGTATTCGTCCTCCACAAAATAATAACAGTAGTGAAAGTAAACATTTTCCATATGCGTTTAGGTTGTGGAGAAAAACTTTCACCTATGTGGTCTCTCTTCTTCTTGAAATATATTTTAGTCAGTCTCATAGTACCAAATTCTTTCAGTCTTTCTCCTGTTCCTACAACCACTTCTTCTCAGTGTGGATGGCTCTTTCTCCTCTGTCCCTGCCTCCAAATGATGGAGTTGCTCCCGCTCGTGGTACTAGACCCTCTTCAGTATTCCATCTAAATTCTCTCGTTGGATGATTTCATGAGTCACATAATTTTAAATACCATCTATAAGATAATACAGCCCACATTTATATTCCAGGCTCCAACCTCTCCACTGACTCATCTATTTACGCAACTTTTCCTCTTTCATATCTACTACACATTTTGAACTTCACCAATAGCTAAATAGGCCACCTGACTTTATGCTCAGATCTGCTATGCTACTGCCCAGAACATCATTGTTCTCATCTGGACTACAACAGGAACGCCGTAACACTCTCTGCTTCAACACCCATCTTCCTGTTCACCATTTCTTTCCTCAGAAACCAGAGTCATCTTTTAAAATTATGCTTTAGATCACAGCACTCCCTTGCTCACTATGCTCTGGTGATATCCAAATTCTTCATCATAAGTTGTATATCCATGTATAATCTGATTTCTGCCTCCCTCTTTTACCAATCCATTCACTCAAATATATTTATTATTCCTCTATCATATGCTCCAATGGATCCATCATGCATTTGCTCATGTGGAACTGACATATCGTTGGAAAGGAATAACTAAAGGGGAAGAGTGTGTGTGTGTGTGTGTGTGTGTGTGTGTGTGTGTGTGTGTGTGTGGTTGAATATTTGTTTAAAATAGGATGGTCGGAAAAGGTCTCTCTGTCTCTCCTTGGATGATTTCATGATGACATCTGGCAGATACTTAAGTGAGATCAGGCAAGGACTGGCTGGAATGAGATAGGCTAAAATTCTTTGTCACCCATACATTGTCCATATCTTGCAGATATATAGTAGCCTTTGTGTGTGTGTGTGTGCTGATAACACTTCTAGTTTATTCCTGCACTGGCGTCTTTGTACTCAGTCTTCCCTTTGCTTGGACATCTTACCGGATGTTTGCCTGTCTGTGTTCATGTCATCATTTGGAATAAAACCCAACATCACATCCTCAAAGAGCTGTTCTCTGAGCACCCTAACTACCTCCACACGTCTTACTACTTTCACTGTCTAGTCCACTTACCAATGTCTCATTATTACTTTTTAGCCTCATTTATCACAATCTGAAGTATTTTACTTTTGGGTAGAGGAGGGTTACCCTTATTGTTTTTAGTCTAGCTATTTCCATGAGTGCAATATCTTAATAGCCTTATTCACTACTGTGCACTTAGCATAAATAGTGTCTATAATCTGATCTTTTTTCTTTAAATATAAGACTGGAGGTGAACCCGAATCTTCAGAATCCTCACTTTTCCCACCATGCCAAAGCAGTCAATTGCTTATTATTGTAAGTTGTCCAGTATCTCCTAACCTGTATTTGGTTTGGCTATGTTTACTCCGTCATTAAGTAAAGGATCCAATCAGCCTCTATTAACAGCTTTAGGTTGTTCACCTAAAGTGATAAGTTAAGCTAATCTGGTTAGCAAGGTTAGCTGTTACCCGTGAAAAAATATGCTGATTCCCTTTAGTACAGAATAGTGATTTTCTACCCTGCCTCCATATTTGAATCTCAAGGAGAGGGGATTTTATAACATACCTGTGCCTGCACCTGACCTCCAGAGGTTGTGGTATGTTCCATTTAGAGTACAGCCAGAGCATGGCATTTAACAATTCTCCTCCAGTGATTTTAATGTGTAATCAAGACTGAGAAAGAGTGCTCGAGGAAAAAGTAGCCCACCCAAAATGAAGTGGCAAAATAAGAAAAGCAATAACCGACTGTTTATACAAAGCACTGCTCTGAAAAGTGCTTTGAGGATTACATACAACTGTTTTTAAATTACCTCGATAAAATTGGAATGGCATATAGAATGTATGGGGCATATTACAGGAAAGCATATGAGTATCACTATCAGGAAACAGGTTTACATACCCTAATAGGATGAAAGAGATTTTGAGCGGCTTCTCTGCAGGAAAATAATGCCTTTCTCTCCTAGTATCCTTTCCTCATGGCCCTGAATTATGGCAAAGGAAAATAAAATGGAACCCCAGAGGAGTCCCTATAGGCAATCCATGTGAGAAAAAGACCACACTTTCTAAGTGTATGCTGAATAAGTGGGAGTTACAGAATCATTCATGCACCTGACTTCTGCTATACTTCCAACATGTCTGAACTCAGGCAATAATCATCTAGTATATCAGTAAAACATCATTAAATAACTATCATCAAACAATAAATATAATGTGTTAAGGGACTATTATTTAACGCAACAATGAAGTACATGCTTCACATTTTATTCTCATAAAATCCTTCCAAGTAAGTATTTTTAATCACTATTTTTCAAATGAAGAAATAGGCAGATAAAAATGAGATAATGTGTTCAAAAACTGCAAAGCTGAAAAGTGATGGAGGAAGCACTCAGAATCAAGTTTTTTTGGACTACAAATCTGCGCCCTTTGACAATAGTACTCCATATTACTAACTCCCATGGGTCAAATGTTATGTCAGAGGGAAAATTGTAACTGACAAAGATTTCAAGTAACATTTCTGGAGCAACAAAATGTTCCTGAAGGCTACCAGTGTTCTTTCTTTTTTCTCTCCATCTGCTTTCAATGAAATCAACAGATTGTCTCGAAATATATCTTTCTTGAGGATTATAACACAAGGATGAACCACCTGTCTTAGAAGAGGAATACATTTATCTCAAAGCCAAATACAGAGATCATAATGGATGTGGGATCTTGGCATGGAGTTAAGGAATAGAGATGGGTCATGGCGTTGAAGTTCTCAACTAGAGCCAAAGAAGGTGAATCGCTTAGCTGGCAGCGTCCAACCCACATTTCAGTCACACCACCGCAGAGCAGAACTTTGGCAGGGATGCTGGGGAACTTATCTAGTGAGGCTTTGGGATTCCCAAGTCCAGATTGTGAAAAACTAAAACTGCAGCTTCTGATAAGAAGATGATGAGACCCTTACCAATGAAAATGTGAAGATTATACAGTAGAGCTAGGTGACACCTTTCCTTTGCATGTCTTTCGTGGAGTCACCTGCAGAGAAATTCCAGTGATTCATTTCTTTCTGTCATAACCCAGTAAGCAAAAGCCACCAGTAGGGGGTGTATGGGAGCCTGTGGCAGAGGCTTTGAGCAAACCACAAGCACATCCGCCATTCTTCTAAATAGATTTTGTGCTTTTTATGTGTTCAGTCAAGAATGAAAACAATATTATAAATGTTATGCTTTCCAGGCCTGACAGACGCTCATCTTAGGATGGGGTTACATACACAGATAGAAAATGAGCTGTAACAAGTTCTTCGCAGAGGATAAGTTGGGTGTTTTTGGAATCCTTGATGAAAATCCACTGTAGCATATATATTTTTCCCTTATTACCCGGATTTATTCTGTAAAGCTTTCCCTCCACCATTTCTACCATCCAATTGACAATTTTCAGTGTTCCCTGTGTCATTACAGCTTACTTGGTATAAAGCAGAAATGATGTTCTACAGCAGCTATATGAAGTACCATTGAGAATTAAATTGCTTTCCTTTCTTCCTTATCATTGTGAGTTTGGTACAGATGAAGATGGAAGATTGGCAGCCAGGGATTCAAAAGTCCTCTCTCATCTATGAGATACGCATGATATGGGCAGAGGCAGCCCAAACTTCCCTCTTCACAGCCATATGCCAGCTTTCAAATCTTGGAGAAAGAACTCCGTGGGAAAGTATGCCATTTGTAAAAGACAGAATTTCTAGATAGGCTTTCTTTTAAAAAAATGAAAAAGCATTGGGATTTATAAAGCAGTTAGAAGGAAAATAGTAAGTTGTGGGCTGGGGAAAAGATCGACAAAGGTGCTTTTTGGGCTCCTGTTTAGGTCGAGAACAATGTAAGCTGCACTCCTTTTTGTTTTGTTTCATTTTTGTTTTATTTTGTTTTGTCTTGTTTCTTTGCTCCTCACCTTCATCTGTGTGTCTGTCACTCTGGAATTCTCTGCCCATTTTTGTTGTGTCTGAGTAGGCTAAGTTCCTGTAACAAACTACTTTAGCAGCCATAGCCAAGTCCTGAGGCTCTCTATAAAAAGACACAGTCTGAAACCCTAGACCACCGTGGAATGCCTCCACCTGCCGCTTCCTTCACTTCTGTCTCGGTTTCCAGCCTGCCTGTTCTTGCCCAGGTGATTTAGCTTCCTCATCGCCGTGCACCTGGTCTCGCATCACAGCTTAGCTTGAATCCAGCTTTGATCCTGGACAAATCTTTTAGTTTCTGTGTCCCAGGTTGGGAGCCAGGTCCATACCACCCTACTCCGAATCCAGGCTCTGGAAAGCCTGGCTCTGGCACGGAGACTTCTGAAAGGATACACCGCCGGCAACATGTGCCATAGAGTTCTTTCCAACCTGACAGGAATCTCCGCTTTCCTTCGGTTTTGCATGGATTTAAAAACAAAAAACAAAAAACAAAAAAAATTTGAGGGTTCACCTGGAGAAAATTCACCTTTAGTTTCACTGTCCTCAGTCCTCCAGTGGCACTGTGGCCTCCGGTATCTCTCTTCCTCCCCCGCTGCGGTGGGCGTGTGGCGGCAGATCCGTCCAGCATCACTTGTTAAGCGTAGCCTTGTGCACTGCCATCTTCAACAAACTTCTCGTGATTATGATGAGTGCACTAACTGACCCCATGATTATACTTTGTCTGAATCTAATATTTCAGCTCCCAGCGCAAACCTTTTCTCCCTCCTGCGATCCCTACTTGTGTTTATGTCACCACCATTTTTCCTGGCTCCCAGCCCTGTGTAGCTCGGACTCCTCTCGGATTCATTCCTTGCTGCCACATTTAATCTCCTTGCAAATCCTATTGATTTTCATCCATTCCCAATTTTCCATTCCTACCACCACAATCCTTATTTGTTTAGATGGACTACTGAAAGTGTCCCAATTTGCCTTTCTGCCTGCTGATTTTTCCTCTTTGAATCCATTTGATATCTTCCTGCCAGATTAAACTTTCTGAAGTATTTCAATTTCTGTTCTTCACTGACTTGTTGTGTTATTAGGGGCATGGTGATGAATTCCTGTAAGTTTCAGTTTCTTATGTGTAAAATTACTATAATAATATCTCAAAATAGTCTTATTATTTTTTAAGTGCTGCATCGTCGCAGAGTAAAACACAAAGCTCTGAGCCTGCTCTTATAAGCTTTTAAACTTCCTAGTTAGTCAGATTTATTTCTCAGCTGTTCTCCTTCGTCTGCACTTCCAATGCTGCGGTGCTGATCTGAAGATGGCC
>NC_043702.1:86730762-86755953 GCF_006229205.1 Suricata suricatta | reverse complement strand
CTCTGAGTTGAGCATGGAGCCTGCTAAAGATTCTTTGCCTCTTCTTCCATCCCTGTCCCCTGCTCATGTACTCTCTCTCTCTCCAAAATAAATAAAACAACAGCACAAAGAGAATTAATTATTCTTACGAGGGTTTTTTTTTTGGTTATATTTTGAGTAAATTTACATCTAGTGAAATGTACAAATCTTAAGTGTACTGTTTTATAATTTTTGACATATATGTACATACGCTGCTTCAGCCTATTCTTCAAATTCATACAAATAAAATCATACAGTATGTACTAGCTTAACTAAAGCTTCTTTCATTAGTATAATATTTTTGAGATTCAGCTATATTTTATGTTAATATATACTGTGTTTCTTTTTTCTTGCCAAGTAATATTCAATTGCATTAAAATATAGCAATGCATTTTTTCTATCCTTCTATTATGAAATACTGTGTTGTTGTTCCCAGTTTTCAGCTACTCATATATAAAGCTGTTATAAGCAATCTTGTAAAAGTCTTAATGGCCATATGCTTCTTTGTCTTTTAGATAAATATCTGTACGTAAAACTGCTATTTCATATGGTAAGCACATGTTTAGGTTTATAAAAAATTCGGTTTTTAATATTTTATGGTTTATTTTTGAGAGAGAGACAGAGCATGAGCTGGAGAGGGGCAGAGAGAGGGAGACACAGAATCTGAAGCAGGCTCCAGGCTCTGAGCTGTCAGCACACAGCCTGATGTGGGGCTCAAACTCAGAAACCATGAGATCATGACCTGAGCTGAAGTCTGACTCAGCTCAACTGACTGAGTCACCCAGGCACCCCAGACAGAGTTTTTCCAAAGTGTTTTATACTTCCCTAAACATTGAAGAAGAGGTCTGGTTATTATACATCTTTGTCACCATTTAGTGTTGTCAGGATTTTTTTTTTTTGGTTTTGAAATTCTGGTGAATGTTGTGGTTTCTATAATGAATAATGATATTTAAACCAATGACCTTACTGGCCATTTTCCTCTTTTGTGAAGTGCTATTCAATTCTTGGTGCATTTTGCAATTTGGGTTTTTCTTTTTATTACTGAGTTGTAGGAGATATGTCCCTCTATCTATCTATCTATCTATCTATCTATCTATCTATCTATCTGTCTGTCTATCTATCTATCTATCTATCTATCTATCTATCTATCTATCTATCTATCTATCATCTCTCTAATTATCTACCTGTCTGGGTTCTCATTGTACCTACATCAGATATATGCTTGCCATTTTTTTTTCTCTCATGTAAGGATGCTTATTGATTTTCTTAGTTTTGTCTTCCTTACCAAAACTTGCATACTTCCTACTTGTTATGATGTTGTTTTCTTGTGTTTTAGGAGCTTAAAGATTTATTTTTAATGCTAAGGTCTATAATCCATCTACAATTAATTTTTGTTTATTGTAGAGTTGAAGTTTATGTTTTATTTACAGCTCTAACTATTTCAACATGATTTACTAAATAGATTTT
Source organism: Suricata suricatta (assembly GCF_006229205.1). Classification (NCBI taxonomy): domain Eukaryota; kingdom Metazoa; phylum Chordata; class Mammalia; order Carnivora; family Herpestidae; genus Suricata; species Suricata suricatta. The sequence goes on along the minus strand of NC_043702.1, from coordinate 86,754,468 downwards.
TATTCTCCCATTGGAACACTTTAGCAACTTTATCAAGAATTAATTGAACATACAATTGAGAGATTATTTCTGAGTTCTCTCTTCTGTTCTATTGATCTGTTTGTCTATCTTTATGTCAGTATCATTCTGTCCCGATTACTGTAACATTATACAAAGTCTTGAAGTTCTCTCTGTGTGCGTATGTGTGTGTGTGTGTTTACTCAATATTGTTTGGATAATCTAACACAAATATTTCTGATTCTTTTGTATTTTCACACAAACTATTGAATCAGCTTGTATACTTCTAAAAACAATGTGTTAAGATTGTTACAGCTGCATTGAGACCAGAGATCAATCCAAGATTAATTTACATTAATGATATTGAGTCATCCAATCTATGAACATATTTCCCCATATATCTACATTTTAAGTTTTTAAGTGTTTATTCAGTTTTGAGAGACAGAGAAAGACAGAGAGTGAGGGAAGAAGGAGCAGAGAGAGAGGGAGACACAGAATCCAAAGCAGGCTCCAGATTCTGAGCTGTCAGCACAGAGCCCGATGTGGGGCTGGAACTCACAAACCACCAGATCATGACCTGAGCTGATGTCCACTGCTTAACTGACTGAGACACCCAGGCGACCCATCCATATATCTATACATTAAAAATTATTTTTCTGGGTACCTGGGTGCTCAGTAGGTTGACTGTCTGACTTTGGCTCAGGTCATGATCTCATGGTTTGTGAGTTTGAGCCCAGTATCGGGGTCAGTGCTAACAACTTGGAGCCTGGAGCTTGCTTCAGATTCTGTGTCTCCCTCTTTCTCTGTTCCTCCCCTACTCATGCACTCTCTTTCTCTCTTAAAAATAAATAAATATTAAGAAACTTTTAAAATTATTTTCATCAATGCTTTCATGTTTGCAGTGCCATGTTACACATTTTTTATTTTGTTAAATGTAGTTTTAAGTATTTTATAAGGCTATTAAAAAACAACATTACTGAAATGTAAATTACATATAACAAATTACATCTATTTTAAAGGTACAGCTTGATGATCTTTTACCTGTAAGTTGTCTATTTTTAAATTAATAAACTTTATATTTTAGAAAATTTTTATATTTACAGAAAAATTGAACATACAGTACAGAGAGTTCTCATATACATTCCCCTTCACCTTACATTTAGTGTTCCCTATTACTAACATTTTGCATTAATGTGATATATTTATTGCTGTTGGTGGATCAATATAGATACATTAGTCGTAACTAAAGTTCATAGTGTACATCAAGATTCATTTTTTATGTTGTACATTCTGTGAGTGTTAGCAAATGTATAATGACATGTATCTGTCATTACAGAATCTTACAGAAATAATTTCACTGTCCTGAAAATCCTCTATGCCGTACCCATTCACCCCCCCTCCCTGAATATTTCAAAAATACAATCTTTTTACTGTCTCTCTATATAGACTTGTCTTTTCCAGAATGCCTCTGGTTTTCAGGAAGTCTTTCTTTTCTTCCAGGTAGAAAACTAAAGAGGGCCGGGGTTGGGTATTCACCTTCTCCAAGGATGGTTAGGCTCTGGTAAAATCTATTGCCAAAAACTTCAGCAAAATAGCTTTCCTTGAGGTCAGGTTTTGTTAAGGTAACAGAATGCTCTCACATATTTCAAATGGCTTACTACCCCTCACCACCTTCAACTCCCACCTTTCCTGCCAGAAGCAAGAGGATGTTTCTCCTGTGTTCTAAGGACCAAGAGGATCTCCTAGAGGTAAATCTGAGGAGATGTCTCACTCTCAAGCTTATCCACATTGAGCCTCCAGGAATTCCTCAGTTAGTTTATGTTTTACCCACCACCGGTTCCAGCTCATAGACTTCTGCTCATGTGAACTGTGATTTTCTGTATTTGCTGGTCTCTCTAATTCTGGGGGCAACAGTTTGCCCTGTGACCTAAATTCTCTTATAGATCTAAAAACAGTTATTGATTTTTGGAATGTTCAGCTTTTTTCTTGTTGTTGATGACTTCTAAGCCCATTCATGCGAGACCAGAAATAGAAAGCCGATGTAATAATTCATACACTAAAATTTTTTTCCACTTTGTTTCGAGTGCAGTGGTTGACCCAAACTGTATAGTCTAATATTATTTAAAATGGAAGTTTCTCTTATTATCTACTTTAATCTTCATATCAATTCTATGAAGTTAATTAATGCATTATTCCTTAGTAGTCACCATTAACACCCTGTTTTATTACTTTGCATGTATATATTTGCATATATGTATATATATTCCTAACTCTCTGGAATACTTCTCTAAAAGCTAATACAAGTAGTTTTTATTTTAATAGGTCTAAATTCTACCCATCTTTTATAACCCAGTAAATAGTATCTCTTCCACAAAATATTGAAAGCGTTACTTTTCCTCTAAAATTCTCTCAGCACTTTATTTGCACTGTTCTTATGGTACTTGTCACTTTTTTAAAAATGCTTTTTAATTTTTTTAAACATTTATTTATTTTTGAGACTGAGAGAGACAAAGTGTGAGCAGGGAAGGGGCAGAGAGTGAGAGACACAGAATCTGAAGCAGGTTCTAGGCTTTGAGCTGTCAACACAGAGTCTGATGTGGGACCCACAAACCACAAGATCATGACCTGAGTTGAAGTTTGAGCCACCCAGGCACCCCAATAGTGTTTCTATCTTGATTGGCACATATTGGATATTTTTTATATAATAAATTATATTGAAAAAAGATCATATGGAATATCACATTCTATGGGTCTATAAAGAAGTTGTTCTGCACTTCCTCTGAACACTGAATGGAAGAAATTAACATTAAGAGAAATGTCTATTACTAAAAAAAACAGTAAGTCCACAATCAAAACAGCCAATAATTATTGAGCATCTACTATGTTAGGCTTTCTATTATAAGCACTTCACATATATTGACTCATTAAATTTTTGCCAAACCTCCGTGAGGTATATGCTCCTATTATGACCATCTTACATGGGTGAAAGAATGTTTTTGCTGCATCACATAGCTAATAAGGGAGTAGCTGGAATTTGAACCCAGAGAGTTCTGATCCACGGGTCCATGGTCAAAGAGACAAATCCCAATATACTCTGCTTTAAATATGTTTATTTCTTCGTTAATACATTTACTAATGTATGAGGAAACACTTTGACAAAGATCGGAGAATTCCTTTAAATTTTAGGACACCAACACAAGTATCCTTGCTCATTCAGAGCCTAAACACACACACACACACACACACACACACACACACACACACACACACACACACTGACACACACACACAGAGTCTATTCCTAGACTAATTACATTAAATAAAATTGCCATTTTCCACCAACTTTGCATTTGGTCTTAGTCAGCTTGTTTTGGAGCTTTTTGTGTCCGAGTGCTGCCTTCCAATTCCAGTTTTTATTTTTACAGTGTTCTGATTGTCATGGCATTCTATATCCTAGAACACAAAAAGTGAAAGAAACTTCAGCTACACGGAAGGTTCCCAGGCCAAAATCCATATATCTTGTGTGTGATAATTTGAATGCTGTTCTCTAATCGGTATTAATAAAGAAATAGTTCATTTTTAAGGACAAACCACTAATTTAAAAAATTTCTGGTGTTGATTGAGTGTATACAAAATACTTAAAAGTACTAAGAGGCTGAGACAGACATGAAAAGAAGAATGAAGCCATATGAGTATTTCAATCATACATGAGTGCAGAAATATTGTCACCCCAAGATGTCAGTTCCAAAGATATACAGGCAAACTGATGAAATAGTACACCATAGTGACAACAGCTCATTATAGCTTGTATGATGCTCAACTCCAATTTCCTTGCTTGATTACTTTATTTGGGCCTGAATGACAAACAGAAAAGTGAGGTATGCAATAATAAAGGAGTCAGTGCCAAAGACATTTTAGGTCTGAAGATATCAACCTTTGCCCAGATGCTACAGAAGTCATTTTAGGCAGAAAAAGGAGAGCATCTAAATGGCTTGTTGTCTGCCAAACAAGACAGGGAAATGGAAATGTGCCCTACTTTATCTGTGTTTCTATGCTTTTTGCTCTTTTGACATTTGATTTGTAGGTATGTATTTGAAAGTTAAGTTAATGTAAACATAAACAACTATGCACATTTTGTTTCTTTTGTCTTCTCATAAATGGTAGTTGATTTAAACTATTTGATTCTAAGCCATTGATTTAATTATTTTTGGTTGCTTTAAGTATAATTTAGATAGATTCATTGTTTAATTTTTGTATCTGGAGTTTTATCGCATTTTTGACATTAGAAGACTAAGCAAGGAAAGAATGTTCTTTTGAAGGAAACATATATAGACCATTGTTCATGATCATGACCCTGAACGCATTATTGTTAAAAGTGTAAAGTACTTGAAAAGATAACAGTCATTTGTATCTTTCTTTATTTGATTACTTGGCTTGAGTTTATGGCAATATTTTCTTCTAAAATATTAATTGGATATTACATAATCAGTGACATATATTTGCTCTCATTTGCTCTTCACTTGATGTGAAAATTGTGACACGATATTGAAGGTAATAACGAAATGTGTTTAACTAAAAGGAGAATAGTACTTGTTTACTATCTAATGATAATAGAGAAAATGTAGTGTTTTTTATAGTCTCTAATCTTGCTTTCCAACTTTGGCTCATGCCTCTTTGATCCTGGTAGTCCATCTTTGGAGGGAAATAGGGATAGTGTCTGGGGAGGAAGAGAGAATCCCAAGAGGACTCTCAAATCTTCCAGTAACTTTTGCCAGTAAAGGTTTTAGCAAAGGGAAGATTGCCTCAGGAGTTTGCATTAGAACTCTAGGGTTGATGTTTGCTTTTGGCTTTCCAGGAGTCAGGAAGATTGACTAAGTTGCTTTTCCACTAAGATTCCTCTCAGCCTTTGTGATTCTGTTAAATGGGGAAGACTTTGAAACAACAAAAAAAACCTTTGTAATCTCTTTCAGGAATTTCTTAGTAATGCATTTCTCAATAGCTAGGTCCTCAGGCCAACTTCTAGAAGATACACTTTACAACATTTCCTTTGATAATTCTTTCTCCTTAATGATATTTTTCTTGTAACTTTAAAAAGGGTGGATGTGTCAGGTCAACTCATAGAGAAACTGAGCTTTCTGCCTTTCCTTTGTGGGGTTCGTTGCTTCCAAGTGATTGGTGTTTTTGGTTACAGGACTACAGGCTCAGTAGTTAGAATTACTACCCATATAATAAAGGTTTATAGGTATATATACCTAAAGATATAAAGGATAACCAACTGCAGTCAGTCTTCTCCTTTGAAATGAAATAAATTTAACTGTTTAGAGAGGCATATATATGACATATATGTATATATATGATTTAAATTTTTAGTTGCATTTTAAACATAAGGGACACTAGCTAAAGCAAACATTATAAGAAATAAAACAATTGTCTACTGTGTTATCATCCTACTTTTCCCCAGCTTTTTTTGTGTAAACATAGGCTTATTATCTTCTTCTCACTCTTGAGACGCCTCAGGCTTCCTTTACAACTTGTGACTGACAAGAATGTTCCAGCTTATATGCAGATACAGTAACACTATCATTGTTAACTGCATCATTAATACCATTCTGAATACTCATGCTGAAACAGGAAATTCTCTCAAGAGTCTTTTATTTTATTCTCAAATAGATTGTACCCTTACTCATGAATTTTCAAAGATTGGCTTTAGCTCTCTATTTATTTTCCCAATTCGAAAGCTTCTGAACTGTCTTTGATAAATGTTATGTATGCTTCCACTTAATAAGAAAGGATGAATACGTAAATAAAAGAAAAAAGGAAAGAAAAAAATCTGGAACCTATTAAATGCCTATTAAATGATAGTTCCTGAACTGTACATTGCATACATTGTCATTTACCTTTACAATAACTGAAATAAATATTTCCATTAATAAAATAAGAAAAAGAATAAAATAAGAATATGGAAATACAGAGAAGTTAATTCAGTTCTATTCATGTTCTATAATATCAAACAGCTGGTTAGTAGCAGCACTAGCATTTGAACACAAACATTGTAAAACATACATTTTTTTAAATTTCAGGAAAGATTATATAATAATAACAAATCTCAACATCTCATTCCTCTTCTCATAAAATCTGAGGGCTTTTGAATGTTTCCTCAATAAAGGCTTTCTGACAAAAGATGACTTGAAATACATGTTTGGGAGAACTTGCAGGTTAAAATGACTTTATTCTGCTCTCACTTTTGATTGATAACTTGGCGGTCATATAATCTGGGTTGAAAATAATTTTCCATGAGGAAATTAAAAGCATATCTTCATTGTTGAGAAATTAGGAGCCATGATAATACTCATCCTTTGTGTGTGGCTTTATTTTTATTTTTCATCATTGTCCTTTTTAAGAAATTCAGATATCTTTTTATTCCTCAGTGTACTGAAATAGTTTCACACTGCTCAGTTAGATTTTCAAACCTTCGTGCAGTTCTAATTTTAGTTGTCATGCTGGACACTTGGGCATCTTCAATCTGGAAATTTGTATTCTTCAGTTTGGAGGAAATTTTATTAAATTTTTATTACCTTATATCTGTTTTCCTGTTATCTTTTCCAGAACTCTTATGTTTTTAAATACTGCGTACTTCTTGGATTTGTCCTTTAACTGTATTTCCCCCCTGACTAGGTTATCTATTCATAACAAATTTTGTCAAAACTTAGTGGCTATAAAACCCCAACAATTTGATCAAATCTTTGATTTGGAGAGCTAGAAAATCAAGCAGGGCTTAGCTGAACAATTCTTATTTCAGGAACTGACTGAGGTCCTTTGGTGGAACCCACTTGATAGATGGAGTGAATGAGTCAAGATACTATCACATAACTTGACAACTTGATGGGTGAGGATGAGGGGTTGAGCTTAGTTTGGGTTCTTTACCCTCATGTCTAAACTCGACTTCTCAAAAGGACAATCTCAGGAAAGTCAGACTTCTGATATTGTGTTTCAGGGCTTCTAGAGTGGCAGGAAGAGGTCTCTAACCTCCAGAAGCCTAGGCCCAGAAAGTAGTACATTATCATTTTTCAACACCTTCCATTAGTAGAGCAACCATGGAACTCAGATTCACAAGGAGAAGAGTTAGGCCTCCTATGTGACTGCTCAGAGATAGCATTTCAAGAGACAAGAAGGGGAAACTGTCAATCTCTCATGGCATGAGCCTGGAGACACAGCGCAGTATCTTAAACTAATACACAATATCAAGTTGTCAAATGATACTCACATAAATCAAAGATCTTACCCAATATTGAAGGTAATTGTGTCAAGGATACAGGCAATTGAGAGGCTCATATGATATATAGAGAGATCTAGGACATCAAGAATGCTTCTTCAAATTATTCTTTCCTGCATCAGAAATGCACCTCTAATGCAGAATAAAAGATTTGATCTCTGTGTGGGAACAGTTTTGGGCAAGAACACTACAGATTAATTCTGCTCTTACTTGAAGTTTAATAGTTTCTATGAATATATTCTTATTTTGTTATATACCTCTGAATGATTTCCAGAATGTTAAAATTGTTGTTTCAGACAATTTTAGCCTGTTGATACCCTAGAGAGTTGTACGGTTTATGGGGAATTCTCAAAGAATCTATACCTCATAGCTTTTGTTTTGTTTTATTATTTTTTAATACTCTAAATAATCCTTTTAATTTTTTAATGTTTATTTATTTTTGAGAGAGAGAGAAAGATAGAGCATGAGTGGGGCAGGGGCAGAGAGAGAGGGAGCAACAGAATCCAAAGCAGGCTCCACTTGGCGGCTCAAACCCACAGACCTTGAGATCATGACCTAAGCTGAAGTTGGACACAACCGATTGAGCCACCCAGGCACCTCTCTAAATAATCCTTTAGTTAGAGAAGGTCCTGCTAAGGGCTTCCTATAGGTAAAGCCTCCTCCTTTTCATAAATACTATTAATTTATGTACCCAGTGGTCATTAGACCAGGTACGTTGCATTCATTTCTCCTCTTAGGAACATGCCACTTATAAAGGAAGTTAATAGATCATAAGTCAGATCTGCCAATCTTTGCTTCCATGTAACTTCTGTTATATTCTGTTTCTCAAAGTAATCACTATATCCAGCCTAGACTTAAGAGGAGGTGATTGAGACTGCATTTTGATAAGAAGAGTACCCAAAATATTGGCAGCCATCTTTAATCTATCATCATTCCACTTACTCATTTATTTTTTAACTCATTTTCTTGAGAGCTGTTCAGTTATATTTTTCAAATCTTACAATGAACAACTATTACTGCCATTTTGCTTCCTGAATGTACTACTTTTTACTACCACTTTCTTGTTAATAGATAGAATATCTATTTTTATTTTTCCAGGGCAATTAATGGAGGTTTTATATATGCAGGTACATATAATTATATAAACTTAGATATAAATGTATATGCATATAAATAAATCACACACACATTTGTAGGTTAATATTTTCTTCTCCTTGAATAATCTCTATTTCTCCTGACTTTATCTATTTGTTCTGGATTGTGATATTCATATTAGAGGTTATCTTTGTATATCTGCTTGTGTTCAGAGTGGAGAACTAAAACATTCACTGCCAGCTGTAAGTACGTAGACAGATCTTAGCACATTGGGTTTTAGCACATGTCAATCACATGTGACATTTACTTTTAGATATCACAGTATTAAAAAGTTTAGATCTTTAAGGGTTGGTCATATTTCTCCGATTTTCTGAATGTAGTATAAAATTCTGTAATATTCTGGGAGTTTGAGTCAAGGACAGGAACTGGGGGCCTCAACATTCAACAGTCACAATATGTAGAACAACTTAATCATCTCGTTTTGGTATTGTAACCAGACATACAACTAGCACTTGGCCCCCTATCAAATTTTTTTCTCTTTAATGCTCTTCAGAGTCATCTGCCAAGGGACATTCATAAAGTAAATGAAATGGGGTGCAGGAATCTGTTTCTTTCACAAACATCTTTTAGCCAACCATCCTTATTTTAGCATTTCACTTAATTCCTGAACTTCTCAAAGATTTTATGATGAAAATTGAGTTGCTTCTGAGCTTTTTCCATTGCTGGTTTGGGATTAAGCTTCCTTGAGACTGCCAAGTTAATTATTACTTCTCTACATTTTTTCCAGTTTTCAAAATTTTCTTGTTACTGCTCTTTTCCTTTTCTCCCTCTTGTTATGTATTTATGCATTTTTAAAAGAATCTCTTTATAATTGCTTTAGTGAGATTTGGGATTTGAGTAAAAGTAGTTATGTATGTTCAATCCACTACCTTGACCTTGAATTTCTCAATTCCATAAATATTTCTTGAATTGAATAAGTTGTCTCTACATGGGGGCAAATAATTACTGAAATATTAGTATATATATGATGGATATATACCACATTTGGTTGAATTGATTATAATATGTCAAATAACCCATTTGATTCTTCCTTTTACTTAGGTACATTTTCACTTTGCTAGGGGAATATTCTGCCAAATACTGAAGTTTCTCATATTTGTAGTTGGCTTTCTTGTCTCCCATTTTCTTTCTTTAAAGAGAGTCAGTTGTTATAATTCAAAATAAAAATAGTCATATAAGAAACATCAGTAGAGACTTCTCGTCTTTAAGAAAAATTTAACATATATCTAGTTCAGTCGGCATCAAAGGTTTGATGTGTCTAATAACTCTGGAATACATAGGAATATATATATGTAAGAGCTTCTATAGGAAAGATACATAAAGAAGAATTTCTGGAATATAGAAAATATGCCTCTTTTTCTTTCCTGGGTACTGCAGAAGTGTTTTCCATAAGGTAGCTTTACCAAGTTACACTCTCTTGAGCAATGTAGGGATGCTGCCAATTGCTTCTGATCTTCAAACATTTTGGTGTTTTGTCCTGTAGCATATTTTCAGTCTGAAATGTGACAAATTATATCTCATTTTGTTTTTAAAAAGCATTTATCTGATGACTAATGAGACTGGAGCTCTTTCCATATGTGTATTGGTCATTTGGTGCTCCTCTCCTGAGAACTGCCTACTGATGTCCTTTACTCACTTTTTTCTCTCTCTCTTATATTGATTTCTAGGCTGATAACTAGTATTTCATCAAAACTGTATGTTGCACAAATGAAACTTTACTAAATATGTAGCCTATTTCTGGAGTTTATCTTTTTTTATTAAAAAAATACTTCATGCAGGCACACACTGATCAATCATTTTGATTTTGCTTGTGGTTCGGCCTTATTGCATCTTCTTTAAGAAATTCTTCCCTACTTTCTGCCATAAATATATCTTCATATATTTTCTTCCAAATCTTTTGATTTTTAGTTGTAAATCCTTAGTCAATCTGAGATAGTCCAAATGAGATATGAATATGATATTACATTTTTCCATGTGGAAAACCAATGTTAACAGGACCATAAGTTGAATGGTTCAAATTTATAACTACTGATTTTTTTAATTAAAAATTTTTTTTCAATATTTATTTTTGAGAGAGAGACACATCCACAGAGTACAACCAAGGGAGGGGACAGAGAGGGAGAAGGAGACACAGAATTTGAAGCAGGCTCCAGGCTCTGAGCTGTCAGATGCACATAGCCGGACATCAGGCTCAAGCCCAACTGTGACATCATGACCTGAGCTGAAGTTCAATGCTCAACCGACTGAGTCACCCAGGGACCCCTGTATCCACTTATTTTCTAGGCCAGTCCTGTGTTATACCAAGTTCTCATAAATGAAAAGATCAAGGGCATATGGGTGGCTCAGTCAGTTAAGCGACTGACTTCAGTTCAGGTCATGGTCTCCTCGTTCATGAGTTTGAGCCCTGCATCAGACCCTGTGTTGACAGCTTGGAGCCTGGAGCCTGTTTTGGATTCTGTGCCTCCCGCTCTCTGCCCCTCCCCTGCTCATGCCCTCTCTCTCTCTCTCTCTCTCTCTCTCTCTCTCTCAAAGATAAACGTTAAAAAAATTATCTCTCAAAGATAAAAAAAACATTAAAAATAATTTTTAGTGAAAAGGTCAATTTCATACTCTGAAACTTTTTGTTTGTTTATAATTTAGTACATGCTATCCTATTCATTTATTTCTTTGTCAGTACCAAACCCTCTTATATACTGTGGAATTACAGTAAACAAATATCTCATTGCACAAGGGTCTCTTATTAGTTATTAACATGCCCTAGTTATTCTTATTCGTTTTACCTTCCATGTGATTTATTGGGTTCTGCTTGTATAGATCTGTAATAAAACTTGTTGGAATTTTGATTAACATGTATTAAATATACAGATTACTCTAGGAAAAAAATTGTATATTTAAGATAGTGAATCTTCCTCTCAGTTAATATTTATCCAAGTATTTTAGGTCTTTTTAATACCTCAAAATTTTCTAAAGTGTTTCTTAAAACTTTTACACATCTTAAAATTTAATTCTAAAAGTATTATTCTTTTGCTTCCATTTTAATAATATTTTTTAAGCCAAGTATAACTTCTAATGTTTGTTATGGGGACATAGGCACCTAGTTGACTTTCATATTATTCTTTTATCTAACAACTTTGCTGTATTCTTCTTTTAATTCTGATTGCCTTTTGCAGAAGAAAACATTTTTCTTGACCCTCTTAAGGTTTTTGGCTGAGGCTGAAAATTAAATTAAAAAAATAAATGGAAAAAGACATACAAATTTATTTGATATGTTTTATGTGGCACAGGAGCCTTCATAAGTAAATGAAAACCTGAAGAAACAGTTAAACCTGAGTATATATGTTAAGCTTGATGAAGAAGAATGGACAGTCATGTAGAAATTTGCTAAGTCAAAGAGAATAAGGTGAGTGTGGTTGACTGGGGGAAACTTAGCAAGGGCTCTGTGTACAGATTCTTCTTGGGTCCCTTTGTCTTCAGAGATGAGGAGGTTCCTTTCCTCTGAGTATCAGGAGGGCACCTTTCACCTGAGAGTTTTGTGGCCTCTTTCAGAAGAGAATCGTGTGGGGGGAGGTCAGAGAGACCTTCTTGTTTCTGCTGTGTTCTCAAACTCATTCAGCTTAAATTATTTAATATGCCATACTTTGGGGTAACCAGTCTTGAACTCCATTGGCCACTCTTCTTGTATTTTCTATGAAGATAATCTTAAGCCTTTAAATAACAAAAAAACCCACAACTTTTTCTTTCTTTTTCAACACTCTAAGAGTTGTTTGGTAAAATAGAATTTTAAATGAAATTTAAAAAATGATTTTAAGTGAAATCCTAATATTTCACCATTAAGTATAATATTTATTGTAGGGTATAAATCAAGGAAGTCTCTTAAATTGCTAAGATTTTTCATTAATCAGTGTTGGATTATATTAATGTTTGCATCTAGTAAGGTGCTAATTTTGACCTTTAATATCTTAATGATATTGCATGACTGAATGTTTTATGTTAAAACACTGGGATTATTTGAGAGACTTAATCCAACTATGATGGCATTTTATATATATCATTGAATTTTCTTTGACCAACTTGAATTTTATTTAGTGGTTTTTCATTTAGGTTTAAAAGATGTGCCTAAAATTTCTCTTTCTCATAATTTATTTGATGTTAGTATCAGATTATACTTCAATTATGAAATAGAGAAGAATTTCTTCAATTTCTAATTTCTAGAAGAGTTTAAATATTACTGAATTATCTTGCTCTTGAATTATTTTGTAGAATTTAAGTCTGAATATGGTTTTTATGTGGTATTTAGATTTAATTTATAGATATTACTACTGATTGATTCAATTCTTTGTCTGAGAACTAGTCAGACTTACATCTTTTTCTTTAATTAGTTACCTTTTTCACCCAAAGGAATTGCCATTAAGATGATTATAATATTCATGCTAATTGTTTAATCTCTTGTCTAAGTATGCAAAATTTTTCTATGCTCATATTAGTTTTAACATCTTTACTTCACAGTATTTTACTTATATTCCTTTTTAAATTCAGTTATTTTTGGTCATTACTGCTTGAAATTTTAACGCATCCATATATTTAATAATTTATGTGTTCATCATTCATCCCGATACGTCTTTATTTGTTTTTGGTTTCTTCTTTTTTTTTTTTCCTTCATGGAAGTTATAACAAATGCTGTTTAGAAAGCATTTTTTGGAAGTCTATTAGAGAGGATGTTAAGTTACTGTGTATTTGAAATCATTTATTTTACTATTGATCTTAAATGGTTATTTATTTTGATGTTGAATTTTAGGTTACTGTCTGTTTTTTTCTTAGGATATTAAATACATCATTTTCTATCTTCTGCCTTTTTATTTTATTTTTTTTTACATTTTAGAGACAGGGAGAAGCATGCAAATGGGGGAGGAAGATAGAGACAGAGAGAGAGAGAGACAGAGAGACAGAGAGAGAAAATCTGAAGTAGGCTCCACACTCAGCATGGGACCCAATGTGTGGCTCAATCCCATGACCTTGGGTCATGACCTGAACCGAAATGAAGAGTTGGACACTCAACTGACTGAGCCACTCAGGCACCTCTACCTTCTTCTTTTTAAAAGAAGTTTGTTGTAGCCTAATTTTCATTCCTTTGCAGATAATTTGCCTTTTCTCTTTGTTTCCATGCTTTTTCTTCTGTGATTTCTAGAATCATTTCTGTATTTTCTTAAAGGTGGATTTTTTTATATGTAATCTATTTGGTGTTCATTGTGACTTCTAAGTCTATGGATTTCCCTATTTTTTTCTACTCTGAAAAATTCTCATTAATTGACACCTTAAGTATTCTCTTATTCTCCATTAATTCTATTTGTTCCTTTGGCAATTCCTAATGCAAATGTTAGAGAAATATATTCTATATTCTGTGTCTCTTATATTTACATGTTTTATTGCTTTATCTCTCTGTGCTGGATTCTGGATAATTACCCCAAATCTATCTCCAGTTCTTCCATTTCTTTCTTTCTTTATGTCTATTATGCTGTTTACTCTCTATTAAATATTTAATTAATATTGTGTTAATTTTTAGTTTTCTTGAGAGATTTTTGTTTTGTTTTGTTCTCATTTGAGAGTCAGGGCAAGGGAGGCAAGCTTTTTGGTAGTCTTCCTGTGTCAAGATACAGATTTGGCTTTATTTTTGGCTCACATTTATTCTAAGGATGTCTTTCTTTGAGAGGATCAGTGCTTTGCAATGGTTTTGAGTTTTTTTTCCTAGTTCTTCTAAACCAAAGTTCTCATCTCCTGTTCCTGGGTGACCATGAAACCCCAAATCATATATATATATTTTTTTTTTCTCAATAGAAAAATCTTCACTGCCACTCCATGACAATCCCAGTACAAATACATACTTATCTTTGTCATTTTGATTACCTCTGATGATTTTCCTTTCTTAAGAATTCAACTGTGTTTTTAAAAGGAATTTGTTACATTTTATGCATCATTTCTGAGTATTGTGGTGAGCAGGATTTCCACTTAATCTAGTCTGTATATTGTCATTCAAGACAGAGAGAAAAGGCGGGAGGGATCAGTATTTATTGTACACTGCCTTATGCTGAGCATTGTAGTGAAACTTTCACATACATTAGTTCTTTCAATCCTTGCAAAGAAAATGGGAATGGAAGATATTATTAGCAAGAATGGGATAAGATATGTACTTTTAAAAGATCAATCCAGAGGTTATTTGAAAAACAATTTTGAACTCCTTCAATATTCCTTGAGGCTAGATTTCTCTAATGTGGAAAGAGTATTAAAATATGTTTGTTTTATTATAATTCACAGAAACATGGTAAAATAATCAATGTGCCCTGGAGGGCTATGAAAAATTAACAACTCTTTATTAAACTGAATATATGTTATTAGATAATATAGTGAAATTTGATATGTTGGATTCATTTTCTACATTTCAGGGATTATATTGTCTAAGTGGTGGGGGGAAAATGATCATAAGGGAGCCTCACTTATAAGGCAGATTAAGATCTCGCTCCCAAGCCAAAGATGCTGCATGGTCTTGATGGTCTCACCCAGAGCAGAACAGTCCGGAATCATATAAAAATTGGACTGATGTAGATAATTGTGTCATGACTTTTAAAAATATTGTGTTTTCATTATTATACTTCTACATTTTTAATACCTTAAAGGGGGAAAAATGAGTTAACATCTCATTCAGCAATCTCTGTGTCTACTTTGATTTGTGACCACCATGTATGTTTCCTGCTGATGAAGTCTTTTGTTCTTTGATCTTGTCTAGAGCATCTCTCTTTTAGCCAACTTCTATGAAAGACCTTTATTGAGTCTTTTACCCTAACCTCCTAACAGTTGCCAACATTTTGCCTTGTTAGCTTAGTACATGTTCAGCATCTCTAGAAGTCACTTTATAGGGGCACATTTTTCTACCATAGACTTTGAACTTTTAAGTTCAGGCAGGACCCATTTCCTCACATGTGCTGCTGCATGAGTTATCTTGAAAATCTGAAGTCTGTCGTTGTTAGCTCAAGGACAACTCAGGGGATGTGTCATTTTCCTCCTAAACTTCTAAGGAAATTTCTTTGTGCTCAGTGTAGGTAGAAGGAAGAGGGAAGATAAAGGCACTATATTAAACCGATCCACTAAATCCACATATTTCAAGCCTGAAAAACCTTTCTTAGACTCTCCTTAAGGAAGTAAATAGCTGCAGGAAGGACATAGTATCAAAGAGTGTTGGGGTTTTTCTTGGCAGAATAAATGTGCAACTACTTTAAAACAAGATCGTTACAAGACTTGCAAATTTAGGATAGAAAGAGATCTGAAGTCAACATTTTTATTCTTCAGGGCGCCTGGGTGGCTCAGTTGGTTAAGCCTCCTACTTCGGCTCAGGTCAGATCTCACATTCGTGGGTTCAAGTCCCGCGTCAGGCTCTGTGCTGACAGCTAGCTCAGAGCCTGGAGCCTGCTTCGTGTTCCGTGCCTCCTTCTCTCTCTGCCCCCCCCCTCTCATGCTCTGTCTCTGTCTGTATCAAAAATGAAAATTAAAAAAAATTTTTATTTTAAAAATAAAAAATTAAAAAAAACATTTTTATTCTTCTAAAAATCTTTCCCAATTTTTCTTCCTTGTGCTTCAGAAAGACAATGATTAAAAGCCAAAATAACAAGTGGAAAATACATCAGAAAGAGGAAGTTTTCAGTTTCCTCCAGCAAACCAGCATACCTATAGGATGTCTAATGACTTTATACAAACAGTATTTTTCGTGTATGAATCACCTTTCTTTGAAGCCATCATTTAACACCCTACACTCTAAATAATGTTACTGAATCCAGGACAAGTTCCATTATCTGAGAATGAAATTTGCTAAAATATTGCTAACACATTTAAGTTACAAAAGAATAAGACCATACTCTTGGTTGGTGATATAACCATTAGTGTGTTTCAATCCTTTTTTTTTTTTTCCTATATTCTCTTATAAAAAATAAAATATAGAGAACTTTTTAACTGGTTAGAAATCTTATTGCTTACACATTATAATAGAATATGCCCATGTGGGGTAAGGACTGAGAGAGAAGAAAAGAAGGTGATTAGGCAGCTGTCAAACTCTCAGGGAAAAGAATCAAACTAATTGTACATAGTTATCAATTCTTGTAAGAAGAACTAAGACTCTACAGAGCTGGTAGCTCTCAGTTTCTACTCAGTTTCTCATCTAGTTAAGGAAGCAAACAACTGGAAATCCAGTGTGAGATGTTATTGGCTATAACTAAGAGGAAACCCCAAAGATGGAGGCAAGCTTTGTTGTGGACTTCAAGGAAGTCTTAATAAAACTTGAACTGAAACTTTAAAGATGGGGTGTAGTTAAATTGCTGAAGGGGAGAAGCATATTTCAGATGATTATGAGGTTTGTGTGTATCGGGGTATGAAACGGTGGGCAGAGATGAAGTGTCAGCCAAGTTCTGATGGGAAATAAGCCTGGTGAGACAGAATATTCTCTCTCATATACCTCAGAACACATGAGTGAAGAAACCTTGATAGAGAGACTTTACCAAATCCAAATATAGAATACATTACTTCCCTATTGTTCCATTTCAAATCTTTATAATGAGATTTTAATATAAGTAATTATTTTAATCAAGTAAGCACATTTTATTTGCAATGAGTTCCTCCGATCCTATCTCAACTTGATAGTAGATCCATAACGCCAGGTACAATAGTTGAAATCCCAAGTGTTTAATGATAATGTTGGAGCAAATAAGGTGCTGATTGAATATTTGTTATAGCAAAAGATGAAAAGGAGTGGAAGAGAGAGAGAGGAAGAATGTTTATTGAGTACTAGACAAACATTACTACAGGGAAAATGCTGTGTAGGTTTTATTTTTGTTTGCTTATTTGTTTGTTTTTGTAGCTGTAAGAGAATCTAATTTCCATTCATAAAATTGTTTTGGCCAAACAACCTTCTCCAAAACTAAACAAAACTAAATCAGTTGAGAATATGATTTGTTTAGATAAACAAACGTATGTGTGGTTATTTCTTTTTCAGTTTTCAACTAGATTATTTGTTATATTGTTTCCCTGAAGGCAAGTGCCATGTCTATTGGGCTTATTATGCATTTCTTTTGATTTGTATTGTCTTGGCTCATTTTTGTACTCAACAAATGTATTAATACTGTTGTTAAAACCCTGGAATTTATTTTTTAATTTTATGGTATTTTGTACAGAGGGCATTTGCAAAATATATTATAAAGCCCAAGCTACGGCATATTTAATTGTTATTAAACTAGATTTTAACTAGGTATTCCAGTAGCTGCACTGAAGGACTCACATATTCCATCGGGTCCGCCTCAGAACTAGTGGTGTATGTCATTCATACACTGGTATCTCCCAATACCTTGGAAATAAATAAATTTTTTATATTTGCTCTATCACTAAATAATTTGTCACTCCCCTCCACTGCTTAGAGAAACAAATATCTGTCAATTAACATTAACATCAACTTTTATCAGCTCCTATGTTTAGCAAGCGGATGGTACTTGACAGGCTTTGAAAGAAGTAAGGAGTAAGAGGTTATAGATCCCATGTCACTGACAAGGTGGCATTCCCCTGTTTTCTCTCCACTAACAATCCAACCTCCTTAAAGACTGCTCTTAAGACTCTCTTGCTTTAGGCTGAATAATGCCTGTTCCAATAGAGACAACTCAAAAGCCCCGGAGGAAAAAAAATGCCTGCCTTATGACAGACTCTGATAGGTTCCTCTGGTTCTTACTTAAAAGTCAAGGAAGCGGGTATATTTGAAAGAACAAAAGTGTCAAACTGAACACTTTTTTTTACAGTAAAAGAGAAAGGTCACTTGGAAAGAATGCTTAAATTAAAATTGAAATCCAGGGCTTCAGGATTAAATGTGGCTCTAACCTTTCACAAAATAAGCACAGAATTGTAATATGAAGGATTCTTTTATACTTCTTTCTTCCATTATCACCTCTTCAAGGAAAATGTCATATATGATATATAGATATTAACTCTTCTCTTTGACTTAGGTTTGAAGAGCTACATGAGAATGACCAATATAAAAAGTAAGACCTTAAATAACATCCCAATCTGTAATATGAAGGTACTTTTCTGGGCGAGAGGTTATATCAATCAGTAAAAGCTCAATAACATAACAGAGATGGTGTGTGGAGCCACAGATTCTGAAGCCTAGAGCTAGCTCCCTTTTTGACGGTGACCTGTATTCTTTTGTTAAAGTCAGTTTGACCGTATCAGTGTTAGGATAAGTTCTCCACTATGTAATAAACTCAATGCACCAAATCTATACAAGTAAGTCCACTTATCACTTTGTCATAATTTTCAATTTATACTCAGTAAGTTTCCCATATGCAATTTCCTTAAGTAATTTATCTTAATAAATCCTGGGTACGTCGCTGTTAGAAATGTTTCAAGCAGAATGTGAACACCACCACCAATGTTAACATAATTGGAAGCAATGGAAATTCTGAGAACACACGTCTACTAGACAGAACCATACTTACTTATTATATATTTTATCTTCTATTAGTTAACGATTGGAGTGTCGCAAAATTTGCAGTTTTAAATCAGTTTGATAAAGACATTGAATACGCCCCATGTATCAGACTCACTGACAATAATAATAAATACATTGATAATAAATTCTTTCCCTGGGCAAGGATTATTTCAGATCCCATTGTTCCCAGCCAGATCTTGAAACATTAACCTAATTTTTCTTTATGTTCTGTTTTGAATTTTATATTTTTATTTTCTGCCTCAAGACGTATGAAGCTCTAGCCCTGTTCTTAAGACTGCTGAGTGGCTCTTTAGTTTGTGTTTTCTATTAATGGATCCATACCAGAGGTTAAGGCATGTAGATTTTTTAAAAAATAAGACTGTGGTTCACCTGGCTCTTGCTCACCTTTCTGCTGACCCCAGAAGTCTGACTGAGAAATTCAACTCTGTGACAAATCTTGTTTGTTAGCATCCATTCCTAACCCCTAGCCAGCCTTCTAGGATACCAATTTATCACCGCCCCTTGATCTCTCTGACCGCAGCCTCTCCTTTCCTGGGACATCTTCCCAAGGCTTAGACAAAAAATCTTGCCAGGGCCTGCCTTGCTGGAGTTCTTTCACACCTCTGTGGTTTCCCCACCCTGACTCCACCACCTGCACAGACACACTAGCACATCCCATTGACCTCACTCGCTGACAGAAAAGCTGAGGTGTAGTCAAATCTAGAATTAAAGACGTTGATTCTTTGGATCTGTTTTGACATTGTAGTAATGGTGACATGACCAATTTGGTCATATCTGATACATTAATTCATGTAGATCATGTGCGATTAATCAATAAGATGGCAGCCACACATAAACAGCTACTGGGCACTCTGCCACATGTAGATATTATCTTATTATATCTGTACCACATGTTCAAGCAGCAAGCACTTTATCTGAGAGAAATGTTAAAAGGTAGTCCCTTGTTTGATACATTTCAAATCCCATTTTTTACAGAGGTATTAAATATTGTGCAAAGAATTATCTGAATCATTGTATAAAGACTTGACAGCTATTCATACAATAGAACAATAAATTATCCTTAATGGCAAAGAAATCACATTAGCTAAAGCACTTGAAACTCTCTGCTTATTGATAATAGACACTAATCTAAAAAGCAGTAATCTCTCCACTTACTTTCATTTTGATATACATCTGTTTGAGCAGGAAAGCAGTGTTTCATCAAGCATGATAATATTACACTAGTTCTCCCAGCTACAGAGGAAACCATAAGATATTTTGCCGTCCTGAAAGAAACATGCCAATGCAAAATACATACATATATATAATATACACACGACTTCCCTCCCACCTGCTCCTCCCAATATGCTGTATGTGTATAGGAATGCTAGATAATTATTCAAATATCTTTGAAACTTAATGCTGCTTGTTTGTGGAAATTTATATTAGTTTTAAACTCTTAAAGTTTATCCTTGAAAAGCTTTCATATAAAATGAGCTCATTGTATCACAGCTTTTTAGACAAACTGCAATAATTACAAGTTCAATGAATTCCTGTCTAAATCCATTAGTTTATCTGTGAGGTGATATAAGAGGGACACGAACTAACACATACTGAACACTTGCATGTCAGGAACTGTCCTTGTTCCTTGTGATATAATGGGTCGCAAGTCCCAGGCTGAAGTTAATACTACTCCTCTTACTGTTTCTCAAAATGTCTTACTTTTGTATTTTTTTAATGTTTATTTTTGAGAGGCGGGTGGGGCAGAGAGAGGGAGACACAGAATCTGAAGCAGGCCCCAGACTCCCAGCTGTCAATACAGAAATACAGAGCCCGATGCGGGGCTCAAACCTATGAACTGCGATCTCACGACCTGAGCGAAATCAGACACAACCAACTGAGCCACCCAGGCTTTTGTATTTTTTTTTAATTTATTTACTTATTTTGAGAGAGAAAGCTTGAGCAGGGGAGGAGCAGAACGAGAGGAGAGACAGAGAATCCCAACCAGTCTCCACATTGTGAGCATGGAGCCCTATCTGGGCTTGATATCTGGAACTCTGAGATCTCGACCTGAGCGGAAATCAAGTTAGATATTTAACCAACAGAGCCACCCAGGCCCTTGGGACTTTTTGTATATTTCTTAAATTTTTAAAAGATGTTTTATTTATTTTTGAGAGAGAGAGAGACAAAATGTGAGTGGGGGAGAGACAGAAAGAGAGTGAGACACAGAATCCAAAGCAGGCTCCAGACTGAGCAGTCAGCACAGAGCCCCGCGTGGGGTTGGAATTCACCAACTGTGAGATCACGACCTGAGCCAAAGTCACTTAACTAACTAGGCCACCTAGGCACCCTGTGTATTTTTAATATATCCAACTTGCACAGGAATTCTGTAAGTTAGACATGGCTGACATTAGGATTCTCATTTTAGAACTCCCAAAAGTACACAGGGAAAAGACTTGTATTACTCATAATCCATTTGTGGCAGGAAAAGACACTACAACAGAGATTCTCTGAATCTGTATTTGAATTATGATTCCATACAGAGAAAATGTTCTCCTTATAGTGTTAATTCACACATATTTATAAACTCTATTTTATAAGGAGAATTCATTTAGAAGATGCAAATGAAAAAATGATTCAGGTAGAACTCCTTCTTTCAAGGGGCTCATAGTCTACAGATTAAGAAAACATATAAATACACATCAAATAATGACATTTGAAGAAAGTAAACAGGAATATGGGGGCCAGAGATAGTATACAGGAAGAGTGATAACAATCTCTTTTTGCATGAGGAATTGTTGCTAGTCAAACTAAATGAAAGAGGCAGAGGAAAGGGTAGGGGGAGGAGAGTGAGGAAGCACTTTGGTGCCCAGGGCCAAACACAGACCAACACATTTGGAGGATGATAGGCAGTTCAGAATAGCTGGATCTCAGAACCCAAGTGGTCATAGCATGAAATAGACTGGAAAGGTAAGTAGAAGCCTTATGAGGTATGGGTTAATTTTACTTTGTCCTGAGAACAATGAGCATCATGAATTCAGTATGAGTAATAAGATAACTGGTTTTGGTTTAAATACAAAAATTTATATAGATGCCAATGATTTTCTAAAAAATGCCTATACTTCACTGTCAGCATCCCACTGTTAAAAAATATCTCCCTAAGCAAAGTGTGGTCAAATCTGTGGGAGGCTCCAAATATGACCTTCATTTATCATTTCTGTTTCCTTTTATCTCTAGAAAGGATTGAAACAATGAATCATCTACATAATCTATCTCAACACCTGGTCATTCTACTCTACTGTATGGAAAAAATTATGCATTGAATGAATCAATTACTTTCTAGCTTCATTTAATGTACTGGTTTGCACTTTTAATTTTGAGTCCTATAGCCATGATTTAAACTAAGACCAAAGCCTTGAAGATCCTTGAAGAGATAATGACATTTTAGCAGAGTTAGATGATCTGTCTATACATAAGGGGGAAACCCCCATCATCTAGTAAAGTAAGTCTTTACTAGGGCACATAGACTGTGGCAGAGAGAAGAAATCACCTGCTTATATTGTCCAAGCTCGGTGATGGGTTATAGAGCTTCATTATAAAATTCTCTCTACTTTTGTATTTTAGAGGATTAAAAAAAAAAAAAACCTGTTTGGCATTGGCTTCTTCAAGATTATCTGTAAAAGTGTCAATTCTGAGTGAGCTGGGGAAGCTTACCTCTTTTGAAACATTAAGAGCTCTTCTTGCACTGCTTTTATTATTTTAAATAATTTTTTAATATTTATTTGTTTTTGAGAGAGAGTGAGGGTGTGAGAGCATGTCAGAGGGGGAGGGATCGAGAGGGGGAGACACAGAATCTGAAGCAGGCTCCAGGCTCTGAGCTGTCAGCACAGCCTGATGCAGGACTGTGAGATCATGACCTGACCCCGAGTCAGATGCTTAACTGACTGAGTCACCCAGGCGCCCCATCACTGCTTTTATTATTAAAGGATTAGGTTGTTTTTCCCAAGCCAAAACCTAACATTGATTTGATCACAATAAAAATTCCAACAGGATTTCTTTACTTTCCTAGAGGTAGAAAGTAGATTCCAAAGTTAATACAGAAAAATGAATATCCAAGAAGAGATAAGGAAACTCTCAAATGAGAGAAAAGTGGCACAGATTGTAGAGCCTGTGTGATTTAATAATTTGGTACTGGTACATTAATAAATAGATCAGTAGAAGATTCTAAAAAGCACCAGCTAGCCTGATTTCTTCAAAATGTTGATCCCATGAATAAACACAAAGAAAAAGACAATGGGACTCTTCTAATATGACTTCTCCTTCAAGGAGCTTCACAGACATGACAACCAAACAGAATATATAATCTATGATTGGATTATTAATTTTTATAGAAGGCTATTTGGGGAGAAACTGAGCAAATCTGAATATGATTGAACATTGTGCAAATATGATATAAATATTAAATATCTTGGATGTTATAAAGGTATCAGGGTTCTATAAAGAAGGCTCCTGGTCTGAAAAGACAATGCTAAAGTATTTGGAAATGAAATTCCACTATTCTGCAACTTTAAAAATCTAAATGCAAGGTCCTGTGGCCTGAAGAACTCCAGGATTTGCCAAAGCCCAGTGACCATGGCTGTCTACCCTTAGGGAGACTTTGCGTGCTTGCAGACTCAGGACATGGAAGTTCACATGCAATCACCAGACTTCTCATTTGTCCATGGACAGTTAAGCTTCTGAGAAAACAGAAGAGCAGTCAAATAAAAAAAAA
>NC_043702.1:86653781-86730662 GCF_006229205.1 Suricata suricatta | reverse complement strand
AAAAAATAAAAAAAAAGAAACAGCCAAAGAAACTTTAGAAAATTACAGGGAAACTAACAAACTTGTGCCAAATACTATAAACAATCAATCATTTGTTAAAATTTTGTTAGTTAAAACTTTTCTTAATCATAAGTAATGTGCTCATAAAAACTTGTAAATAATTTAGACCCATGAGAATATAACCTTTAATGATCTCTACAAGCAGACTTGCAATTTTCTATCTTATTTCTAATTAAGAGCTACATCACTGTAGATTGATGAAAATTTATTCTATCAGTGACCTTAAGTTAGTTGAAAGGGTGAATATCTCAGCAGCAAATTGTGTAAAATGAGCCACAGCCAACCAAGACTAATGTCACAGCCACAGGGAAGGAAGTGTAGAAATGTCTAGCTTGTACACAGGACTTTTCTGCTCCAGAAGAATAAGAGATGCTCTGAGAGAAATCAAACACATTCACACTAGAGCTCGGGGAAAAGAAAGAGGTTTTTTGCGAAACTGTACCACATACTGCAGGGCTGAGGCTTGGCAATAAGTTTAGTACCCTTGTATGGTAGGTTGGTCAAGACTTCCTTAAGATCAGGGTTGTAATACTGTATGGGACTCTGCAGTCAGAAAAGCCCTGATCGAAATGCCAGTTCTCCCACTTATCAGCTATGTGAGTTAGAGCACACAATTGAATCTGTGCAGTTCTTGGTTTCTATATGTGTAAAGTGAGGATAGAGTACTTATCTTTCAGGGTCGATGTGAACTTTAATGTGAGTTAATTGGCATAAGGCACTTAGCCTAATGAATAACATGATATAGATGATTGCTATTATCAATATATGAATATACTGTGGTATTTTTCATACACATATTATTTATATCTGCACTGTCAATAAATAGTTGCTGGTATTTTTGCACGCAAGACTACTATTTAACTAAACAGTATCACAGAATAGACCCCGAACAGATAATAGTTACAATTTGGAAAACATCATCTACTATGTGATTCACATTTAAAATCCTTTTCTTTGTTCCAAACAAATGACTCAGAGGGTAGCATGCTTTGTGAGTCAGTTTAATGTCAGAGTACCTCTCTCCAAGGCAAGCTGCTGAGAGATGGCCCTTCAAATATATGTCAAAGAAAAAAAAAAGGTAGGTTTTGATTAATAGTAAGAAAAAGAAAAAAAATGAAGAAAAAAGAGAGAGAGATTAATCCAGAGAGCCCAATCCCTAAAGAAGGCACAGTGGACTCCAAGGAGCCTGCAGATTGCTTGAGGGACCTGAGACCTTTAGGAAGATTGTGGTGGCAGAGGGGTGGACAAGGTAAAAATTTAGAAAGTAAAAGGAGCAAACAACAGAATGTTTGAGGTCACTTTTGTTTATTTCAGTTGGATGTAGAATGAGTTTGAGTAAAGAAATTAAATTTGCCAGAGGAGAGTGGGGGAAGGGCAGAGAGAGAGGGAGACACAGAATCTGAGACAGGCTCTAGGCTCTGAGCTATCAGCACAGAGCCTGACACAGGGCTCGAACCCAGGAACTGTGAGATCATGACCTGAGCCAAGTAGGATACTTAACTGACTGAGCCACCCAGGTGCCTGAGAAAATTTACATTTGTAAATCCACTCTTATGTCTAATCTCTATCTATCTTTCTTAGAGGTTCTTCTCTAGAATCCTTTACCTTTTTCTCTAAGTTCTATCTTTTTTTAATGTTTATTTATTTTTGAGAGAGAGGAAGAGAGAGAGACAGAGAGAGGAGAGTGTGAGTGGGGAGGGACAGAGGGACAGGGAGACAGAGAAACCTAAGCAGGCCCCATGAGCCCAATGTGGGGCTTGAACTCATAAACTGTGAGATCCTGACCTGAGACTAAATCAACAGTCAGATGCTTAACTGACTGAACCACTCAGGTGCCCCTCTCTGCCTTCTATCTTTAAATGGAGTTAGGCCAGCAAAAATCTTGGATCGGATCATATTTACTTGGATTCATGAAAAATTACCTTTATAGGTGGCCTCTTAATGTATTATCCTTTGCTTTTATAAAGGAACCCCAGTAATCTGCCATTTGAAATATATTACTTTAATAGGTATAGAAATGCTAGATAAGAAGTCATTTACCACATTGATCATATTGTTGTTTCGAACTTTCCTTGGCTACCATAACAGAATATCATAGACTAGATATTTTCTCACAGTTCTAAACTGGAAGTTCAAGATCGAAATCCCAACAGAGTTGGTTTCTGATCAGTACTCTTTGTGGCTCATAGATGGTTACCTTCACACTATGTCCTCACATGGCCTTTTTTTCTATGTGTACACACTCCCGGTATCTATTTTCCTTCTTATAAGGATACAAGTTATTTTGGATTAGGGCTCCATCCTTATGAGCTCATTTAATATTAATTAACTCTTTAAAGGTTCTGTTTCCAAATGCAGTCACATTGGGGGTTAGGATTTCAACATATGGATTTTAAGAAGACATAATTCAGTCTATAACATTATGGTACATTGCCTTCCCATTTAGATCTTAGTGTCACTGTAGAGCTTTTGATAGCCTAAAAGAAACCTGTAGTTTTACTCTATGATAAGCACAGCTAGTACTTTTTTTGCTTTAGATGTCAGTAAACACAGGATCTAACTGAAGGCTCAGTAATCACACATATACCCAAGTGCATGGATTGGGTTTGTCCCCTTCTTACCTCATCAAGTCTATCCGGTAATGACTTCTACTTCCATTTACATTTTCCCCTATTTTTGATTCTTACTTCTTACTTTTTTAGGCCAGCATTTTATTAGTCATGTTCTGATTGTTAGATGCCTCAAATCTTTTCTGAAACAAGGCAAAAATACACAAAGAAAAAACCCAAAATCTCTAGTCAAGGCAGTTAGAGAATTTGAATCATTTTAGGGACACAGCCTAAGTCCACTATACATGTACAAGCTGTGTACCTGCACCTGTAATTCTAGTTTGCTGTTTCCACATTTTTCTAGTTTTTTCACTTTCCTTTTGAATCCCCCTATTAAGCAGAAAGTTAAAAGGTTTTTGAGGGAATACATTTCCATTCATTATAGCAAAAACATGTTGGGAGACTTTTATAAGCAAGTATCAAAAGAATCACACTAGTGCTAACAAGAAAAGAATTGCATTATAATGTCATTTTTCAGTACCCACACATTTTTTCCCTCAAAGAACTAAGAGTATTTGGGGGAGAAAGAAGAAAAATAAAAAGAGAGACCCTCTCATTCTCTGCATACCTTATCCATATTTACCACTGTGCTTGAAAGGTTTTCCAATTCCTGAAGGTAGACTATGCCAAGAATTTAAAAGTCCCTTTCTCTTAACTTCATTAAATATCATCCAAAGACATAGAGCAGTAATGGAAAGAGAAAGGGAACACAGATAAAAACTGAGGCCTCCTAATGGAATTTAAAGCTTAATAATAGGTACTTTCAGGTGCAACTGATATTTGCTTAGAGAAGAACAAGGCATTTAGGGCAGATGATCTTCAATAGGTGGATGTGAATGTGAGAGATTAAATACACCTTTAAGAGATGCAAGAGACTAGTATTTGTTCTGGACTTCATTGCCTAAGTGAACTCATTTGTGAGGATCTCAAAGAATCCAACTTACTCAAAGTGAGGAGCTTATTAGCCAGTTGATAATCTGCTATATTTTTATAAAAATAAAATCTGTACAATAGTTCCTTAGAGACAAATTATTTGTTTATCTGTCAATGGAAAATGCACAATGAGAGACGGTGTGATAAAAGAAAATAGAAATACCTGTGACAGGTACGGGTTTAGGTCACTAATGAATGGGAGGACATTTCTAGAAGAGAATCGAGGATTTTAGCTGCAGATTTTATCAACCACACTAATATATAATCCTATTACTAGTTGAAGACATTATTTTGCGGTAAAAAGCATACTAGAATAGGAAGTAGAAATGTGAATTTGAGCCAAGGTCCAACTTTGATCTGCCATGTGACCCTGAGAATCTCATTTAATTTTCCAAAGCCCCTGAAGGATTGTTCCTATCTACTATCTACCCGGTCCAGTTGTTTGACAAAGGACAAAGGAGAAAAGGAGAGCTATGAAATTATTATATATTCGGAAGACACTACCACTACTATTACTTTATTATGTAATGTTTAGCGCTTACTTCTTGAGGGTCTCATAGCTGCCACACTTTATGTCATGTAACACTTGGAATTTATTTCTGTATTTATTTTAAGGATGCCACAGTTCCATCCATGACATGTAAAAATCAGACAGCAAGTAATTTCATTGTTGGCAGAAGTAAAAAGGCATGTTAAATTTTTTAGTGTGTTATAATCTAGGTGGAGAAGAGCAAAGCCATGATGTCATGTGTGCTAAAACTCCTCAATACAGAAATAAATGATTCTATAATGGCAGAAGCCAAGTGCAAAAGACAGAGAATTTAAGAATTACGAAGAAATGATCTTGGAGGAATGCCAAGCCCTATTTCTTAGTTACTAATGCCTTATATGTAGAAGCATCATTCCATTAGAATATTCTAAAACAGAATTTGGAATACTATCATCTGTGGGCCCATGCTGACATGCTGCTTATTGTTGTTAACATTTTATTGGAATATAATCCTGCTCCTCCCTGTGGTTATTTTTGCACTGCAGTGGCAGAGGTCATTAGTTGCAAAACAGACTGTGTGGTCTAAAATATTCTCTATCTGGCCCTTTAAAAAAGTTTGCTGACCTGGCTCTAGATCCTTGTGTCCTCATCATAACTGGGAATCTCTGGAGTTGAGATCTCCTATTGGTAGTCACAGAGTTGCGTTTTGACTTAGGTTGTTGGATGTAACATTGTGCTTCTCAAAGGGGGATATAAATACGAGCTGTGCAGTGTAAGAGTAGAATGATCAAGTTTTTTGGAATAGGGAGTCCACCGCTGTGACGTAGCTCCTTGAGAACACAAAGGGTCTGATCTGAAGACTTGGGCTTTTGGTTTTACTCTGCAAGTTTGGGGCCTTCTGACACCCAGCAGGGTGAGCATTTAGGAGTCTCTCACAGGCATAGATAGCACAGTCATGTAGCCTCCGTCTCTCAAGGGAGTAAGGGGAAGTTTTAATTGTTCTCTCTTCTGCTTTCATATAAATTTGTGTGAAATTCTGTCCAGACTTTGCAGTCACTTTCACATGAAAAGGAGAATATGCTACCTCAAAATATGTCTTTTTGGCATAAGGATTATTTTGAGGTGATTATGTTTGAGAAAAAGCAAACATAAGAGATTCTCTGAAAATGTAGTAGTAGTTACCCTTCTGTAAAGGAAATTTGCATATATAAGGGAAACCTCTATTTTAAGAGTGTCTCCCTCTCTGTACCAGGCAGCAGCAGCAGCAAAGGATGACTAAATGAACAGAGAGTTTCTCAATGGAGAAAGCATGCATTTAAATCTGAATAACAAAACTTACTCTTGCTTACTGCTTTTCCTGATAAATTCCCATAACTGTCACCCTAGCCCCCAACATCTTTCTTTTGTCTTTAACTAAAGATAAGATTTAAGGTGATGACTTGGGCCTTTTCCGTGAATTTACTCATATTTCCTAGGTTTCTCCATATATACATAAAATATACATATTATTAATCATCTGTTCGTTTTTCTCTTGTTAATCTGTCTTTTATTATGGCAGGTGTCTTAGCCAAGAACCTAGAAGGGAAGAGGGAAGGTTATTTTTCCCTATGATACACACTAACATACATCCACAGAACTTTGGTAATGCTTACACAATATTGAATGATGTGTGTTCTCTTCTCTCTCTCTTTCTCTTTCTTTCATTCTACATTAATATGGAGTGGTCTTAGAAGGACTGTTTTATTTTCCTTATGGTAGGGATCTGGCTGAAATACAGACTCCTCTTGTAGATTTGGTGTGGCAACCAAGATTCTGCACGTCTAACAAGCATACAGGTGGTGCTGACGCTGATTCTCCAAGAACCACACTTTGGAGTTACCAAATGGAAATAAGAATTATGTTTTAGATTTTCTAAAAATAAAGTAGATCTACCTTTTAAAACCCCATTTCTATTTATAGTCACTTGCAATTTAAAATTTAGTCTCCTTTGGTTAATGTAGGGGAGAAGAAATAAATTTCCCTCCACCCCACAGGGTTCAACTGGGAACCCTGTAACAAATGTAACAAAAAGACTAATAAGAGAAACACAAATGAAAGCTTATTAACATGTGTACATGAAGTATACATGCAACATAGCTAAGGAAAAGCAAGGAACTCTGAGAAGTGGCTTAGAATTCAGCATTAAAGGGGTGCGTGGGTGGCTCAGTTGGTTGAGTGTCAGACTTGGGTTCAGGTCATGATCTCACATTTCATGAATTCAAGCCCTGCATTGTGCTCATGCTCAATGCAGAGCCCGCTTGGGATTCTCTGCCCTTCTCTCTCTCTGCCTTTTCCTTGCTCAGGCTGTTTCTCTCTCTCAAAAATAAATAGGGGCACCTGGTGGCTCAGTCAATTGAGCATCTAACTCTTGATTTTGGCTCAGGTCACCATCTCATGGTTTGTGAGATCAAGCCCTAAGTGGGGCTCTAAGCTGACAATGTGGAACCTGCTTGAGAGTCTCTCTCTCTCTCTTTCTCTGTTTCTTCCTTGCTTGTGCTCTCTTTCTCTTTCTTAAGATAAACAAATAAACCTTAAAAATTAATTAATCTATCAATGTTTTAAATTTTTAAATGTTTATTTATTTGGGGGAGAGAAACAGAAACTGAAGCCAGCTCCAGGCTCAGAGCTGTCACCACAGAACCCAATGTGGGGCTCAAACCCACAAACTGTGACATCATGAAATTGGATACTTAACCAACTGAGCCATCCAGGTGCCCCTAATTAATTAAAATTTTTTAAAAAAAGAATTCAGGCTTAAATTCCATTTTCAACTAAAGACAAAAGAGAGAAAGATGTAGTGGAGGCCAGTTATGAGGAAATTATCAGAAAAAGCATAATAAACAAGAATAGATTTATTATGCAGATTTAAGTTTATGCCTTCTTCACTGATGAGAGTTTCTTTTGACTTAGTCATCTTCTTCCTGGTACAGAGAGGGGGATTCTCTTACAAAAGGAAATTTCATATATATATATGAAAATATATATATATATGAAAATATATATAAAGGTAAACTCAACTTTGTTTTCTGAGCTTTTCCTGTGTCCGCTGTTTCACAAAATAATCAGCTAAAAATAGCCTTATGCTAAAAAGGGCTATTTGGGGTTAGCATATTCTGTCACTCCTCTGTAACAACTGAGCCAAACATTCTCCTTTTCTTCCTTTATGCCAGGGTGGTTTTACTTCTGAGGTGTAGGGGGGGTTTACATGTGTCTTAGGTATTGTTTGCACACCTTTTCTCCGTACCCTGACGGCCGAAGGTTGGTTTCCGTCTATTATGTTCTCACAGGCTGGCTTCTGCTGACTCACATCCCTTGCAGCACAGCCAGTTGCTGGGTCCATCCCGTCAAAGCCCTCCTTATCCCAGGCTCGAAATCTGTTTCATCTCACCTATTTCAAAACTTCTGAACTTAATAGATCCCCTAGCTGTTTACCCTCCCTGATGATACAGTTTGGAACTTTAGAAGGCTTTTCTTGAAATCAACAAACTATTGCTGGTATATATTGTTGGCTTCTCCAAACCTCGTCTAGTGTCCTGGACTATGATGGAAGGCACGACATGCTGTAAGGCAAAAGCTTATTACTCCTCAGGCCATTATAAACCCATCTGTGGTCTCCCTCCTGACCATCCTTGTTTTGAGACTCACCTAGGATACAGTCATGATGTGTAGTCTTTTCAGAGACATTACTTACCCATATGGTCCCTGTCTATCTTTTTTCTGTTTTCATTTGCAATAATTTTGATTTTTTTTAAAAACATTGCATGAAAATGTTACTCATCTTAATACTGATTTTTTGGTGCCCCTTACATTTTGCACCTAATCCAAGTATCTTGCTAACTTCACTCCAATCCTAGCCATATTACCTCTTCCAATGTTCACCTTCATCTCCACATAGATTATATAATGAATCATATACCCATAGCACCTTAATTATTAGGCATTATTAGGCATCGTCGTTATCCAAACTCTTACTACTCTGCTTATCTTATGAGTGATCTCACTACTATGCTTCCTTTAGAGCTTGCGTTGGTGTTTTTTCATTTGTTTGTTTGTCTCTCAAAAGCCTTTTTCTCATTTAGGAAACAAAAAAGAAAAATAAAATGCCTAGCCCTGTGAATTAAATGTATTGGCTTTCATAGCTGCTGTTTTCTGACATGAGTTTAAAAAAATGTTTTTGACAACTCAATGGACTTTGTTGTTGTAGTTGTTGCTGTCACTACTATTGTTTGCCACCTGCATCCACTCTTCTGCTATGTATGCTGTGGAGTAAAGCCATGGTTTTTGCCCAGTGAATAAAAACAGTTAGTAGTTCAAAATATTACCTTACTATAATCTACCATAATCCCTAAGGTAAGGTTAGACTGAGTAGAAAATGGAGTGGTTGGTCAGGATCTAGCTGCCTTAGTGGAGATGCACAAATAAAGTACCTTTTTAAAAAAGACAAGAGGATAAAGGAAGATTAAGTTGACTATAAGCTTCTCTGAAGATAGAAATTGTGTTTCCTATATTTTGGCAGATAAGGAAGAGTTAATACGTATTTGGTAAATAACTATCATAGGTGACATTTTAATGATGTCATTATTTTATACTTATTATATTTCTCAGCTTCTTAAAAAATTGACAATAAGAAAAATCAATTGTGAGGATATATTTTTTTTTAACTAATTCTTTTCTAGAAAGGGCATTGATTTCCCAAAAACTGTAGAAATGAAAACATTTTTTAAAGTGAGAAATTTCTATTCAGGCCTCATGGTGAAAGAATAAAAAAAAAAGTAGAATAGAAGTGGAAAGAAAGGAAGCAGAAGGCCAAATAGGGAAAATAAACCTTCTGAATTGATTTAGAAAAGAGATAATAAGCTGGACAGAAAGCATAAAAATCTTGCTGTATATGGAATAACTCGATGCCAATTCCAGAGGAAGGAAGAATCATACACAGTCTGCAATAGACGTGTGGGAGGCAAATGGTCTTCTGGGAGCTATGAGGTTAAGGAAATAACTGTGCAGGAGGCACAGTGACAACTGACCTCTTGCTCATTGAAAGAAATCAGCATGAAGGAGGATTTTGGAGAATGTCCTGAATTTCACACCATGTTCTTCAAATAGCTAGTAGCTTATTTTTATGAGAGCCCTGAGACATACCTTCAATGATCATTTATCCAGACAGTTGAGTTTCTTTAATGAAATAACATTACTCCTTTGGGAAAAGGATTTGAGGACAGGGAACAATCAGGCCTCCTAGCAACTCCCACTATGCAAGGTGTTCTTGAGAGCTGGCTGGCACTCGGCGCAGAAATGAAGCAATTACCCTTATACCATGATGCACTGCTGAGAGGTAGGGATTTCTTTAAGAGATTTCTTTTTACATCCACCTCTACCATGCCTCAGCTTCATCTAGATGAATAGAAGATAAGTTAATCTGAGAAATTAATGATGGTGATGATGATGATGATGATGATGATGATGATGATGATGATGATCAAGGCATTCATTGCCTTAACTAAATTTTAATACCATATTATCAACTTTCTAGTTGAAAAGGAGTATTTACCAATATTTACTTAATGTGACTAACTCCCTATATGGTTTGTCTTCCTTTCCTATTTTACGTAGAATGTTCATATTTTTCACTTATACATTATTTACTTAGTGCTATACCATTAAGCTACTCAGAACACCCCCTCCATCTTTATCATCTCCATTTTATTCCTTAACATGATGAATGAATTCAGAATCAGACAGTAGATGGTGCTATTATTTCAAAGACTGTGCAATCTCAAAGACTTCTAGATTATTTTAAGGCTACAGAATCAAGAGAGAGAAACGTGTGGAAACTTGACATAGTTTTCTGGTTTGCAAAGGTTATGTAGTGGGAAACTATTTTTATGTAGTGACCTATTCTGTCCCTTTTGGGGGTAAGACAGCAATCAAAGGTTTCCTTGGTAATTAATAAATTCTGGCTCCCTAGAAAAGAAAAAACATACCCACATTTAATTTTCTCCTCCGGAGCAGCAACAGTCACAGATGCTGTTGCTCATACTGACTGCCATTACAGACAGACAGAAAGCAATTCACAAGCACTCAGCAATGCAGAAGAAGATATTAAAATGTAAAACACATGAATGTGAAGTTTCCTTTAAAAATACTGAAAAAAGAGTTTTCTAATATAAAGCAATTTATATGTAAAACATCTGTAATCACAAAAGCACCTTAAATACAATATTCAAATGCAAGCAATAAAATCCTGTATCTGACAATGATAAATCAACATATTAAAAGCTTGCCTCTACTGGCAGCAGATGCTCTTTGAAAGAGAATTGGTAACAGATGCATACCATAGAGGGGGTTCAGACAGTGGTGACACAGGCGCAGGGCTGAGTGGAGCCAGAGCCACACTTGGATCATGGAACCTGCAGCTAAAGCACAACTGCTGTTGAGGTTCCTAAAGAGCAACACTACAAGTTGTCTCTTTAAAACCCAATTACTCAAACTTAATGGCCATTGATGGGAACCCTCTACCTGTCTCAGTGAACAAGGTTTAGGTTATTCTCATTTTTCACGCCCAAACAAAACATATCGTGAGAAGTTGTCTCAGAGGTGATTCACATCCTCT
Organism: Suricata suricatta; assembly: GCF_006229205.1. Classification (NCBI taxonomy): domain Eukaryota; kingdom Metazoa; phylum Chordata; class Mammalia; order Carnivora; family Herpestidae; genus Suricata; species Suricata suricatta. The sequence continues at coordinate 86,719,921 of NC_043702.1, read as the reverse complement.
ACCTAAATTTGCAACTCATAACATCTAAACATGAAAAATTTAAACCACTGACTGGTGATATTGTGAAAGTAATGACAAACACTGACATTTAAGACATCTCAATAATTAATTGTGCTCTTTTTAATCCATATGATTTTTGCATGTTAGGGCCAGCCATATTTTCAAACATGTATTTCTAAGAAATTTCAAATGGTCTTTTAAATGGTATCTCTTTTAACCCTTGAGCTCCTAATAGGATAATTTTGAATTAAAATTGTGGTTTTTCAGACACACAGACCAATGAATAGAATAGAAAACTCAGAATTGGACCCACAGATGTATGGACAATTAATCTTTGACAAAGCAGGAAAGAATATTCAATGGAAAAACAACAGCCTCTAACAGATGGTGCTGGGAGAACTGGGCAGCAACATGCAGAAGAATGAAACTACATCACTTTCTTACACCATACTCAAAAATAAACTCAAAATGGATGAAGGACCTGAATGTGAGACAGAAAACCATCAAAACCCTAGAGGAGAAAGCAAGAAACAACCTCCTTGACCTAAACTGCAGCAATTTCTTACTAGAAACATCTCCAAAGGCAAGGGAATCAAGAGCAAAAATGAACTATTGGGACCTCATCAAGATAAAAAGTTTCTGCACTGCAAAGAAACAATCAATAAAACTAATACGCAACCAACAGAGTGGGAAAAGATAGTTGCAAATGGGATATTGGACAAAGGGCTTGTATCCAAAATCTATAAGGAACTCACCAAACTCCACACCCCCAAAATAAATAATTCAGTGAAGAAATGGGCAAGGGACACGAACAGACACTTCTTCAAAGAGGACATCCAGACACATGAAACGAGGCCAACAGACACATGAAACAATGCTCAGCGTCACTTATCATCAGGGAAATACAAATCAAAACCACACTGAGATACCATCTCACGCCAGTAAGAGTGGCTAAAATGAACAAATCAGGAGACTATAGATGCTGGTGAGGATGTGGAGAAATGGGCACCCTCTTACACTGTTGGTGGGAATGCAAAGTGGTGCAGCCCCTCTGGAAAACAGTGTGGAGGTTTCTAAAAAAAATTAACAATAAAACTCCCCTATGAGCCAGCAATAGCACTGCTAGAAATCCACCCATGGGATACAGGCGTGCTGATGCATAGGGACACTTGTACCCCAATGTTCATAGCAGTACTTTTAACAATAGCCAAATCATGGAAAGAGCTTAAATATCCATCAACTGATGAATGGATCAAAAATAGACACATGGACCTATGGAATAGAATAGAGAACCCAGAATTGGATCCACAAATGTATGGCCAATTAATCTTTGACAAAACAGGAAAGAGTATCCAATGGAAAAAAGACAGAGTCTTCAGCAAATGATGCTTGGAGAACTGGACAGCAATAAGCAGAAGAATGAAACTACACCACTTTCTTATACCATATACAAAAATAAATTCAAAAAGGATGAAAGACCTAAAGGTGAGACAGGAAACCATCAAAACCCTAGAGGAAAAAGTAGGCAACAGCCTCTTTGACCTCAGCAACAGCAATTTCTTGCTCGACACATCTCCAAAGACAAGGGAATTAAAAGCAAAATTGTACTAATAGGACCTCATCAAGATAAAAAGCATCTGCACTGCAAAGGAAACAATCAACAAAACTAAAAGGCAACCAATGGAATGGGAAAAGATATCTGCAAATGACATATCGGGTAAAGGGTTATCCATAATCTATTAAGAAGTTACCAAACTCAACACCGAAAAAACAAATAATCTGGTGAAGCAATGGCAGAAGACATGAATAGACGCTTCTCCAAAGAAGACATCCAGATGGCCAACAGACATATGAAGTGATGCTCAATGTCATTCATCATCAGGGAAATATAAATCAAAACCACACTGAGATACCACCCTACACCAGTCAGAGTGGCTAAAATGAACAACTAAGGAAACTACAGAAGCTGGGAGGATGTAGAGAAATGGTAACTCTCTTGTACTCTTGGTGGGAATGCAAACTGGTGCAGTCATTCTGGAAAGCAGTGTGGAAGTTTCTAAAAAAATAAAAAATAGAACTACCCCAAGACCCAGTAATAGCACTAGTAGGAATTTATCCAAGGAATACAGGAGTGCTGATTCACAGGGGTGCAATATTTATAGCAGTGCTTTCAACAATAGCCAATTATGGAAAGAGCCTAAATATCCATCAAGTGATGAATTGATAAAGAAGATGTGATTTATACAATGGAATACTACTTGGGAATGGAAAGAATAAAATCATGCCATTTGCAGCAAAGTAGATGGAACTGGAAGGTATTATGTTGAGTGAAATATGTCAGTCATAGGACAGATATATGTTTTCACTGATATGTGGATCTTGAAAACCTTAATAGAAGACCATGAAGGGAAGGGGAAAAATAGTTACAAACAGAGGAGGGAGGGAGGCAAACCACAAGAGACAAATGCAGAGAACAAACTGAGGGTGATTGGAGAGTGTAGGGGAGAGGAGGGAATGGATCATGGATATTGAGAGGGCACTTCCTGGGATGAGCACTGGGTGTTGTCTGTAAGCGATGGACCATGGGAATCTACCCCCAAAACCAAGAGCACATTTTATACACTGTATGTTAGCCAGTTTGACAATAAATTTAAAAAATAAAAAATTAAAATGTGGCTTTTAATCATTGGTTAACAATTCTATTTCTGTTCCATCAGTATTGCTCATGTCACATGTCTATTGCACGCTTCCTAATTTTGACTCTTCTAGATTTTATGAGTAATGTAAAAAATAAGTAGCATGCAGTTTTTAGTAGGCCTTTGAAAAGTTACCTTTTGTAACTATTGCTTTTATTCAATATCTAATACACTTTTCTGTTACTGTCTATATGTGGTAGTATTAAAACTTATCCTCAAATTCTTGGACATTCTGACCATTGAAAGGTCATGTCTTATGCTGCTTTCCGCTGAATCTGGGTGATCGCTTTTATTTAAATGATGGGAGAGGAAATGTAGTATGACATTGACTTTGAGACAGGTTCAGAAGAAGCCTTACAACTTTTGCCTTAGGCTCATGGAACACTCACTCGCCCCCTGCAGGATCCATGTGTCCAGGACTCCGCATTCTGAGAAGTCAAACTGCAAGAAGATCATGGCTAGATTAGCTGCTCTGGTCCACAGTCCCAGCTGAGGATTGGCAGTCATCCTAGCTCAGGTGCCAAAATTAGTGAAATACTTCCAAATAATTCGAGTCCATAGATGTCGGATCACCCTAGATATTTAGATCACTCCAGTTGAGCCTCTTTGTGCCCTCATGGAACACCTGACCCATCGCTGAGCATAAGTTGTGGGTTGGTTTGTTACTCAGTAATTGAAAACTGGAACACCAGAGTTGAGTTATAATTTACAGTAGCATTGTCACTTGTAAATTGTCAAGATGTTCAGGGGAGTATGTTTGGTTTTAGACATTTTCAATAGTCTGAGTCTCCTAATTGGTTTCTTGCCTTCACTCTCTTCTCCCTCCATCCAACTAGTTACCTAACTGACATATGCATCCTTGATATATCACTCTGCGCTTCTCCCTCTCCCCAAATGTTAGCCTCCCTTCCCTTTGCCTGTTGTCCACACTCCTTAAATGGATACTTGCTGACCTTTATTCTCTGTTGCCTACATATACACATTTATTTCCAACTAATTCTACAAGTTATACTAAACCCGTTGGATTTCATGAGACAAGAATGAGAAGAATCTTCACAGTTATTTTCAAACTGCATGTCCACTCTTGCAAAGTCTACTTCCAGACCAAGCACCCCCTGGTGCTTTAGTTCTTCAGTGGTGTTGATGGACTTAACAGCTATTCTTAAAATATAATGAATGACATTAAGTGTAATTAAGCACTTCCAAACTCTCATGTTATAGACATTGTTTCTCAATATTTTTGTTTTTCCTATCTTTACTATCTAGGATTCTGTTCTCTGGAGCTTTCTCTTAGTTTGCCTGAGTCAAATTCTCTTCCTGTTTGGTAGCATTCATATTCCTTCTCACAAGTGGTCTCCCTAGGATTTAGAGATGAGACTCTTAGGTGTCATATATTTACTGCTCAATAAATGCCATGGATTTTGCTTAGTTCTTTACATACATTATGTCATGTGTTGTCACTCTATTTTCTCAAATGCTTTCTATACCAATCATTTGGAATTTCGATATCTTACTCTTCTCTGTTGTTTATCCTTTTGCATTATTATTTCCTAGAATGTTCAATATGACCCCTGAAAAACAAAGATTTTTTTGGCTGTAGATGTATTTAGAAAACTTTTTTAAAAATTTGACTATGTTGCAGCTGTATAAGCTAAAGTGCTGGAGTTATAGGAGATAAAAGACTGTAAAAGAGAAAATGTTTAAGGAGATGATTTCATTTGGGATAAATAGGGAAATAATAGGGAGAAGATAAAAATAAAATTTTAATTTTATAAAAATAGAACTGTTTACTTTTATTATGAAAGTAAAGTTTCATTACTTTTATTAATGAATAACATCTCAAAAAAAAAGGAAGGAAAATTGGGATTTTAGAGAAGCAGATAAACAAGGGAGTCATCTGTTAGTCTCATGGGAGTAATAAAGATGGATTGGGATGAGTTTTTGAGGAAAGGTAGAGGTGGATCTTATCTGGGAACTAAAAAGGGCAGGGTAGATTTTGCTGTTAGGGATTAATTGGAACACAAAAGCGTGGATGTACAGGCTCAGATATGGTTCAACATTGTCTCAGGGAATGGGGATGGGAAAATAGTAAAAGTTAATAAACATAACTGAGTAGGAATTCTGATGACTTTCCAGTAGAAAAGAGAAGATCCAAACTTGAGTATAGAGCCATAATGACAAATTATGGCTGAAGGAAGAAGTGATTTTAATTGTAGAAATTAGAGAGTGGAGAATATGTTTCTAACTTTCTTAGTTTCATTTTCTCCATCCTCAACCCTCAACTCCCAACTGGGGATATAGGGTTATGGCTCCTGGAGAACATGAAAATCCTATGAAATGGGAAATAGAGCAAATGAAGAAATCAAGAGGAGAAATGACACAGAAAAGTTCTGAAAATATCCTTTGAAAGTGACTGTGTGGGAAATTGTTATTAAACTTCCTATAAATGAGACTAAGACTCCAAAGAAAAATGGAAACATGATTCTGGCCTTAACGTACTAATAAAAGTTTGAATGTAATTTCCAGAAAACAGTTTGTACAGTGATTGTTCCCTAAGCCCTCTTTCAACTTAACACTGAGCTAAGACATCACACAGAGTCCTACATAATGTCTGCTAACCCTTGCATTACTTATAGCTAAGTGCTAATTAGCAAGGCCTCCAGACCAATAGTAACAGAACCTGTCTCACAAAATCAGTGGGTCTTGGTCCTTGAGGAAAACACAGGAGAAAATGGAACTTAACTTACAACACTCAACCCATCCCACTGTGACCAGGATTCTGCATAAAATGTTCATATGACAATTTATATGACAAGCTTTGGACAAGTAGGACAGAGTAATTGCTGGAGAATGCCATTGTGTAACTGTATAAAACACTGGGAGAGTGTATAAGATCATCTAATGGATTTTTTTTTTACTAGATATGCATTCTGGTTTTGCTGATTAATCTTCTCCTATCACAAACACTTCATTTTTCCTACATCTTTCTCACTGATTTCCCCTTTGTTCATTCTCTCTCCCATCTTTATCTCTCTCTCTTGCTCTCTAGCTCTCTAATGCTTTCTCCTGCACTCTCCCTCTCTCTCCATCCCCACTCTTTCTTACACACACATACACACATTGACTAAGTGTTTCAGAGACTTTTACAATGACTCATTTATTCTTAATAGCATCATCTTCACGTCTAACTTACCATAGATGAAACTGAACTACAGTCTAATGAAATGCTTTGTTCAAGATAACTTGGTGACACATCTAAAACTAGAATCCAGAGATACAAACTACTATTGCTGAGGAAAGAGTTAAAACTATACATATTAAATGAATGCATGACAGAGGAAGTGAGTAAAGTGGTAAGTAGAGAACCTCTATCCATAAAGATAAAATTTAAGGGAAAGAATGATTTATTTGGTATTACTGAGTGCTTAATAATAAGGGGGAAAAGGATGGCCAGTGAGGAAATTTCCAGTTGTGTTGATTGCTTTTTCTTAATTATTATTTGTGATATCTGCTTACTATTTTAATAATGAAAGTAGTATATGCATTTTTATAATTTCTGTAAAATATAAGTACAGTAAACTCTATTGAAACTTTAGACTTAATTTTCATGGCAAGACAAAACTGCTGTCATATACACTATCTCAACATGTATTTATTATCATTTTCAAACTTCAAAATCAGTTCTAAAATGTAGAAAACACTAATTTTTGACACATAAACTAGGTTATATAATCGGGTAATTTTATTGCCAATCTCAAATACATTAAGGATATACAAATGTAGAAATATTCCATTGTAGATATAAATATATATGTATAAGTATTATGAGATATCTTTAAATTTTATTTTCTGAAACTTCCATAGGAGTATCTCAAAATTGATACATTTGAAAAGATAATTTATCATGAATTATTAATCACAGTAATATAAGGTTCCAGGTAGAGATTAACTATAGTCATTCTTAAAATGCTTTTAAAATCACAACTGTTTGATTGGCAACCAATTCCTAGCATGGATCTTTGTCACCTTGCCAAAAACAATTCTTCTACTGTTCAAATATATTCATGATTTTTAAAAAATTTTATTCAACACAGGATGCATTTTGATGGGGTCAAAAGTTTATGAATGTCAGAAGAGACTTAACTAGGTCTTTGAAGATGAAAAAAAAAGGTGTGATAGACAATTATGAGAAGGGCTAAGAGAATACAACCCTATAATAAAATAATATAAATAAAATTAGTAAGGTGGAAAAGTAGGTATAATTTAAGGGATAATTGAAACACTCTGATGACTGAAGTTAAGTAGGTAGGGAAGTTTGGGTGATCTGATTAAAAAAATAGAACCTCAGGGGCACCTGGTGGCTCAGTCTATGGGGCATTCAATTTTGGTTCAGGTCATGATCTTGCAGTCCGTGAGTTTGAGCCCCTCATCAGGCTCTGGGCTGACAGCTCAGAGCCCGGAGCCTGCTTTGGATTCTGTGTCTCCCTCTTTGCTCCTCTCCAGCTCAAGCGCTCTCTCTCTCTCTCTCTCTCTCTCTCTCTCTCTCTCTCTCAAATAAATAAACATTAAAAGAATTAAAAAAAAGAGCCTTCAATGCTAGGTTGATTTTGTATTTCACTTTCTGTGTAATAGCAGACAGTGTAGGCATGTGATAAAGGAGTTTGTCAACTCTACTCTTCATTTAAGGAAGGAAATGTGAGGGTGATATGAATCATACGATATTGAAAAACAAGAGACTGGAAGTCAATACACCAATTAGGAAGCTATTATAATTGTCCTGGCACACAGTTCAGGACCGCTGGTTCAGCAGCTTTGGAAGTAGAAGAGAGATTGTGAAAACACGTGGCATGGCTGACAGAGAAGTGATAGTTTAAGAAGTGAACTATTACTCAAAACTGAGTAAGAGAAGAAAAGGAACCTTGGAAAAGGAGGTGATGGGGTCAGTTCTGGGCTCTGATTGTGTTGCTGGCAGCATAGTTGTATTGAGATATTTGGAAACTAGCTAAGAAATGGGGCTTGAGGATATGGACTTGGGGGTCATAGTAGAAGGTGTTCAATAATTTTATGGATTAAAATCATAAATATGTCACCTAGAAAACCAATCGTTATCTCTAAGGAGTGAAATCAGTTGAAGAGAACCAGGGGAAACCAGATGGTGTGGTGTGGTTGAGTGTATTGTGAAACCAAGTTGGAACAGATATGCTTGTTTTAAAATATCAGTAACAGGGAGCACCTGGGTGGCTTTGTCTGTTAAGTATCTGACTTTGGCTCAGGTCACGATATTGTGGTTTGTGAGTTTGAGCCCACTGTCGGGCTCTGTGCTGATACCTCAGAGCCTGGAGCCTGCTTTGGATCCTATGTCTCCCTCTCTCTTTGCCCCTTCCCTGCTCATGCTCAGTCTCTCAAAAAATTGAATAAACATTGAAACAATTTTTTAATACCAGCAATAGAAAGGAAGGTAGTTTGGAAGTGACTTAAAATCAGGGAAAGGAATATTTTAGCATAGAATAGTGAGATTTCATCTTAGTCCAATGAGTAAAGAGCTTATGGAGGATAAATTGGAGAAAATTAAAAAAAAAAAAGTAAGTTGGTAGAAAACAACAAAAATAACACAAGGCTCATCTGTAAATTAGAGATATAAATATTTAATTCTGGAGCTGTTATGAGTCTTAGTGGGTAACGTCTGTCTTCATCAATAGTAGGCAGCCAATAAATGGCAACTATCATTATTATCATTAAAATGAGAAAGATTAATTTAATTTATTAGGCAAAAAGAGATTCATGTAACTGTATTTCAAAGAACAGAAGCTTTCTTCCTAAAATGCTAAATATTTAGCGACTTTCTAAAATATATATTATATATTTCATATAATTTTCTCAATGATGCATTATTATATTCTACTCTCATAGGAATACTTGCTTCCAGATTGTTCAGGTTTCAAAAAAGTGAGACAAGCAAGACAACATCAGCATGTAGATAAACAAATGCCAATAAAACAATTCTTTCTTGTGGAGGCAGAATCAGTGAGTTGAATGAACACAGAGAGTTCTGGGTTCAAGTTCTACCTGCAACATTTACTGACTTCATTTTAGTTGCCTCTTCTGTTTTACCAACCTCACAGGATCAGTTTAACCAGATGAAAATCTACTTAGTTAACTGAAATGGTTTCTAAAAATGCAGGGAAATATGCAATCAATTTGCAGAAATTGAGAATAAAGGGCATGAGGCAAGCATAAATCAAACAGTTCTTCTCCCTGCTGTGTCTGCATATACCATTTTCAGACCAGCTATTTTTAAGGAAACTTGAATTTGGTTTTGAAATGATCTTTCTAATGGAAAACCATGCAAAATTCTAGCTCTAAAAGGAAAATGACACAAAGCAGAGAAATAGAAAGCTTGAATAACCCAAATAAATTATTTCTGTTGATGAGATTATTTTAGGATGATCTCTCCTGGGTAAGTGGATTGGCTTCCTGCTCAACCCCTGAGTTTGCCACTGTGCTCTTTATAATCCACTGGACACTGTGATTCTCTCATGAAGATTTAGAGCAAATTTTTAATTTGATTATATCTGAGTGTGTTCTGATTCAGTGGTGTTCAAACTCTGTTCCTCAGCATTTGAGGGTACCACAGGAGGGATTCAAAGGCATGTGATTAGTATGAAAGATTTTAAGAATCTTTAAGTCCAAGAAAGTGTTCTAGAAGGCAGAACTGCCAAAGCCCTGTCCTTATTTCAGTAAGAGTAACTCCACTGATATTTGTTAAAATATTAGGAGAAAGGAAAAGGGAGGGAAGGGGAGGGGTTGTGGAGAAGAGAGGGAGGGGATGGAAACTAGAGATGAAAGAGAGGGTATTGGGAAGGGGAAGGAGAGAGAGGGGAAAGGAGTGGAGAAGAAAGAAAGAAAGAAAGAAAGAAAGAAAGAAAGAAAGAAAGAAAGAAAGAAAGAAAGAAAGAAAGAAAGAAAGAAAGAAAGGAGGGAGGGAGGGAGGAAGAAAGAAAGAAGGAAAGAAAGAAAGAAAAAAGAGAGAAAGAGAAAAAAGAAAGAAAGAGAAAGAAAGAAAGGGAGCCAAAAAGAGGACAGAAGAACAGAGGGAAGAAAGGAAAAAAAAAGAAAGAAAAATAATTGGGAAAACAGTTGATAAAAGAATGTGATGTCAAAGAGGAGGCAAGATAACATGTTTAAAAATACAGAAACATTTTCAAAATAAATGAAGTGAAGTTGAATAAATTTCTATTAAATGACTTTAATTAATGCTATTAGTGCTAAATAAAACAATGATAATAGACATTATATTAGGGGATAAACAAGCATGGAAAATGATTGGAATTCCTACTGATAGGAAAGGAAAGGGGCTTAATTTGAGGTAAACACTAGAATTGGCTAACAGCAAGGCTGCCCAGCACTGGTCACTTATTACCTGAGTGATAATCATTCTAAGGCTTTCCCCTCACTTTATTCTGAATGTAGATTATAAGTAGAATATTAGTGGAAAAAAACACAATAAGCCTATTCCATATGAAAATAATTTGTGCAAAAAAGTTTATGCTCTCAGTCATAATATTGGACTCCATAAAATAATGAAAATGATTTGGACATATCTTTGACATTCAAAAGTGGAAGGTATGGGTCTTTCATTTAAATGTCCTAGTCCTCATCTGTTATGAGATTTTTTAAGAAGAAATGATTTTCCTATTAATATTGCAAATAACTAAGATCTGGCACTGTTGTTGAAATACTGGGTTAATTTCAAAATACTTAGTTTCAGGGGTGTCCTGGTGGCTTTGTAGGTTGAGTGTCTGACTGTTGGTCTTGGCTCAGGTCATGGTCCTATGGTTTGTGGGTTTGAGCCCCACATCAGGCTCTGCACTGACAATGTGGAGACTGTGTGAGGTTCTGCCTCTCTTTCTGTCTCTCTCCTGCTTGCTCTCTGTGTCTTTCTCAAAATAGTTAAAAAAAAAATACTTAGTTTCATACATTAGTTTGGATCTTTGAGTGCATGAGAGGAACAAAGTGCCCACATCTGGATGTCAGTCTCCAAGACTTTGGGTCCTACCTTTACTACTTCTTAGTTGGGTGCATACAGGTAAGGTACTAAAAATTGAAGTTTTCTTATCAGTAATATGGGAATTTATTTATTTTTTAAATGTTTACTTATTTTTGAGAAAGAGAGAGAGAGAGACAGAGCAATAGAAAGCACAGTGGGGGAGGGGCAGAAAGAAAGGGGGACAAAGGATCCAAAGTTTACTCCACACTGACAGCAGAGAGCCCGATGTGGGGGTCGGACTCACAAACTGCAAGACTATGACCTGAGTCAAAGTCTGACACTCAACCTATGATCAACCCAGGTGCCCCTGTAACGTGGGAGTTTAATGTACCAAATTCATAAGAGTTTGTGAGCATTAAATAAAAACTGCATTTAATGAGTAATTCATGCCCCATAGTAAGTACTATGTAAGGATGGACTATTATTAAAAATACCATTATCATTTCTGATGTGGGATCACACTTTCATCATTTTAACCTTCAACTTTCAACATTAACAATACTCTCCAGACATGCTACTTCAACCGCTTTAAGCTTGTCTAGCATTTAAAACATAATAGGGGCACCTGGGTGGCTCAGTCGGTTAAGCCTCCGGCTTCATCTCAGGTCAGATATCACGTTCGTGGGTTCGAGCCCCACATCAGGCTCTGTGCTGACAGCTAGCTCAGAGCCTGGAGCCTGCTTCCGGTTCTGTGTCTCCTTCTCTCTCTGCCCCTCCCCCTCTCATGCTCTGTCTCTGTCTGTATCAAAAATAAATTTAAAAAAAAAAATAAAAAAAAATAAAATAAAAACATAATAGCAGGAGCACCTGGGTAGCTCAGTCAGTTAAGCGGCCAACTTTGGCTCAGTTCAAGATCTCACAGTTAGTGAGTTTGAGCCCTGAGTCAGGCTGTGTGCTAACAGCTCAGAGCCTGGAGCCTGCTTTGGATTCTGTGTCTCCCTCTCTCTCTGACCTTCCCCGACTCAGGCTCTATTTCTCTCCATCTCAATAATAAATTTTAAAAAATTTAATAATAAAAAAATATAAAGATAATACCAGAATGCAAGTTTCAAGGGAGGAATTTTTCCTACATTTAATTCACTGCTCTGGAATCAGGGCTTAGATAGTACCAAATATCACAGGCTCTTAATAAATATTTCTGAATACGTTTATACAATTTTAGTGCTTGGTAATGAAAGATGAGAACACAGTTGGATTGACATGATTCTATGTCTTTCTATGTGTGTATTTTGTTATCAGAAATAGGAAAAAGATGCATTACTTACAATTGCACCAATTAAACAATGGGTTAGCTAGTTAAACAATGAGTGATCCTGTTAGTCAGATAAAATGAATGCCTGTGCTAAGATGGAAAATAAAAATGAGGAGTCAAGATAGAAATACTGCTTTAATTGTCTGAACAAGTATTAATTAAATAGTTTGGTTCAACACATTTGCTAATACAGAAAACATGACACTTTGCCTCTAAAAGACTTGCGAGGTCACACGTGTAAATGAAGAAGATGTGGAAATAATTCTAATGGGGAAAAACAAATCACTGGAATTTCTGTGTTATAGCTATTTAGGAATTACCAAAGGAGCCGTTCTTCACTTGATTGTCATTTATGCTAATAATAAGTAAAAATGTTTTTAATCTTAACTAATAAAGTATTTATACTGACATTGTTTCAATTCCCCTTCTATTTCCCAAAGAGAAATAGTTGCCATGTAGAATTCAGTCAGAAGAATAAAAAGACCTAGTGTAAAATTGTAGCGATGTGGATTGACACATCTTGGGATAATTATATTCTGCCTGTCCAAAGTTTTAATGACTCTTTGAAATGGAGTGAGGGACTTCTTTTGTTCAAAATTTTGAATAATAGGACTCTATACAGTTATATGTTTTCTGTGTTTCACTTATTGGAGAAAAAATAGACAACTACAATTGGTTAAAACAAACAAACAAAAAGTAGTTTTGAGGTTTTTTTTTTTCTATCCAGCACATCAAATTCATCTAGATGACAGATAATAGGATTGTTATCATGGTACAGGCTATTGCATTGCCTTCAGCTATTGCATTTCCCCTGTTCCCCTTGGATTGTTTAAGAAGCAAAGCAATCATTTCACTGGAGAAAATTCATTGGAGGAAGGCGAAGTTACACAGAAGGATCAATATTCCAAGTGGCAAAGAAACTCAGTCATGTAAATCACATTAAAATATATCACTATCACCAAATCAGCCATTGTGAGAGGCTTAGGTACACTTTCAAAAAGGATGTTATATTTGCCAGATGTTACTTCCTTGATATGCCTACTAACCTTAAGTCACCATTACTTAAATACTATTCTCAAATCCATCATTTCTTTTAGGTGCTTGAAGCTAAAATCCGAACATTATCTGAAGAAGAAAGAGAAGATAAACCAAGATTTGAAATAAAACTTAAGCTATTTGATAATCAGTTTGGTTCTTCAAAGAAGAAGACTCATGAGGGAGAAGCCAAGATGGCGGAGAGGAAGGGAGCTCTGTAAACTTCGTCTGCCCCATCAATCGAACTGAGAAGGACATTGTTCTCATCTGCAAGAGCGGAAAGAGAAAATTCGGACTCCAGAAGGAAGAGAACCTGAAGGATACCTGAGTGAGTGAGTGCGAACTAGGGAGATTGGAAAACGGGCCAGCCTGAGACGGGCAGGGGAGGTGGGAGCCCCAGCCCAACGCGGGGCAAGCGTGTGGAGCCCAAAAGACGAAGGGAAGAGACAGAGAGACTGAACACGCTCATGGTACTGTCTCTGGGGAAGAGGCAAAGAATGCTTAACCACGCTTGGAGAGAGAAGCTCACTCCATAGATAACTGCTGGGTAGCCTAAATCCCAAACCCAGGTGGTGTGCAAGGGAAGGAACAGCTTCCAGCCCAGCACCATCTTGACAAGGAGTCCGTGACCACTGCAGCAGCGTTGTCAGGGGTGCTCACTTTGACCTCGGTTTTGGGAGTGGGAGCACGCACCTCATTTCCACGGCGCATCTCGCCCCCAGCACTGGCCGTGCAATACCTGAATCCCGGGTGCCAACAGGGGAAAAATAGCCCCCACCTCTGCGTGATCCTGGCAGAGAGTTGGCAGCGGTGGAGACCTGGGTGCGCGCACACAGGCTACAGGAGCTCCCAGCTCATTTCCATCAGCTCCCGGGGTGCCTCCGGCAACAGCTGCTCACTCATTCCTCCCCCAACTCAAACACGATCCCAGCTGGGGGTTGGGTCTGTGATGGTGCGCACTTCACCTCCTGCTGCGCATCTTGCCTCAGGCAAGGGTAGCCGAAATCCCAGCCTGAGCCAAGACAAACCGATTCCTCCCCCTAAGAAGCCAGCTACCAAAGCAAAAACATCCCATCTGTGGTAGCATAAAAAGTGCATGGACTGGAATTTTGAACCGAGGCAGGCCTGGAAAATACAACTCGGCTCAACCATGGCAAAAGAAGATTGGACTCATTAGAGTGGCCTACAGTTCTTAGTTCAGCGGAGCTTGGCATGCGCCTAACTAATCTCTGCAGACACCAAGGCGGAGCCTCTGAGAGCAGCCTCCGAGTCCTACCACACCAAACCACGCCTCTCCACGAGGGGGAGCTGCTGGGGTATTTTTTGTTTTTTTGCTTTTTTTAAATAATTTTTTTTCTTTTCGCCTTTTTCTGTACGTATTTTTTATTGTTATTACTTTTTTTACTTAAATTTAAAAAAAATTTTACTCTTTGTTTTTCTTTCTCCTTGCTCCCTTTTTTTTTTTTAACCTTCTTGCAATCCAGATACATTCTCCTATATCTCATCCCTACCTCTCCCCTCAACTGGTCATACACTTTTACTCTGTCCACTGTCCTTTATGGTCTCTGCCCCCCTTTATTTTTTTTTCTTTTTCTTTTTTTCTCCTCTTTTCGTCTCTTTCCTCCCTATTCTCTTTATTTTCTTTCTCCCTTTTAACATATTTGTTTGTTTGATTTGTCTTTGCGTTTGTGTGTTACTGTTCCCTCTGTGTTTGTCTGTCTGTTTTCCTTCTTAGGGCTACACCAAGAAACAAAGAAGATGACTCATGCAAATATCAGGACAAAAGTCTGGGGAGAAACTCCATCTTCATCCTGTCTACTAGTCTCAGAGTAAATAAGATTCCCGAATGGGGAACATAGAGATACAAACATATTGACAAAAAAATTGTCCTTGTTAAAAAAATAAAGGTATAAGTAGGTAAAGTCTCATGGAATAAATTCAAGGAATTTCATAATTCCCTCTACTCCTGAGTAGGTATATATAAATGATGGACAGACTTTTGGTATAAGGAGACCATCTCACCCCTAAGTTCTAGCTTGAAGAGACTATCCTTCCTTGCTACCCACTATTTTTATACTTTGGTGTAAGGCAGTGGTGCTAATGCTGAATGCATATTAGATTCTCCTAGGAAGTTTAAAAAATTTACCAGTGTCCTGGCTTCAGCCCTGCCGATCCTGATTTAATTGCTTTGGACTGGAGCCAGGCATTGGTTCTTTTACAGAGTGCCCTGGGTGATGTCAATGTGCAGCGTGGAATGAGAAACATTGGTTTACACACTAATATCTTTTACTCATCCCACTGGTCACCTACCATCTGTAATTAAACTAGTTCCATTCCCTTTTTTTGTGGAAAAGGAGTCCTTAAAATAAATTAAAGATAAGTGTTTAACCCTTACATTACATCACCATCTGATATGTGGTACGGTAGCTTTCACATCTGTCCATATCCTATCGTTATACAGAGTCATAAACTTTGTCCAAGGCACTTCTTTCTATTGCTTGCCCACATTCTTCCTCTCTCCACTGGCTCTTGTCTGTTGTGCCTACCTGCTGTGATTCTTCTTTCTCCATCTGGAGTTGCTCCTTTGACCATGACCCATACCACTGGATAACACACTGTGTCTCCATCTGTCAGTCTTTTTTTTTTTTTTTTTTCTACATGGGAGCTTGTAAATTGTTCTGGTGATTACACTTTGAGGCCTGAAAATTTTGATATATCTAGGAGAGATTTATCTGTTCTTCATCAAGTAATGATTTATCACAAAGAAGTGAGAATTTAAAATATCTTAGTAGGTCACTAGAAGAGGAATTTTAGCATAGTGAAGCATTTCCCAACATTAATTCTCCCCCAAATGATTCAGAAAAGATTGAAAATTGGTCATAAAATAAGTTGGTTAAAGGCTAAATTCTATGTCCCTGATTTGAAGAATTTATGTATATATTAATATACTAAAAGCCATGAAATTTTCTTAAATAGGCTTGTTTTTACTTTTATTTCTACAGTGTTTTCCAAAATTTTCTGACCTCATGATCCATGTTTTCCTTATAAAACTTTCTCTTGTCACATTGTGTATAAAATTACTCATCAATAAAGTCTCCATTTCTTTTGGGGGCTCCATCTGGAAGAGTTGGCAATAGATTCAAATCATATAATAACACGCAGAGTTCATTTATGAAAGATCAACAGTGGGAAATAAGAATAATGTAGTAAAGCTATCATTTATTAAATAATTATATATTATATTATCCTATGTAGCCTTACATATATATATATATATATACTCTGTGTGTGTGGGTGAGAAAGAGAGAGAGAGAGACTATGTTATGTATATGTGTAAATAAAGGTGATACTGAATATTTCTGTTAAAAATCTCATTGCATCAAGTCTTCATTTAATCATAAAGCAGGTATAATTATAATTTATAATCTATATCATCTAGAATCACGTTATAGAAAAGTAAACTTAGACTTTGAAAGATTAGAGCACATATCCAAGAGAACACAAGCTAAAACATCAAGAATCTGGAAGTCAAAAATCTTGTCCAATTCCAGGCATATTTTGTAACTCTTATGCTATGGTAGAAGTAAGTATAGGGTGAAAGTTGTACTGTAAAGAATTGTCCCGTCTTATTGCAGCTTGGATCGCTTTGCTTATCAATCAATATAAGCAGTTTATCTTATTTCAAATATTAATATATTCTTATTCTTATTCGTACCAGAAGCAGATTACTTACAATGACAACAACAAATTTAAAATAAAGAAGGAAATTCTGCTATTGTTACAGGCAGGCACCCAAGTTGATGCTAACCTTTTTAGCAGGCAATGCAAAAAGACAAAGAAAATTCAATGCATAACCCATTGCATCCAAAACATAAAAACAGAGTTAATTAACACAAACAAAATTTTCTGGATACTGAGATAAAATATTTTTGCTTCTCAAGGTTATTTATATTAGCACTGTGAACAATATCCGCATTCTATGTTTCATTGGATTGTATCTTATGAAGTTGTTCTTTTGTTTTGTTTTGTTTTAATGTAGGGCAAGGGCAATCCACCAAAGCCTGATTCAGTAGTGGCTGACCAGCCAGGCAGGGTGGTGGTGGAAGTACAGGCGGGAGGGAGGGTGCAGAAGGAATGCCATGCAATCCAGGTGCTGAGTTCTCTGTTGGTCTCTGCTAAATTCAAGGATGGATTATTGTAAACGATCTAAGGGAATGGATGGACTGTGATACTGTCAAGCAATCCTTCATAAATATTGTTTCTCTCAATCCAATGAAGCCTTTGATAGTTATTGAGCAGCAGAGAGTTCCAGGTTATATCCTTAGTATATACTTGGACAATCTATTATTTGACAGATAAAATCTGACCATCAGATATCTGTCTTGCCAGGTATTTCTATGAGGTCTCTTTTAACTCTATCCCCAGATCTACCTCCTCTGCATTATACTAAAAAAAAAGCAGCCTTTTTTTCTTTTTCAATAATCTTTCCTGAGGAAACGAGACAGCTCCAAAATGTCAGCATCTTTAATCTATCATTTCAAAGTAGTTTTCTGTAGTCTTCATCTTTTGTTGTTTGTTTTACTGCCAAAAATTAGAAAGGGTTAGGTGGTAATAAGGGAGGCCATGATATAGCCATTTATTACCCTTCTGGAACTGTTCCAAAGTCCCCATGCACATTAACCCCAGAAAAGGTGCTGATCTTTTCTTTGGCCATTCACCATATGGTGTGGTTTGAACCACACAATTGAAACAAAGAAAAGTTCATTGTAATTCCCTCTGGGAAATCTTTGTGACCACATGTTCTGGCACGTGGCTGTGGGTCTTGTACTTGGCACAGGCAGCAAGTAAAAAATCCTCTTCCACCATGAGCCTTGAAACTCATTTCCATGTCTGGAACTGGATCAGTTAAGTCACTGAGATTAAATAGTCGTATGCTTTAAAGGGCTATTTTCTGTGTTAAAACATGCCCATCATGACCATGGGGAAAAGATGCCCATATTATCCATCACTCAAGTTTCTAGACTTTGTCTAAAAAAGCAGATTGTGGAGATTCGAGACAACTAAAATATTGGTGGTGGATATTCCTAGTCTAACTCAACCAGAGCCTATCAGAGTGTGTGTGTGTGTGTGTGTGTGTGTGTGTGTGTGTGTGTGTGGGTGTGTGTGTGAAGGGAGTGGGGACTGGGTGAGGTGGGATGAGGGAGTGGGGAGAAAAAGTTAATTGATGGTATTTATCTTGCTTGTTTTCTCCTAGAAATTCTAAACTTGGCCAGTTTCCTTTTACAGGGACATAGAGCCAGAAACAAAACCATCTATTCCTGATTTCTGTAGTTGAAAAGATAAACAAGTTTTCTGGCTTTCAATCCTCTTCGATCAAATACTGAGAAGAGCTGTGTAAAGTCAGATCATTGCATGTTAATTGAGCTTTTTTTCTCTGTCATAGATGCTTTATAGAACATTAAAAAAATCTTCAGAAAGCTTTAGCACTTTCTATAAAATCTATTTTTTAGAGAACGTCAGTGTTAGATAGAAGGAGGAGTGGGTGAAAAGAACAGAAGAGAAGGGATAATCAGAGAATGGTTTATATTTGGGGGAAAAAACCTCTTTGCCTGTGTGGCATTGTTGATGATGACACAATCCATGTTGCAATGCTGTGAGCAGGTGACTGGGTTGTAGTAGAGGGAATAATCCTTCTTTGTAAGGAGGTCAAGAGATCTTCTACTTGTTAGATCATTTGCTTCAGTGGTGAAGTTTCTAAAACCAATGACATAATTGCATGGGAAAGAAGACATTTATCCGAGTGAACAAGGGAGAGGAAACAGACATAACAAAAACAGGGAGAGATAACACATGAAATCTGATGATATGCTAAAAAAACTAAAATTGGTGAAAATGGAAGGAGAATTTATGTACGTGTAAAAACTGAGGGGGAGGGCATCAAACCCGTGAGCCTAAGGTGCTAAAATCAGGTGCGTAAGTGAGTACAGAAAGGAACAGAAAGCAGGAAAACCTCAAATCTCAGTACATAACCCTGTTAAGTAAGAAAGAGGTTTTTGGAAAAGAGGAGGATGGAGAAGTCTGTGAATCACAGACATGGTAGTAAGGGTGTGGGAGTAGAGGGAGGAACAGGAGATGGGTCATAGTAGAATATATTCACAGCCATATGGGAATAAATGTTTGTGTGAGGAAAATCCAGGATATTGGGGCAAAATGGGAGGTTTGTTATTAATAATGCAATGGAACACAGACCTGGACTTCTAGTAAAAGCAAGAGGAGACAAGATTCCCTTGTGACCAGACGGTCCTCTAGTCTGGCAAACCCCTTCAGGGTTACAAAAATTTAAGAGGCAACATCCTGCGGTAGGGAGGACAGGTAACAGCTAGTGTAGGGCCACCGTTCTGCCCAGCTACTATAGCAAAGGGTACAGTTATCCTTGATAAATTTGCTATCTCCACCTATCTTCAAAACTGATTAAAGTATAGGTGTCATATAAAAATAGTATCATCACAACCACCAATGTTAATGATAAGTACTATGTATTAAGCACTTGATATGGGTCAGGTATTTTGCATGCAATATTTTGTTAATTTTAACAAAAATAGCCTTTGATGTTAGATACTACAATATTAATTTGCAGTGAGGTAATTTTAGCTCTTTGAGGGTAGGGCCATTGAAACATGAAACTAGAAATCTATCCAGGGTTTTCCAACTTCAGAAGACATAATCTTTCCAATCCTTCCAAATTGATTCCTACCTTATAGCTGAAATCAATTTCTAATAAAATCTCTTTGTCACTGTACTTTGGTGGTTCTCAAAATGTTGTCCCAAAACCAGCAGGACCAACATCACCTGTGAACTTGTTAGATGGTCAAACTCTCGGTTTGCCCCAGACCCACCAAATCAGAGAATCTTGGAGTGGAACTCAGAAACCTGCATTTTAACAAGTCCTCTGATCCTGAGACATGCTAAATTTTGGGAACTACTGTTTAGTCATAAATTTTTGTAGAATGCACAGGGCACATAGTTAATACTCCATCTTCCCTTTTTGTGTGTGCAAAGAATTTGAGCAACTGCTCAGTATGGTAACGGCATGCAATTCTGAATTTCAGCTTTGCAATAAAATCTCGTGAGAGACATTGTTTGGAAAATGGTCCCTCAACTTTTTATTGCTGTGTTAGACATACCCCAAGCCTCAAAATTCTATCCAACCAGGGGTCAGGTCTTAAAGAACCACAGTCGACTTCATCGTTGGTGATCCTGTCAGGCATTTCTCATGATATTTCAGCCATTCTTTGACCTCTATTTTCAAGTTATTTTCTCTTTCATGCCTCCAAAGACTTAAATCTGTTTCTACATTTCTTTTTGCCTAAAGGAAAGGTGTATTCGGGGCTACAGTTTATTTCAGCAAGGAGCCTCAGGAAATCTTAGCAGAAAAAGGTCATCACGTCATTACCTGCTATCAGATGTTAGAGCGCTGATATGAAAGTTTAGGCACTGACTTGATAAGCAGTGATGTTACTGGCAAACACTCTCTGGTAGACAGCAGTGAACAAATTTATTCTGTGAAATAACTTTGCCGAAATAGGGTTTTAAAGTTCTGACTTGAATGATTAAGCATTTTTAAAAATGACACTGTGCCTAGTATAGGGTGAACCATCTAAGAATGTAAATTGAATCAATGAGTATATGAATTCATACAAGAATCAGGAATTCAGACTACATTCTGAGAAGAGAAGGCACTAGTGTAATACATCCAATGATCGCTGGTCTATCTGGAGATGTGATTGATATCTCGGAGTAGTAAACACATAAAAAAGATGACTCTCAATCAAAAACAATTTTTCTAGTATTATCAATACCCAATAAATGTTTATGCTTGTTGCTGGTAACAATAAGGATATATTTTTAGAAAATAATTGTTTTTATTTACCGATGGAAATATTGAGAATTTTGTTGAGTTACTGCGTTCTGGGACATCTATTTATTGCTTGTATTCCCAAAGGTTCAAGGATTCCACACCTACAGATAACAGTACATTCTGAAGAGTCTTAATTATTTTGATTTCTCAAAAATTAACTGGAATAGTGAATACACAAAATTAATGAAGGGAAGTATGCCTCATGACACTAACTTTCATCTCTTCTGGAGTCTCTAACTCTCTGGACCACAGTCCTCCCCTGTAAAAGGAAAAACAAGATAATCGGATGTACAGGGGACTGATTTCTAATTCAGTTTGGGGTTTCCTGTGGAAAATTATCATACTGGGCATTTTTTTAATAGAAAAGAATTGAGTTTTTAATTAAAAAATCAACTTGTTAGCTGTCTGTGACCTTAGAATGTCTACAAGACCCCAAATTGGGACAAGATGCTTTTTCTCTACACAAGACAAAGGGCCTTTTGAAGTACCTTCTATCTGAGCTCTAGGCTCTTACTTTCACCTAGAAAAGGAGTCAGATGACTATTATTATACTGAGTATGTGCTTAGGAAACAATTAGGACTGTGCTACCCCATGTATTATCTCATTTAATATATGAAATGTAAGGGAAATAATATACAACTACATTACATTTACATTACAATTACAACTACATCATAACAGTAGAAGTAAGAAAATGTGCATTTTATTAGTTTCTATAACTTTTTCATGTGGAAAAATGAACAAGTTCCTTAAGAAACAGATTTAAAGCACTAGGCAATTGCACAGTGTTTGTAAATGCCTATTCTTTCATAGACTCGGTCCCAAGGGACTCTGTTAGATTAAAACTGTATTGGGGCACCCATCTTCCTTATTCATTGATAGCCAACGATCTCAAAACCAAAATCTAATCACTATAAAATAGATCAGATAGTCATTAAGCCCATTTCATGGATAAAAAGATAAAACCTCATAAATATTAAATAACTGGCATGAAGCACAGCTAATTAGTGCCTGGATACAACCTCAGGCAGGCTGACTGTGAGTCTGTGCTTTTACATCTGCTGCTGAGGCCTTTAATTATATAGTATGGGGATATACTGATGGTGTTGGACCTACCCCTTTTTTAGAATGTGTTTTTTCTTTTACCCTTAAAAATTGTGATAATCTTAATAGTCTTCCTCTTTAATAAAGTTCCATATTTTTCTTTTATTTATTTGTTTGTTTATTTATTAAATGTTTATTTATTTTTGAGAGAGAGAGAGAGAGAGAGAGAGAGAGAGATCAGGGAGGAGCAGAAAGAGAATGAGAGAGAAAATCCCAAGCAGGCCGAGCTTGTCAGCACAGAGCCCAATGTAGGGCTTGAACTCATGAACTGTCATGAGATCATTACCTAAGCAGAAATCAAGAGCTAGAAGCTTAACCAACTGAGCCACTTATGTGCCCCCAAATTCTATATTTTTAAATTGTATCTACTTTGTAAGGAAGATGAAACTAACTTTATCCTATCTTAGAAACATTAATGAAGCTGTGAACTTATTTAAAGTAAACTGTCATCATCAAGACAGTATGGTATTGGCACAAAAACAGACACATGGACCAGTGGAATAGAATAGAGAGCCCAGAACAGGACCCACAAGTGTATGGCCAATTAATCTTTGACAAAACAGGAAAGAGTATCCAATGGAAAAAAGACTGCCTCTTCAACAGGTGGTGTTGGGAGAGCTGGACAGCAACATGTAGGAGAATGAAACTAGACCACTTTCTTACACCATTCACAAAAATAAACTCAAAATGGATGAAGGACCTGAATGTGAGACAGGAAACCATAAAAAACCTAGAGGAGAAAGCAGGAAACTGCCTCCTTGACCTCAATCGCAGCAATTTCCTCCTCAGCACATCCCCAAAGGCAAGGGAATCAAAAGCAAAAATGAACTATTGAGTCCTATTCAAGATACAAAGCTTCTGCAAGGCAAAGGAAACAATAAAAAAAAAAAAAACTAATAGGCAACCGCAGAATGGGAAAAAATAGTGGCAAATGGCCAGATAAAGGGCTAGTATCAAAAATCTACAAGAAACTCACTAAACTCCATACCCAAAAAACGAATAAGCCAGTAAAGACCTGAACAGACACTTCTCCAAAGAGGACATCCAGATGGCCTACACGCACATGAAACGATGCTCAACATCACTCATCATCCGGGAAATACAAATCAAAACCACACTGAGTACCACCTCACACCACTCAGAGTCGCTAAAATGAACAAATTAAGAGACTATAGATGCTGGCGAGGATGTGGAGAAACAGGCACCCTCCTACACTGTTGGTGGGAATGTAAACTGGTACAGCCGCTCTGGAAAACAGTGTGGAGGCTCCTCAAAAAACTGTCAGTGGAACTCCCCTATGACCCAGCAATGGCACTGCTGGGAATCTACCCAAGGGATACAAAAGTGCTGATGCATAGGGGCACATGTACCCCAATGTTCATAGCGGCACTTTCAACAATAGCCAAATCATGGAAAGAGCCTAAATGTCCATCAACTGATAAATGGATCAAGAAGATGTGGTATATATATATATGTATATGTATATATATGTGTGTATATATATATATATATATATCATAAAAGTCTTTTGAATGCTGAGAACAAACTGAGGGCTGAGGTGGGAGGGGGGAAGGGGAAGGGAGGTGATGGTTGTGGATGGGGCACTTGTGGGGAAGAGCACTGGGTGTTATATAGAAACCAACTTGGTAATAAACTATTTAAATAAAAAAATAAAATATGCAAGAATATTTAATAAGCAATATGCGAACAACTCGGGGTGGCTGTTTTGTACTAAGATTATTAAAAAAAAGATTATTTCTATGATTTTCATGCAAATATAAATTCATTATTTGGGCCCTTGTTCTAATAATAGTTCTTAAGGAGCATGAGAATTACACATGCTTACAAAGACATTTGCATGGTTGGAAAGAACATAGGGAAGGTACAGAAGAAGAGGTAAACTGAAAAAATCAAACTGAAAGTAACAACACACAAGCTTACTAATTGAAATGTAACTGAATTAAAGAACTGTGCTTGAAACCAAGGTAAGTGGAACTCCCTTGGGGAGCTGGTACTCACTTGAGCAATATGACCTGCACTGAATAGGATTTCTGACTTGTCTCACTAGAGAACATGTCCAACCTCTCATCAACTTTCTGATCCTTGAATTTCTTCTTGATTTGACAGCATCTTTAAAAAATGGGGTTTTGTTCCATCGTGTAATAGAATATTTAAGTTTCAGTGGAGTCCTGACTCACCTCAGTGAGACATAGGTAATTATGGAACCCTTTTGAAATAACAGTTCCTGACAATTTGTCCAGGTTCTTAGTATCAGCCTGGAGCCCTGAATACATACCAGTGGAAGCATGACCCCTGACTTAATCAGTTTCAAAATTTTCTTTTGCAGCTTCATAACTGGCTTTTGATAATTCCTAATGTACCTCTTCATTACCGACTACAAACCTTTATTCAGAATCCTATACAATTGCTTCTTAAAATACCATCAAAGACTAATTCTCTAGAACCTGAACTTTTATGGTCACACAGTACTGTAAAAAATTAAGTTCACTAAAAAGTGTGACCAAACTTAGACTGAATTTTATTGCAGCACAGCTGGATAAATGAATATTGAATGGATATTTGCATAGGGAAAAAACGGTACAATTACACCAACCTTTTTCAGAAGTAGAGTTTGAAAAAGTGCAACTGACTTCAAGAAAAGGGTTATGGTCACATTTGTGGTCATGCAGTTATCAAGCGCACAGCTGCCCATACTTTATCAATTAACAGTAGGTCCATTCTCCAAGGACAGACTTCTGGGAAGCCTTCCCTGATCACATTAGTCCCCAATGATTTGTCTCCTCACTAAACTGTAGTGCCACTCTCTGAATCACACTGCTCAATAGTATTTATATGCTCCTTTACTGCATTCCATGTATTCAGTCTTACTTAATCAACAGAATTGTAAGCTCTTCAAGGGCAGAGACCAGACCTGGTTTGCATATTCCCCCAGGTTTTTAGCAGATGTGTCTGCTAAGAAATATTTTGTTGAAGGATTCACTGAATCAAGTGCCTGCCTATTACTCCCTTAGGTATCTAGATGACATTTGAGCAGGGAGACACAGGCCTCAAAGAGGAAAGAGAGATTTGTCTCAATAGAACTGGCCAAACAATTTGAGTCAAATTGAGTCAAACATTGAGTCAGATCAATAAGCATTTATTACCCAGACTACTGAAGGCTACATTGATCTTTCTTTTCTCTGAACTTCTGAGCACTCTTGTCTCTAATACTAAACACAACTCTCTCTCATGTGGTCTCTTCTATCATGATTTAACAGTTCTGGGTGTGTTTATCTTATTTCCCCACTGTTAGGTTGTATTAGGTTGAATCAACTGATAATTACTGACACTTAAATGTTTTGATCTGCACATATTTTGGCACTGTGTGGATTTATCTAAAATATTGCTTAAAGAGGATACATGTCCTGTTTTGTTTATCAAGTCATTTCCCAGCCTGAGAGCTTCAAAGGTGTTAAATACTTATTCAATCAATTCAAACATAAATCAAAGGTCAAAGTCTCAGAAATTATGCTTTATGATAAGTGATTTAAATGACTTCATATTTATTCGGTTATATTCAACTTGTGCACTTAAAATATCAATATATCTATATCTACCAATGTATTTTAATGAGAATTAGCTTTCAAAAAAAAAAAAAAGACAATCAACCATGGATCTTGCCACTTAAAAATCAGAATGTTTGAGAATCTGTAATAAGTATAAGCGTACACATTCTCTCACCCAAAGTGCAGAATCTAGTCATTCCACAGAAGTGTGGATTCTAAGAGGCCTGCTATCTGTGCCAGGCAAGTCAGTGAACCAACTTTTTAGAGCATGTGGTCTATTCAATGTGTGAAGATTTTTCCAGAATAGAGATTCCACTAGCTGTATTGATAACCTATTTTAGTGTCTAATTTCCCTGGCAGTGAAGAAATTCCTTTGTATGTCTAGCATAAATGTCTTACTACAATTTAAGCCCATTTTTTACTTATCTAGCTTTTTGTAAAGGTATGTCACTATTGATCAACTATTTCCTCCTCTTCCTTCTCTGCCTGGATTGTGAGAAGATTTAGAAATTGCCATGTAGTTAACAAGCACTAAGGAACCTGCCTGCACCATCTGTGCTTATTTAATATGTTTTAAAAAATCTTAGCTGAAGAGAAAGAAAATGTAGTAGGGTTTCAAAATGATGGAAGTAAAATAAGCAAGTAGTGACTAGGTTCAAAATACTAGCCTTACAAAGAATTGTTATTATAATTAGTGCCAATGGTGATAGACAATCTTTTTGCAACTCTCTCTGAGAAACATCTGTGAAATATGTCCTGGAAACAGCCTGGCTACTGACTAACTGTCAAACACAGACTAAAATACCTGTAGCCCTCAAATAGAGAATTCTGCCTTCCTGAGTGTTTTTTCCTTCCTTTCTGAAACATGTCAAGCAAGCTTGCCACTTATTTTCTTCTTCCCGTCCTCTCTCCCTGACCCAACATGAAAGAAGCTTAAGGAACATTTTAAGACTCTCTCGTCTATGAAGACTCTTCTCATTTCTGATCTTTTGTGTTTGTACATTTTTAAATGTTTATTTATTTTTTGAGAGAGACAGAGAGACAGAGAGAGAGAATGAGTAGGGGAGGGGTAGAGAGAGAAGGAGACAGAGAATCCGAAGCAGGCTCCAGGCCCTGAGCTGTCAGCACAGAGCCTGATGTGGGGCTCGAACCCACGAACCATGAGATCATGACCTGAGTTGAAGGTGGATGCTCAACTGACTGAGCCACCCAAAGCCCCCTGATCTTTTGTGTTTGTAATCAGAGTCTATAAGTTAGCTGTAGGTTTGGTTTGTTTTCCAAATGACTCATATGATTTCATTTTCTGTCCCTAGTTATACTGTAATATTCTTTAGGGCAATAATACACATTAATTGATTAACAGTCCCTGACAAAATGATTCTTCTTTTAGATTTCCAGGCAGAAGAGAAGAACTTCTGTATATCAAAACATATGCACGTGTGCATACATACACATTAGAAATCACTGGAGATTCTGATCCAATATATGAAACAAGTCAGATTTCCACTGTTGGCTCCTGGCTTCTCTTAATTTGGCATTCTTGAGCTAGCCTGTTTGTCCGATCTAATTTTGGTAAGCAACAGAGAAATAATGGTGGTTTGCTGGATAGACCAACACCAGTTTGGCAAGGCCCAGTAAAAATGTTGAGACTAACTCCTGTGTCATCCACATGCTGAGACTATTTTAAAGCCTTCTTCAGCCACACCATGAGCATATCTTCTTGGACTTTCTCATTACATCAGGGCGTAGTTTTCTTCAGCTGGTTGTGTCTGTGAAACCCATAACTCCTTCATTTTTTATAAATTTTTTAATGTTTATTTACTTTTGAGAGAGAGAGAGAGAGAGAGACAGAGCTCGAGTTGGGGAGGAGCAGAGAGAGGGAGATACAGAATCTGAAGCAGGCTCCAGGGTGTCATTCGGAGCCTGCAGTGGGGCTTGAACCCACGAACTGCAAGATCATGGCCAGAGTCAAAGTCGGACACGTAAATGACTGAGCCTCCCAGGTGTAAGATGCCTTGTTTTAATTAACAGTTTCGACCATAATCTATATAGAAACAAATTTAAAAATGGAAACACATTATATTGAGGAGGTGAGAAACCATGGCTCCTGATCCAAACTATGGACATGAACTTCATAAGTTACAGTGTGGTCTTGGGCAGGTTACTTAAACTTTCTGATCCTCAGTTTTGTCATCTCTAAAATGGGGATGGTAATCATACTTACATCTCAGAGTTGTATTAGGAATAAATAACTTAATGTATATTAAGAAGTTAGAAGAAGACTTGGTACTTAGAGGCACTATGTAACTGTCAGCTAGTAATTACATTAAAACATTTAAAAAAAGATTTAAAAGACTCAGTGTGTGTTCTGTGGGATTATAAAACACATGGGTTGATGGATACCAAAGGGTAGTATAGACAAAGTGCAACAGAGGAATAGTGCAGGGCATGCCTCGGTTGCTGAGGGAATAAGGCTTTCATAGAAAAGGAGCTAAAGGAGATTTCTGAATGAGGAAAAGGAACTTCTAAGAAGCAAAGCAAAGGAAAGCAATTCCAGGCAAAGGGAACATCTATACAATGGAATTGTACTAGGGACAATGCACATAGCACAAACAGACCACCAAGAGGTAGTCTCTGCCTTAAAAAAGCTTATTTGCAGGGAGTATAGTACACATTATAAATAATCATAGCATTGGAGAGAGTGTAATGAAGTCCTTGTGAGCACTGAAAAGTAGTAAATAGCCACATAACTGAAGCTGTCGTTACTGCATATCATTAGATCCTCATATCAACTTTATATTGTGGATATTTTCTCCATTTTACAAAGAAAGAAACTGAAGTATACCAAGGTTGAAAAAAATTTACCCAAGGTCCACAACTAGTTAGTGGAGAAAGATCTGCAACCTAAATTCATCTGTTATGGGGGGCACCTGGGAGGCTCAGTCAGTTAAGCGTCCAACTTTGGCTCAGGTCATGACCTCATGGTCTGCAGGTTTGAGCCCTGCGTCGGGCTTTCTGCTGAGGGCTTGGAGCCTGGAGCCTGCTTCAGATTCTGTGTCTCCCTCTCTCTCTCTCTGCTCCACCCCTGCTCATGATCTTCTCTTTCTGTCTCTCAAAAATAAATAAAGCTTAAAAAATGAAAAATAAAAAAACAAATTTATCTGTTACAATCATAAAATTAACAATTAATTATGTTTGGTTATATTTAAACCATATATGAATTGAAGAATAGAAACTGCATCAGAGATATTTGGGTTTGGGAGGTGGTGTTAGGCACCTGGTTCCCAAAAGTAATATTTTGAAAAAACAACCCCAACTGAGAGGCAGTTCTTTAAAGTGGACTTATCTTCTTTTCTCTTAAATAAAGCACCGCTGAAGAGGCTGCTTTTTCATACAATATATACACCGAGGGGAATGGTAGGTAGGTAGGTAGGTAGGTAGGTAGGTAGAATATCTACATGTTAACATTTACTGAATTACTCTCTAGGATTGTTTTTAACAGAACTTATCAAACTAAAACTAAAACCCTGGCAAACATTAATCATGCTAGTATAGATTGTTGGTTTGAAGATTATATCAGAATTGTTTGCCTTGTACATCCTTATGAACAGTCTAGATAAAAAAGAGAATAACATGAGCCAGAGCCAGGAGACAGAGGAAATTTGCAAGAAAAGGTGTGTTATTTTTCTACCAGTCACCTAATCCCATCGACCTTTCCTTCAATGTTAAGCTATTCTGGTCTATTCGGCTTGCTGTTTATTTTCTGTGTGGGTGTGTTTTCATTTCTTGTCTTTCGTTGACTTTTATCTCCTAGGTTCACAGGTCACTCGCTGGCTACCTTCTCCCTGACTTCTAACAGGAAACTGGGTCTTCATATCCAAAACTAAGTGAGAGCACTAATTCAGTTATCCAACTGGTTCGGATAAAAGCATTTATGCATCTGAACTAGCCATCTAATTGATTCTTTTTTCCACTTTACTTACCACATCTGTCCTGTGAGTACTGTCAGTCACATTCCAGCTGAAGCCATAATTACGCCCATGAATGTTCACTCCATTCAGTCAAACAATCAATTTAACTGACTTTCCCCCTCTGCTGACTTGACTGGTCAGTGGGAGTGACAGATTAGTTGTTTCAGAGTCTTATAGAAATGGCCTTCGAATTTATGTTATAAAAACTTGTCTTAAGCTAGTGCTGGGTGTTCTCTGATGCTTTCTGTATCCTGTGCCGTTATTAAAGACTCCCTCCATGAGTGAGTGGCAGAACAGCTTTAAAACAATTACAAGCTTTTAAAAAGTAATTACCAGAGAATTCCAATGCAAACAAAATATCTATTTTGACTACCATGAACAACTCTGCACAAACATTTCTCTCATTTCTCTCTCTCCTGTTCTCTCTCTCTCTGTCTCAGATGTAGCTATCCATTTCACAGAAGATTTAATTACAAATTTGTCTTCCTTATCTTCAGGGCCCACACTGCTGCTTGAGAAAAAATAGAAATAATGCAGGTACT
Organism: Suricata suricatta; assembly: GCF_006229205.1. Taxonomy (NCBI): domain Eukaryota; kingdom Metazoa; phylum Chordata; class Mammalia; order Carnivora; family Herpestidae; genus Suricata; species Suricata suricatta. The sequence continues at coordinate 86,689,789 of NC_043702.1, read as the reverse complement.
GGTGGCAGAAGAGTTAAGGGTCCAGAGAGGTTGAGGATAAAGATTTAAGGTTAGGAAGGATTATTTTTTTTAATAGTAACACATGACCTTGTAATCATTAGCTAAAAATGTGCTATTTATAATTCATCAGTAATTAACATATTCTGAGAGAGAAAGTTGACGCATCATAATATCACACACTTCCACTTATTGCTGTATAAGAAATATTTTTAAAAAATTTTTTTAATATTTTTATTTATTTTTGATAACAGAGAGAGACAGAGCATGAGAGGGGGAGGGGCAGAGAGAGAAGGAGACACAGAACCAGAAGCAGGCTCCAGGCTCTGAGCTAGCTGTCAGCACAGAGCCCGACGCGGGGCTCGAACCCACGAATGTGAGATCTGACCTGAGCCGGAGTCGGAGGCTTAGCCGACAAGCCACCCAGGCACCCCAGAAATATTTTTAAAATAAATGACATTTTGGATATAGTGTTTTTTGCTTGACTTATTTTTTATTTGCTTGTTTTGTTTTGCTTTGTTTTGTTTCTCTTATTGAAGTAAAATATACCACCCCTTTCTGGTACATATCTCTATACATACAGATATGCAAATATAATATATCTGATACATAGACTGTTTTCTCAAAATCTGTACTTTTGTGGAAGATAAGTCTAAGACATGGGATTTTATGCATTTGTTAAATTCATGTGAACACTTCTCTAAGAATACTACAATCCTCTGAAGCTCTTCTACGTAGTACAATAGCCTTTAGCCACATGTGGCCATTGAGCACTTGAAATGTGGCTAGTCTGAACTGAGATGTGTTCCAAGAGTTACTTAAGAAAAAAGAAGACTGCAAAGCATCTCATTAGTAATTTGTTTAACGATCACCCGTTGTAATGATATTTTGGATATTGTGGGTTAAATAAAACATATTACGAAATTTAACACCACCTATGCCTTTTTGCTTTGTCACGTGACACTAGAAAATTTTAAATTTTCTATGTGACTTGCATTGTATTTCTCTCTGCTAGCACTGGTCTAGATAGAGAAGGGCCGCCTCATGAATCTGTAAAAGCATGGAGAGAAAAGACTATTCTATCTGTAAGATTTGGGCCTCAGTGGAGACAGAAGCTAGCACTTCCATGAGGAGTGAAACCGATTACCTACCGACATGCATTCTTAATTAGTCTTGGAATTAGAAGCCTTCTTAAGTCCACAGTGGTGCCCACTGGCTAAATTTTTGGCAGAAAACTAGTTCCATTTCAGCTAGAGGGAAAATGTGGTTGGAAGGAGTAGAGGAAGAGAAGACAAGAGAAGGAAGGCCAAAGCATTGATAGAACTTCAACATTAAACATAAACAAAATTAACAGTTGCCTAGTTTGGTTCCATTTAAGTAGAACAAAAACAGCTAAGTCACTTGATAAATTATGTACTTCCTGCCAAGAAGCAATCTATATTTCCATTTGTTTTCCTGGTCAGCACCCACTGAGGCAATTTTGTGATTTAGCATAAGCTAGTCTTGTGTTCTTATAGCATGTTTTTTGGAAATGTTGCTTTTCTTTGCCAAGACTTTCTTCCCATTGGTACCTTAATAAATAGATGGCTTTCTACCGCTATATTTTTCTTTTTTATCCTACTTGTCAGGGTTAGAACTATACTCCTTGAGAATAAGTTATTCAGCAGTGAATTTTCTCAGTATTACAGTTAATATCTTGGGACAGTGTTTACCACGCACACAATACAACAAAAAGTAATCATGGAGTAGAAGACCAATAGAATATATAAAAGGACATTTGCTGTTATAGTCGTAGAACTTTACTTTAAAATATCTCATCCAAAAATCTGCAGAAAATTTCCATATCCAATCAGTCGAATTGAAAGCCTGGCTCCTGTTTAACAGTTCCTTGTTTGGGGACCACCTTCTATTCTTTTGAAACACATGAGAGCATGGTTGTCATGAAAATGTAATGCTTCTCCTTGAAATGCTAATCCTTGTTGCCACTTTATCATCCCAATGAACCTGAACCCTCCAATGGGGAATTTTATTAAGATGATGGCATTCTTTGTGTGTTTAGAGAGATGATCTCTTCTGAAATAGATAAAACTCTAAATCATTCCCAAGCATCACAATACCTTTGCTATGAGTCAGGCAAAGACACATGTGGTCAAACAAATGCTGGAGTAAAAGCCAACAATCAGGATGATTGTTGCTTCTGCATGTAGATTGAGACTATACTAATAAATTAAATAAGCAGTACTTTCAAATGATTGTAACATAGGGGGATTCTTTTTAAACACTTACTTTTGGTGGTTTATTATAAGGAACAACTCAGGAACAGCCAAAATGGAAGAGATATATAGGGTATGTATGGGGGGAGGGAGAGGCATAGGACTTCGGAGCTCTCTCTGGGTCCATCACTCTCCCATCTTCGCGTGTTGACCAATCCAGAAGCCTTGGAAGATAAATGTAGCACTTTAAAAAAAATTACTATATACTTTATGTCTAGCTTGGCAACATTTTAAATCACTTTTTAAATCAGAATCTATCACTATCTTCCACATATCCACACTAGCCACAGTTTCAACCTACATATTATTCTAAGAGGCCATCAGTATAATCTCCAAGGACCTGAATTTGAGGGCCGTCTTTGTCCTAACAGAAAGTGCATGCCTCTCACCCTTTATCTTCTGAAATGTAACTTTTCATGTGGAGGTTCAACTCTAGGAAGTTATACTTTTCCCTCTATCTGTATTAGGAGTCATGCTGCGAACCCCGCACAAATTCCTATTACAGTCTTTACTACACTGAACGTGAAGTTATCTTTCTATCTGGGTATCACTTGAACAAGATCCCCTTAAAGCAGGGACCATCTGACTACGTCACCAGTACCTAGGACACCGCTTAGAATATATAAAGTGATTAGTGTCTTGTTGAACTTTTTACAAACAAATACTGGGCAAATTAGATTTTTGCCTCAGTAGGAAATTCCCCCATGCTCTTATTCCTAGTGCTCTGTATTGTGCTTCCAATAAAGCACTCAGTAGAAGTACTTCATATGTGCATAAAATTTATGCCAATAGAACAAATGAACTTGGGGAGTATAGGAAAGAGAGAGAAACTGTTTACTTAGTGCTGATGAGTTCTTCTAATAAAACACTTAATGAGCATTTAATCCCAGAGTGAGCATGAGATGGAAGACCTACATTTGTGATTCCTGTAGTTTGCCTCAGTTTGCATTTGCTTTCCAGAAAGTGAACATCTTGCTATACAGATTCTACTTTTTAAATATCTATTTATCAATCTATCATCTAATCTATCTGAGATAAAGACCAGCAAGAAACCTACCACAAAAGAAACAATGGTCTAATCCCATAGATAGGAAAAATTGCCTGACCATATGTAATGAAGAATGGTATTTTGATGCCAAATTTGTTATGTTTTTATGGACGATTTAAGGGATAATCAAGAGTACTGGAAATGCACAAACCTCCTCTATTTCTTCATAGTAATTAAGAACATGAACTTTCTGTATCAGATAGATCTGGAGCTGACAGTTGGTTCTGAAATCACAGATCAGAAGTTAAATTAAAAAAAAAAAGTTATGTAATGTCTTTAGGCTCTAGTTTTCCTATCTGCAAAATGAGATAATAATAGAAATCAGATGAGGAATTATTTACAGAGAATCAATCATTCTCCAAATCTTACTAAATATTCTACCATATGGTAGGCATAATAATGGCAATGCATTTAGCTAGTAGTAGTATTATTCTTATTTCTCATTGTTTTTGCTGTCCTGCTTTCCTGATGTGCTGCTCTTGAAACACACCACTCCATTCTTTCCCTGGTGATCACCTTTCTGTGAAGCCTCATTATCTCAGAATGACGTAATTTTCTCAAGTCTGCATTATGAATAAATGGAATATTCTGATAGTTGTGTTTAAATTCAAAGGGGGAACTTTGGCTTTTGTAGTTATTAAGCATTCTCAATATAAAGAAGTGATTAAATGTCATATGTATATACTCCATTTCATATTCTTCATAGTAAGAATTTTAAAAATTATTTTTAAAATAATTTCTTCCTAAAATTCAGCAAATAAATAAATGAACAAACACCTATCATTACATTTCTCAACTTTTGGCTAACTGGAATATGAACTACATTCATAATCACTTTGGAATTTGTACATTATTGATCTGTAGGAATCAACACAAGAAAAGCATAGCTCTGAAGTAGACTTAGAAGGAGAAAAATGTTATTTTTTATTTAAACCTTACATTAGTTATTTATGTAGTTCTTCACTATATTAGAATAAGCACATTAATTTATTTCTCATTTATGAAAGGTTAATATTTTTTTAACTTGAAATTTATCACTGGATGTAATAGTGTATAAAATGTGTTTGTAGATTAACTATATTTGAAAATTCTTAATTATAATTTTAAATTGAGTAAATGGTCATTAAGCTGGGTAATGGCCATTTACAGAGGAATTGGTGATTGATACACAGTCATATAAAGTTGCCATGTCCAATACTGCTCTAATAAGAGATTTATCTTGGATCTGTGTTTCTAAAATTAATGATTAATTCATTTAATTTAGCATAATACCTCATGGAGGACCTGTCCTCTCTTCTTATTTTTTTATTTTAGAGAGCAGCATTAGCAGAGGAAGAACTATTCAAGATTCAGTTTCCTGCAAATTCCCAGTAGCAATCATCTCTTATTTGCAATATTTCTAGTGCACATATTAGTTACTTTCCTATTCCAAAGACATTTTGACATATTGGCATTATCCCTTGCTGAACATGTGAAATTAACATAACATTTTTTTCATATCTTTTGGGGAAAGTTATCTTTCATCTAAAAGATCAGGCATTTAGTTGAATGACATTCTGCCTTATAGTCCAAAATGAACCCAATTTGAAGGTAAATTTCTTGCTTTATTTGTTAATAACAAGACAACTCATCCAGTTTATGGTCAAATTATTGAATTGGATTTGAATTATAGTTCTTCCAATTTATAACATCTCATTTGCAAGAATCACCACTTGTAAGGGTTTGTGACACATTTCCATTCACGCTTATCAATTGTGTCGATGTCCTAATAACACAAGGGAAAGGTAATGCCCAGGGTTGAGGTTTACATAAAGTCATACTGACCCAGGTGCTAATTAAAAATTAAAAATGTCTTCATTCCAACACCAGAGGTACTGAATATAAATCTTTGAATACAGAACAATTAAATCTACACGTTAATATTTTATAATATTTACTAATATTTAGATATTAGTATTTACTAATCATTTTGTTAGGCACAAAGACATAACTTGATAGTCAGTGAGCAGATCTCCATGTGGAGCAATATCCACCATCAAAGATGCTGAGCATGTAACTCAGTGACCATCTATACTGGGTAGTGTATTTTCAGTTGTGGATTATGGGCAATATATAAATTGGTTGAAAATATCATATATCTGGAGTAAAAGCTGTCTGAATCATTAAGGCCAAGTGTCCTGCTCAGGTCAAATAACAGAAACATTGGAAGTTGAGGAGAGTGATGCCTATTGTAGTAAGTTCAGGGAAAATAAATATTTGTAAAATAAACTAGCCACAGCTTCCCATAGACTGGGATAACCGCGTTTTGAAAAGTGAGGGGTACCGCAAAGGAAGCGTGGTTGTAATCAGGAGAACTTAGGACTTAGGCGGAATCTGCTCCCTGGTGTTAAGGAAGTTTAATGCAAACAACCAGGAAGTTGGAGAACCCAAAAGGAAACAGCCTTCACTCTGAGTCGTTTTCCTGCACAGCTCCCTCTCCCTTGCTTCAGTAAATGTGCACACAGTAAGCTCAAAATATTTGCTTTGAATCTCTGTGGAATCAGCCTCACCTGGGAATTTGTGCCACAGGCAAAATCTCAGATCACACCCCAGACTGATTCAAACCTGCAGATACGGGGGAGGGCATACCCTGCAGATGAACGTCATGCCCACAGGATTCACATTTCCATAAAAATCCAAGAGCCACAGTCCTGAAATTTTTTGTAGTTCAAATATAAGGGAACTAAACCTTCTTGTTTCACTTTCTTCCTAGCATGCCCTCCTAATCCTATTTTTCACTCTGGATCCCAATATCTTGTATAAAGCTTTCCTCAAGCACTAGGTTTCAGGAAATCCTCTCTCCTAGGACTATATATATTTTAATTAGATACTTCTACATTAATTTCTATTTATGCTTTTTAAAAAATATGATGTTTATGTAATGTGTTTCTTTAGCATTCAGCAGTAAGCTTCTCTTGCTTTTATTTATTTGTGGTAAGTACTTATTTATAGTAGAAATGTTCTAGATTTTTGGGACTATGCCCAAAGAGGACCCAAACATATAATTCTCTCTATAATAAACAAAAAGTTAGAAGTTTTCAAATATGAATGTGGAGGAGTAAGAGGAAAGTCTCATGCAATTGTGGGGATTGGGCCAGATTATCTATTCGGATTTTCTTCTGTGTGACTTCCCTTTCTTATGGGGAGCAAAAGGCTAAAACAAAAATTTTTCCAATTCATTTTTGGCTGGTGATCCAAGTTTGATTCAGGTTCCACATCAGATACAATCACTTGAGATCTGACATTTCAACTCAGATTACAGCTACTGAGCATGTGTTTTATCAATCCGGATTATAGTAAATACGGTGTGGTTTGGGAGCCAAACACTGTCTCTGAGGCTTGCTGATTTACAAAAATGGCTTCTTGATAGTAGAAAATGTGGCATGTGTAGGACCCTGAAGCGATCGTGGCAGCAGCCCTAATTGTGCACATGAGGTTTCCTAAGTGGAGCACAGAGATTCTGTTCTGGAACTAGTTACTGTAGCTAATTTAGCAGCTCAGACTCAGGCCATCTTATATTTATATGTATAACAATGGATGTCCCCTGATTTGAGAAGCAGCTTCCCTATCAGAAGCAGCTCCTTTGACAGCCTGGTTCTGTAGTAGAGATTTGAGAATAGATTCTGGAACCTCATCCTACTCCAAAGAGAATATACAGAATACATAGAACACATTAAAGGCTATTTTTAAATATAAATCAAGTAATAAGTTGAATAATGTATGACCCTGATAATAGGTCTCACCACTGTGATTTCTTTCTTTTTTACCTCTAGTTAATTTCTGCTTCTTTCTCCCCATGTTCATCCGTTGTCTTGCGTTTCAGAGAAAAGGTAAGATTAGACTGTACACTCAGCTATAGTAGTTTTCTTGAAATGCAAGGCCCTATTTCTTCTTCTTCTTTTTTTAATGTTTATATATATTTTTGAGACAGAGCATGAGCGGGGGAGGGACAGAGAGAGAGGGAGGGACAGAGTCCGAAGCAGGCTCCAGGCTCTGAGCCATCAGCACAGAGCCCAGTGCAGGGCTGGAACTCATCAACCGCGAGTTCCAGCCCTACATTGGAACCAAAGTCCAGGTCAGTCCAGCCCTGACCTGAACCAAAGTCGGACTCTTAACTGACTGAGCCACCCAGGCGCTCCTGCAATGTCCTATTTCTAATTTGCATTGTTTGATTTCTCTTCATTACAGTACAATGATGTTAATTCAAATCGAACTCATTTTCCATTTTATCCTCAAGTGCACACTCTCTTACATTTTTTCTTCTCCCAAAGCAAAAATCAGAACAAAACAAAACAAAATAACTTACTGCTAAACTTCTCTTTTTTCCTCATTTTCTTTTTTTTGGAAGTTAAATAATTTTTTAATTTATGTAAACAAAACAAAACAATTTACCCACTTCTACCACCCTTCACCATTCACCTGTTATAACTACCAATCTGTTTTCTGTATTTATGAGCTTGTTTGTTTTCTGTGTTTTGTTGTTTTTTTTTAATGTCCTACACATAAGAGAAATCATGTGGTGCTTTTCTCTGTCTGACTTAATTCACTTAGTATAATACATTTTATGACTTCAAGGTTCATCCATGTTGGACATGGCACAAATGGCAACATTTAAATCTTTTTCATAAATGAATAATATTCCATTGTGGTTTATTCTTTTATCCATTGATGGACATTTAGATTATTTACCTAATCTGGCTATTATAAATAATGCTGCGATAAACGTAGGGGCATATGTATCTTATTGAGTAAGTGTTTTTATTTTCTTTGGATAAATACCCAGAAGTGGAATGGTAGTTTAATTTTTTTTTTTAAGCATACTCCATACTGTTTACCATAGTGGTCGTACCAATTTACATTCCCTCCAACAGGGAATGAGGGTTCTCTTTTGTCTGCATCTTCACCAACACTTGTTGTTTCTTATCTTTTTGATAAGAGCCATTTTAACAGATGTCAGGTGACATCTTTTGAGTTTTGCTTTGCATTTCCTCAATGATTAATGATGTCGAACATCTTTTCATTTACATGTTGGCCTTCTGTAGGTCTTGAGAAAATTTTTAAATTCTTTATTCATGTTTTAGATCAGATTGGGGTGTTTTGTGATTACATTGTAGGAGTTTTTTTTTTTAAGTTCATTTATTTATTTCAAGACAGAATGAGTGTGTGCAAGTGGGGGAGGAGCAGAGAGAGTGGGAGAGGCAGAGAATCCCAAGCAGGCTCCATGCTGTCAGCACAGAGCTTGATGCAGGGCTTGAACTCATGAACCATGAGATCATGACCTGAGCTGAAATCAAGAGTCAGATGCTTAACTGAGTGAGCTACCCATGTGCCCCAATGTATGAGTTTTTTATATTTGGGGGGTATTACCCTCTTAGCACACATTATTTGCAATTATTTTCTCCCATTCTGTAGGCTGCCTTTTCATTTTGTCGGGGATTTCCTTTGCTGTGCAGAAGTCCTTAGTTTGATGCTGTCCACTTACTTGTTTTTGCTTCTGCTACTTTTGCTTTTGGTGACATATTCCAAAAAATTATCACCCAGGCCAATGTCAAGGAGCTTACTGCCTATGTTTTCTTCTAGAAGTTTTACAGTTTTAGTTCTCACATTCAAAATTTTAATCCATTGTTAGTTAATTTTTGTGTATGGTACACCATTCATCATACATGGTCCACTTTCATTCTTTTGCATATGGCTGTCCAAATTTTCCAGTGCTGTTTATCGAAGACACTGTCCTTTCCCCTTTGTCATATATTAACTGACTATATACGTGTAAGTTTATTTCTGGGCTCTCTATTCTATTCCATTGACCTATGTGTCTATGATAATACTATGCTATTTTAATTACAATAGTTTTGTAATATAGTTTGAAATCAGGATGTAACATTGTTCTTTCACAAGACTGCTTTTGGTATTTGGGATCTTTTGTAGTTCCCTTTAAATTTTAGAAGTGTCCATTCATTTCTTTTGTAATTTTTTACAGTTTATTTTTATTTACTTTTATTTTTTATTATTTTATTTTATTTTTATTTTTGAGAGAGACAGAGAGACAGAACATGAGCAAGTGAGGGGCAGAGAAAGAGGGAGACACAGAACTCAAAGCAGGCTCCAGGCTCTGTGCCATCAGTACAGAGCTGGATTGGGGCTCAAACTCACAAACTGTGAGATCATGACCTAAGCCAAAGTTAAACACTTAACCAACTGAGCCACCCAGGTGCCCTAGGATTGTTCATTCCAATTGTTGTGAAAAATACCATTGAAATTTTGATAGTAGTAGTAGTGTTAAATCTGTTTATAGCATTATGTTGTATGGACATTTTAACAATATTAATTCCATGAACATGGAATATCTTTCCACTTATTTGTGTGTGTCAGGTTTTTTCATCAATGTCTTAGAGTTTTCAGGGTATGGGTCTTTTACCTTCTTGGTTAAATTTATCCCTAGGTAGTTTATTTTCTTAGATTAATTATAAGTGAGATTGTTTTCTAAAATTATCTTTCTGATAGTTCATTATTAGTGTAAAGAGACACAACAGATTTTTGTGTATTAATTTTGTAAAATACACCATGTAAAAACCCACCATGTTTTTTTTTAATGTTTAATGTTTATTCATTTTTGAGAGACAGACAGACAGAGTGTAAGCAAAGGAGGCGCAGAGAGAGAGGGAGACACAGAATTCGCAGCAGGTTCCAGGCTCTGGCTGTCAGCACAGAGCCAAACAGGGGGTTCAAACTCACAAATTGCGAGATCATGACCTGAGCCAAAGTCAGATGCTTAATGGGCGGAGCCACCCAGGAGCCCCTAAAAGCCCACCATGTTTGTGTATATTTGTATCTTTAGCATTCAGCAGTGTGCTTGTCATATAATTGATAATTTGTAGAATTTTCTGGATTACAAAAATCTAGATGATCTAGAAGTCAAGTGATATGGTCAAAATAGCAAATTATCATAAAGGCAGAATTATAATGACAAATAACAAGGTCTACTGCAAATACTAACTCAATCAACATTATTAGCAAAATTATGTCATAATATTAATGATTATTTTGTTTTCATTTCCTGTGGTATAGTTAATTGTTCACAGGCACTTTAAGATGGCATATGAACTAATAGAAGAAATTAGACTAAATTTCAATTTTTTCATTTATTGAAATGAAAATGAAATTTCATTCATTTATTTTGCACATTCAAAGTAAAAAGGAAATTAAACTTTAAAATAAATAGATAAAACCATATGTGTCTAAAATGGAAATAACTTGCATTTAAATATGTGTGTGTGTGTGTGTGTGTGTATGTATGTGTGTGTTAAAATCTCTCTTCTGAAACTGCATATCCCCCTAGATTAAATTCTTTAGTAACTGAAAACTTGGAGATAGTATAACTTGTATATGTTACAATTTTACTTTAAATAGCATGTGAGCTTATGTACAGAATATTATAAAATGTCAAATTCCCTCAAGTATTTTTTTCTGAGGAAAGTAGTTATATTAAAGCAAAATAGTCATTTAAAAGGATCAACCTTTGGATTAAACATGACTTTTATTGTTGTTTTCTTTGTTTTTAGTCACTACAATAAATGACTATTTCTTTTTTAATAACATGCTTTAAGTGAAATGCAAGAAAAAGTATTATCTAAACACCAGGAAATATTCATTAGACTACAAAATGTACAATAAAGACATAGCTTTGAGCTATGGCTACACAGTCTATGGATGTGATTATTTGCAAATTCAGTCAGATAAATGTCAAATTAGTAGGCACTTTGTCAGGCCATGTTAAATCTAATCAGTTTGACCTCTTTTTACTCTATTTGGTTAGACAGCATTTTTACCTTAGTTCTAAAAAAATATTTACATGCAGAGGGTGAATTAAAAAAAAGTACCTAAGGACTCACATGAATACCATTCACTTATCTTACTTTTCCTGCATTCCGTTTTCATCTTTGATGGCTACTGCAATAATTATAAGTGTTTGCTGGGGCACCTCTTTTATTTACTATACAATTTTTTCTTCCTTCCCGGTCAAGTGTTATATAGGTTTATATAGATCTTTCTCACTTATTCTGCTGTTGATCCTTTGATATCCATTCATATATAAGAACGAGAATCATGTTTTTAATGCTAGAATCATCCCACGCAGACCTAATGTGGAGTACCTGGATCTGTACTCTTGTGAAGTATATCTTTTATTAAGAAGATGGGGAAATGCCATATACATGGGCAGCGTTTGACAACCAGCATGAGTTCAGCAGACGGAGAACTAGTCAGTGCACTACTTTCTTCCCAAATTCTAGAATAGAGAGTTTTATTCTTCCATCTTTATGCCGCAGTGGGAACCCCAGTTCTCCCTGGTTAGCTAAGTACCTTTAGTGTCATGTCTCTGGATTTTGCTTAGGAGTAAACACCGGGACGCTGGTAGCTCTTACCGGAATTATCAGAGGGTGGGGGAGGGACGGTGAGAGGTAGGAGAGGAAAGCCCTAAAGCAGCTGTTTCAGAGGCAGCTTCCCAGTGAACCTTCCTTTGTCCAGCCCCTATTTCACTCCATCATCCTGCACTGTGGACACCAAGACTGAAGTCTTTCTAAAGCTCATTCATTGGAGCCCCTTACCACCTGACTCTAGCCAGCATATCATTAATCTTGTTCTATTTTTTTTTAAATATATTATCAGGATTCTATCAACCTTTTGCCTTTTTAAGCATTGACATACATTCATCAGCCTTTCTTGTTCTTTCTGCTTCTGCTATGGGTTTATTTCATTTGTTCTCTTCCCATTTGCTCTTATAGCTTAAGAATTATGTTCAAATTTATAGTTTAAAATGACCTTTAATCTAGAATGATAGTAAGAAACTAAATGAGATCTAGAACTCCATGGAAAAATTCTTCCACATCTATAATCTATTATGCTATAACTAACTAACTAACCTAACAACAATATAATAATTTTCATATACAAAAACTTTGGTAAGTATGTATTCTCCAAAGTTGGGCTGAGTGATTTTCCTTCGTTCTCCAGGGTGCCTTTTTGCATGATTTTCATGTGATCATTATGCTGATAAAAATGCAAGTTTTTAAAGATCATGTAAAAAATATTCCCAGCTGCATCTTGGAGATACTCCCTTGAGCGTTCTATATTTACAACATATAAAATGTCTTAGTAGTAACACTGTCCTGCATGCATTTGGCACGCCAAAGGCTATTATGTTTCACATGCTCAGGGTTATTTAATTTGACAACATGCCAACTACTAAGTGGTAGGTAAAATATCTGACTTTTTTTTACAAATGAGGAAAGTGAGACTGGGCTTATTAAGGAATTGTATGTTGTCTTCAGTGGTAGGGGCTCTTCCATTCCACAGCTTTGGCAGCTACAAAGAGAAAAGGTTCTGAGACTGGAGGTGAATCTTGAAAGCTTTTAGAGCCAGGCTGCAGGGACAGAAGCAGAGCAATGGGAGCGTGGCTATGGCCAGCCGGCCGGCCAAGTCCCAGAAGGAGCAAATCTTCATCCAAGTTCACAACAATGTCATGCAGCTGATAACCCTGGCCTCAACAGACCATCCCACTCCAGGTATATTAAAACAGGGATTACAAACTTTGTGAGCAAGACAACAGACTGGAGAGATTGGCCATGCCCAACCCTGACTTCTCTGAACATAGGAACTGACACAGACAAAAAGACCAATCAAGAAACAAACTATATCAAACTATTCTGAACATACTGACTTTCAATTTATGTCCACATCCAGCACCCAACACTTTAGAAGCTTCCTGCCTTGCCTACATAGCCTATGCTTCTAAACGCCAAAGCACAAAACAGACAGAAAAGAGGTCTCTGACATGAGACCACCTGTCATATGCAGAAGATGATTTTCTCTTTTCTGCCACAGAACGTATGCAAGCTCAGCTGGGCAGTCTTCATGCACTCACTCTAGCAAACACCCAGTGATCACTTAAAAAGCACAACTTCAAATTTATAGTCTCATGATAGCTGACAGATCATGATTTTATTTTTAAATACGTATGGATTTCTGAAAATTAATTTACTTGGTTTATCTGAAATTAATCTAAAATTATCTAAAATATATTACCTGCCGTATATTTTGAAGTTAATCCATCTACATAATGCCTATAAGAATTTTATTAATTTTGACCCTGTTACAAGAACAGATTTCTTTCTAGCAGAAAATCTGCTTATACCTTTTAAAGCATGCATTTAATCATGTATTGCACTATTAGAATTTTATTATTTCATACTGAGAAAAAGATAATCATAAATTACACTGAAATATGGAACACAACTAAGCAATAAAAAGGAATGAACCACTGATATACACAGCAGCTTGGGTGGGTCTCAAGGGCTTTAGTGTCAGGGAAATAAAGCCAAAGCCAAAAGGTCACATAATATATAATATCATTTATATAATAGTATTTAAATGGCAAAACTAAGAGATGGAAAATGGATAAGTAATGGCCAGGGGTTAGGCATGGAGGAAGAGACTTAGCACAAGGGATCTTCATGGTGATAGTGGTGATTAATTTTTCACCTTGACTGTTTTTTGGGTTATAGGATAATCTGCAGGTGATCAAATGACATAGAATTTTATACACCTGTAGTACCAATGTCACTTTCCTGAATTATAATTATGTAATGTGTAACCACTGGAGGAAAATGGGGTTTTTTGTACTATCTTTACAATGTCCTGTGAATCTAGGGGCGCCTGGGTGGCTCAGTCGGTTAAGCAACTGACTTTGGCTCAGGTCATGATCTCACGGTGTGTGGATTCGAGCCCCGTATCCAGCTCTGTGCTGACAGCTCAGAGCCTGGAGCCCACTACAGATTCTGTGTCTCCCTCTCTCTCTGCCCTTCCCCTGCTCGCACTCTGTCTCTCTCTCAAATATAAGTAAACATTAAATAAAAACTTCCTGTGAATCTAAAATTACTCAAATAAAAGATATTTAAGAAATAAACCCCCCAAGACATTAGAAATAAATATTTAAATAGAAAGCAATGCATATGTGTAGAAAGAAAAGATTTGCTGGTATCTTGCTAGGTACAACTGCTACTCAGATAGCACAGCCACTGTTTAAACACACAGATTCTTGAGGCAGATCACTTACAAGCCTTATGATTTGAAGAAAATTACCTAACCTGTCTGTCTCAGTTTCCTCACCTATAATATTTACTTACTAATAGCACCTACCTGATAAGGTTGATATGAGGATTCCTTGTGCTTCAATTTGCAAGGTATTAAACAGTTTAAGAATATCATAAGGGGCTAGTAAGGGAAATGGAAGTACAGACAGTAGTAGTGTGACTATAAGGGCTTACGTAATTTGTACAATGAATATGTATTATCTGTTATAATGTAAATACTCTTCTAAATATCTGTACTTCTTCAAAGGTGTTAAAAAGAAAAAAAGCCCTGACCTCACCCTAGAGTTTAGATTCTAGAAGAAAAGGAAGAAAATAAAGTAATAGTTGATATAATGGCAACTAAAGGTAAAAAAATAAGAGGGAGTAAAAAAAAAAAAAAAACCAGTCCAAGGTTAGAGAGTTGGATGCAGCAGTCAGGGAGGTGTCCCCTAAGGAAGAGACATTTGGTTTGAGAAATGAATGAAATGAGGGTAAAATAACTGAGGCAGGAGTGTGTCCTAGGAAGAGCACGGAGTCCATCATGGCGTAAAAGAGGATGAAGTAATAAAAGAGAAGTGATCAGCATCAAGCCATCAAGGCTTTACAGGCCATGGTATAGACATTGGATTTTATTCTGAAATAAGAAGTCACTGAAGCATCTTGAGCAGGGAAATGAAATGACTTCATCTGAATTTTGAAAGAAACACACTGCATACTTTATCATCAACAGATTGTAAGGGCACAAGAGCAGAAGAAGGCAAATGCATTAGTTTTCTATTGCCACTGTAAAAGTTGCCCAAGCTTGGCATCCAAAAAGAAAAAAAAAAGAATTTTCTCACAGCTCTAGAGACCAGAAGTTCAAAATCAGTTTCGTGGGACTAATATCATGGGCTACCAGCATTCTTCGGCTTGTGATGCCTTCCCTCCCATCAATCTGAACGGTTGCTTCCACTGTCCTCTACTTCCTTTGAACTTCTTGCTTCTCTCTTATAAGAAAACTTGTGATTACATTCAAATTTCACCTGGGCAATTCAAGGTACTCTTCCCATCGCAAGATCCTTAATTCAATATCTGCAAAGTCTCTTTTGGCATACAAGGCATCATTTAGATGCTCTAGGAATTAGGGCATGGATATCTTTGGCAGTATTACTCAGATTATCAAAATACAGTTCTTTAAAAGAATTGCAGAAGTCCAAGTCAAATGTAAGTTGCTTTGGTGAGAAGAAAGTGAGGAGGGGTATATCTCAGAGAAATTATCTTTGGAATGTGGAGTAGATTTGTTGGTTGATTGGATACAGATGTTTGATGGAGAGTTTCAGAGGAATCAGTAAAATGCCAAAGTTGTTAACCTGCGCAACGGAATGAGTGTAGGTGCTATTGAAAGACAGGGGCCTAATAATCTCTTGAATTATCAGAATAATTTTAAAAATATTGACACAAATAGCGGTAGGGGAAACAAATCAGCAAGTTGATATAATCTTTGCCAGATAAGTAAAAGTGACTGAAGTCACAATTTGTACCTGCCCTAAGAAAAGACACCAGAATTAATGTGAAGTCATTGGTCCAAGATGATCTGGAGCATTTTGGGGGGAGAAAGCAGGGGCAGGTAAAAAACAACGGTCTAAAAGAGGCACTGAGAAGCATATAAGACGAAACTCAGCCTCTGCCTAGACCCACAGGAGGTAAAGAACAGCCATCACTTGGGAGGGATGTTGTAGGATCAGGGTTCTCAGTTGCAGGTTTCAATTAGAATAATAAAAGAAGAGATTGAATATTATGTTGAGGCCTCCCATGGCAAACAGAAGAAACCCCCCTATATCCATACACACACCCCTAAAATTTGTTTGAATGCCAAGACTAATTATATCACACATGAACCAAGAGGTTATGAAAGTTTATTGTGCATATGATGAGGACTTTCTGGACAGAGTAGAAAAGGCACCCAGGTCCTAAACAGTCTAAGTGAAGACAGAAGTGATGGCATTTGTACATCCTGTGCAGGGGTTGGCACGGGTGACAGCTCCCAAGCCTGGACTGAGGGTTGCATGGTGTGAGCTTCCAGGCTGGTGCCAACAGGAGTGTCCAGGCTTTCCTAGAGTTTTGTCAGATAGGGTTCAAACGGGGAAGGCAGGGGTGTCAGACCTATAACAGCAGTGGAACATTAACAGTGAAGTTAGAGTTTTATTACACTAAGGATATAGGGGATTTTGCTAATGACAGGACATGGGTTCCACAGGGCACAGAGGAACTTTTACTACCAAGGTCTGATTGGTGGCAGTTTGAGTCAATTTAGGAGATACATAGGCAGAGCCATAAAGATGAGAGTAACCTGGAAAGCCTGAGCTTCTTGTGGTAATTGTGGTACACTGGGAGGCAGAGCATTTTGACTCTAGTTCTAATTATGGCCTCCATTTGGGAATAATAATAATAATAATAATAATAATAATAATAATAGAAACAACACCTGCCATATACCAGTACTATAAAAATGCTTTCTTTTTCCAAATGTAATTTTCAATCCTAAACAGCTTACTGAAGTATATATTTTCCTCCTTTTAGAGCTGAAGAAATTTAGGATCAGAGAGATTATTTATCCACACTTTTATAGCTGGTAAATGTCAGCATTGGGAACCGAAATCAGGAGTGTGTGATTTTAGAGGCTATTCCTTTTCAATCAGGCCAGGCCGCTTTCTACATTCGGGAGTAGCTAAACTCTACCATATGATTTCACCTAGTAATTTCATTCACTTAGCAAAGAGGCGTCTGGGTTGAACAATTTGCTAATATTGATTTGAATCACCCAGGAAATTCTAGCCTGAAGAACTCAATATATTTTCAAAACGTTTCTTGTTGCTCTCTGACTGGTGCCAAAATATCCGAATTAAAAGTAAAAAACGCAATCACAATCCATCATCTACAGATAGTCTTGTGTCATGTAGCTACTGACTTTGACAACTGCCAGATCTACTCTTTGGATGGGTTCCTCCTCTAATTATACAGACAAAGCCAAGAGCTGGTAGTTAATCCTTCACTGCTTTCTTTTGAAGGTTCCATTCGGCAGTGATTTATCACATATCAATTTTAATTCTTGTTGAACCAAAACTTGTCATGCACAACTTCTATTCTGTTGTACTTTTTGGTGAAAGAAAAATGCTTCTAAACACCTTTATTTAATTTAATTTTTTTTTCTTTTTAGTTGTAAACACGAGAAGATGGATGTTGGATGATTCCAGGGCTAAGAGTGAAGGCCTATTAAGCTCCATATGGAATCAATAACACTGTCTCCAGTGATGTATGAATTGTTATGGTTTTGAGCTGACATCTTGCTGAATCTGAATGAGCCGTAGCGCTACGCACACTGTCACTTCTAAAAACAGGTTTCATACATCTGAACCCGGACACTGAACAAATGGGTAAAAATGGTTCTATGAAAGCAGTGTTATAAGCACTCAATTAACTTTGTCACATAAAGCTATTAGGGAAAAGCCTGAAGATCATGTCCTATATTTAACTCAGTTGATTTTTTTCCTCTCCAGTGTAAAAAAGGGTCATTTACAATAAATACATTTAGATAACAGCTTAGATAATGTGAAGGCACACAGAATTATTCAGTCCATATTGAGGGAGTGATTTTAAGAATTCTGGATGGGGCACCTGGATAGTTCAGTCGGTTAAGCATCTCACTCTTGTTTTTTTGCTCAGGTCATGGTCTCGTGATTCGTGGGATTGAACTGCACACCAGGCTCTGTGCTGACAGCATGGAGTCTGCTTGGGATGCTTTCTGTCCCTCTCACTCTGCCCCTTCCCTGATCTCTCTCTCTCTCTCTCTCTCTCTCTCTCTCTCTCTCTCTCTCTCACTCAATACACATTAAAAAACAGAATTATGGATAGATTTTTAAAAATAAAGTTGCTCAAAATGATGGTATGTAATACATTAGAAAGCTAAATATACTTAAAAACCGAACACTGGACAAAACTATTTATAGGTACTCCTTCAACTAGAGTGAGATCTTTTTAAAGTCTATGGCCACATCTACTTTATTTTTTGTTTGTTTTCTCTAGAGTTTTTGATTGATTAAAGATAATAATGCTGGGGCACCTGAGTGGCTCAGTCGAATGAGTGTCCAACTTTGGCTCAGGTCATGATCTCACAGTTTGTGAGTTCGAGCCCAACATTGGACTTTGTGCTGACAGCTCAGAGCCTGGAGCCTGCTTCAGATTCTGTGTCTCCTTCTCTCTCTGCCCCTCCTCTGCTTGCAGTCTGTCTGTCTGTGTGTGTCTCTCTCTCTCCCTCAAAAATAGACAGCCAAAAAAAAAAGATAATAATCAATGTTTTCACAATTTTATACATTTGACATAGAATATTCATCTCTACTATCTCATATTAGGAAAGAATGATAATGATTTTTACTTAATAGCTTAGATTACCATGGCTCAGAGATTAATAGATTTGCCCAAGATCACACAGCAGTCTGAGACAGTAACACACATCATTTACTCCAAACTCTGTGTTTTTCTTCTATATCACTCAGTGAATTACAGAAGTTAAATATTTTGTTAAATATAGATATACTGCTCTACCACACAAAGCAGATACTTAGTAAATATTATTGTGTGATTACAGAATATTTTATGTTTTGATTAGCCAAAGTAATATATCAATGAAGATTGACTAACCCTTTAAAGAGATAAGGAAAAAAGCATCTCAAGTCACTTCATGTACTTGTACATTTAGTGTATAATTTATAATCACCAAGTATATAAATTATTTGATTAATGGTTCACAATTGCTTTAAACTTCTTAACCTCAGCACCAGACACTAAGTCTTCTCTTTCTTGATTTTCATTTACAATGCTAAGAACCATGCAGTATACACAGTAAGTGCTTGTTGTTAGAGTACATTCAGACTCAGGTCTGACTCCATGAGTGTGAATATTCTCACAGCTATTGAGCTAAAGAAATTTCATTAGAACACAATGATGATGTCTGATGCCATGAAAATTTCACTTTTATACCCTGAATAGGCTGACATCAGCTTAGAAACTAAAAAATACAAGTTTAAAAAATGTGTTAGGCCAACAGACTTTTGTTGTTAATTGAGACAACATTTAAAAACAATGAGATACAGCTTAAATATGGACGGTTTGATTCTCCAGAATATTGGAAAACCTGGTCCTCCATTACCAAATGGCATTAGCTAGTAGGTATTGGAAAGCAGCTGTCTCATGTGGACAATTCCTTTATCCTCCTGTTTGCTACTTTCCCTCAATGGCCTGGCCCTTGATTATAGTAATCACCTGAGTTTGTAACTTTATGTAGGGCAGAATTGCTCCTTGACTCATACTTAAAAGAGAAATGTGGTGATAGGGAAGAATCATAAGACTAGTTTATTTTTTTTAATTCCAAAGAAATGAAATCAATATCTAAATAAGAATACAATCCTACTTTATTCTATCCATTTTCAAGGTATTTTCCAAGATTTAAATCTCATTGGCTTCCTTCCTCTTCCCAGGAAACCAATACAATGATCTTTACATAGATCTGTGTAAAGTACTAACATTTATTTTAAATAAAGAGAATTGCAAAGAATAGGTACACATTAATTATTTTGCAGAGGTGACATGTATATGTCCTCACATTTTCTTTTTTATTTATTTTTGAGAGAGAATGAGCATGAGTGGGGGAAGGGCAGAGAGAGGGAGAGAGAGGATCAGAAATGAGCTCTGAGCTGTCAGCAGAGAACCTGATGCAAGGCTTGAACTCACAAACTGAGATCATGACCTGAGTCGAAGTGGGATGCTTACATGAAGGAGCCATCCAGGTGCCCCTGTCCTTACATTATCTTATAAATCACTAAAACTGCCCTTGAAAGAAAAGTATATGTTTGGCTTACCCCTCTTCTTTCTAAATTTTGTTGCACAATAGTCAACAATGCTGGAATATCAGCATTAAGTTTCATGTTAATGATTTAAATGTGTTTAAATCAAAATTGAAGAGAATTAAATTATGGATTATTATTCTTCGTGACACAAATTGAACATTTACAGCAGTGGCTCATGTTTAAGATATTGTTCAACTCATATCTTTATAGAATTTGCAACTTATTAACAAGCGTTAAGACTTTAAACAGGAAATATTATTTAAAAATTTTCCCTATAGGTAGTAAAACCTTTAGGCTCAGCTTATGAAGAATGTGTAAGCCCTCAAAAGGTATAGCTAAGATGTCATTCTTAAAAATTCTCTCTCAACATCACCGCCACGTTGACTTACCCACATTAACGACAGAGTCTGTTCAACTGCAGAAAGCATGAGCAACTAGAATGTGGTTTTTGACTCTATGAGGACACAAGATGTATTATGACAAGTGTGTTAAGAAAATGAGATTGCCACAATATTAAAGAAAAGGTTTATTACAAATAATTGCTTGCTCTGTTTACACTCCTTCTGTAGAAGTAGGATAAGTAATTTAGGTTACAGAGATTTATAACAGTTTTCATGAAGATGTATGAAATCCCAAACTTGCAAGCTTTTTTAATCCTCCTATAAATCATTTTATACATTTAATTTCTCCCTGTATAAATTTTATGGGACCATATACAGGCAGAAAGTTTAAATTACTACATGCTTTCTGAAGAGGGAGCTATCTCTGGGATTTTTTTCCACATGTTTCCTATCTAATACATGATATAAATTCCAAGGGTTCAGTTGTAAATAGTTAGCAAGTACTATTTTATTGCTCAAACATCTGCAGCCCTATGAGGTACTAGCCAGAATCTATTTTTGAGATAGAACTACCTCAAAGTTGGGTTGTTATATACTACACGGGAGGCTATAATATTATACATCCCATAAATCTCAAGAATGACAAGTTCTAATCCTATATTCAACCAACATATTATTATCATAAGGACTTGATCGAAAGTGGGACATAATTGGCTTCCAATTTGCATACTTGAATTCAAATCATTATGAAATCTATAATGCTGCACAGTGCTAGATGTAGAAATGGCGGTTCCAATTTCCTGAACACTTTTAGACAGTTTTTCTATCTTGGTTTACTACAGGGAAGTCATCGGATCTTAGGATATTATGACAGGTCTTAACTGGGCTTAAGGACAAACATTCTCACGTCAGATTTTCGGTTGGTAACCTAATCTTTAAAAGCACATTAGGCCCCTGAGAAGTTGTATTATTATTTTACTACAGAGAGTTCCAGCAGTATTTAATCCAATTTTATGGAGCTATTTGGCTCATTCTATGTGACAACCTGTCTATACATGATTTGACATGAAATGTATAAATTAGTCAAAAACAGTGTGTTTTTCTCCTGTTGATTTGGGACACAGTTTTGGGATGGTGATGGTGATAAGGTGGTGATAGGCTTGAGTCAGTACAGCATATGCATCTGTGGTTCCTTTTCAAGCAGATATTTTGACTCCCTCTTTGGCCAAACATATTAATAATAGGATAAAGCTGAAAATCAAATTTGAACTCCTTGGGAAACCCCATGGATTTGACTCATCTTCCAAGGTAGTGAATCTAGTGCATGCGGTTTTGTTCAGATGGGCTCACTGAAATGGGACTTTGATTTATTTAGCTGGCGTCTTGTGTTTTCCCCACCAACGAGACCTGCTTTGGAAAATGCAATTTCCTTTTGGCACAATTTCAACTCTTTATAGGGGATCTGTCTCCATTCATTTCTTCTACCTTTTCTTTAAGGAAACAGCCTTTGCATTGTGAACATTTTAATTTCTGAAGAATAGCATGTCTATTCATGCAGATACACAAATTAGAAACGTACTTTTATATCTGATTGCACTAAGAAAAAGTTATTATATCAAAATATCAAAATAACGATTGTAATTACATAAAGACTTTTAAAAGAATCACATTTTTAATCTGATTGTGTTTTAAATTAGGTAAGATTAATCACATATATATGGGTTTGAATGTAAATTGTTTATTTTCAAACATCTTTTGAGAATGATTTATGACTGTAGAGACTTTTTGCTATCTCTGCCTTAAATGTTTCCCCACCTATAAATTATTTAATAAATTTGGTTGATATTGACTAAGCTCTGTGGATTTATGGCATATCTATGGCTTGGAGTATTAAGCCTTATTAAGTATACCTCTTAAAATATGAAGTGGCATTGACTATTGCTCATAAAGTAATAAAGTCTAATCCACTTGAGAGGTCAATAAAAGTTTCAGAAACTCCTTTAAAAAGAAAATACTAAAATTACTTTATGCATGCACATGTGTGCCCAATTTTAAGTACACTTCTATGCTTGGATTAGGAGTTTTTATATGACCAGGAGTTTAATTTTTTTAATGTACATTTATTTTGGAGAGAGAGAGAAAGAGTGTGAGCAGGAGAGGGGCAGAGAGAGCAAGACACAAAATCCAAAGAGGATTCTAGGTTCTGAGCTATCAGCACAGAGCCTGATGAGGGGCTCTAACTCACAAACCGTGAAATTATGACCTGAGCCAAAGTCAGATGCTTAACCGACAGAGTCATCCAGGCACCCCAATATGACCAGGAGTTTAAAATTTTAGTTAGCTACAAAGTTGCCTTGAGCAAGTCATTTTACCATTATACACATCATCTAGAAAATAACACTGGTTAGTTTCTCAATTTCCATTAGACTCGAAAATTTCATGAACCTACTTTAAGGCAGAGGTTCCCAATTTTAGTATCAGAATCATTAAGCCTTACTAAAACACAGATTTCTGAGCCCTACCCTGGATTTTCTGATAGAGTAGTTCTGAAGATTAGCCCATGAATGTGCATTTCTAACAGTTTCCAAGGGGATGCTGATGTAGATGCAAGGACCTTGGAAACTAATACTCTGAGGATCTGACTAAAGTGTTAGCTTCTTAATACACCAGACTTTTGCAATTGTGAACTTAATAACAGATGAATTTATCTGATTTCAAGGAGATAAAGGGCAACTTTTCGCTAAAGTTAGTGGGGCCCCCTTTCGGTGAGCAATATCTGTGAACAAAATATAGTTTCAAAAGCATCTCCTATAAATAAGAGATCTCATTGTGTATTTGAGCACTGATCTATACATTCTTAATACCTCAGTAGAAAATTATATTTAATTGAAGATTAAAAATAAAGATAGATAGGTAAATAGGTAAACAAATAAATAACAGATCCTTCATATAATCACTGAATATCAAAGAAACTCTAAAGAAATTTCAATTTTATTTAAGACACTAAAAAATCAATGAGTTATGCATCACTTTATTACTGTAATGTAGGTTACCTGTTGGGACATTCAAACATAAAGTAGTTAGTTACCTGTGCTAAAATGGTATCATTGTTGGTTATCAACTTGCATTTTAAAACAATAAGTTAACAAACTTGTATTATGTTTATTATTGTCATCAAATATAACAGGCAACATTAACGTTCTAGAATTTAATTTTATTCAGATTTAAATCCATTCTCCTCTGCCACAGGGATTTATAGAATTTTTTTTCATCCTTGACTTTACAGTTTATGCATGAAGAAACAATATGCTACAGTACTAAGGTAATTTTCTAGTTGATAGTTTTAGTATAATTCTCTTATTTTCCAGCATTTTAAATATAACAAAAGTTGTATGCTACTAAATTTTTATTTAGTTTAGCAGAAACATAATGCCCCTAATATTTCCCTAATAAGATAATCAATTCAGCTAGAAACACCACAACCGTCAACAAAAGTACTTCCTAATTATATGTCAATATCTTATTAGAAACAATGACATTAATTAATCTAAATTTGACACTGATTAATTTTGAATGTGGTGTTATAGTAGCTTGGTTGCTCTAGGGACAAGACAGAAAGAACTGAATTCTAACAGGATGAGAACTGGTTTTTAAATTCATAGCAATTCTGTTTCAAGAAGCTATTTCATTTCAATTCATAAAACATTTACTGAACATGTACATTTGCAAGGCCTTGAAAATACAAAGTTAGTTCTAGTATGGTGAACTCAAAAAAGATTACAATGTAGTAGGTAAAAGACAAAGGCAAAGAAACGGTGAAAATTCAGTGATAAAATGTAGCAACAAATCTATGTATATAGTAGAAGGATATCTCAGAAACGGATTATTGTCTGGGTATGCCTCACAAAAAGTCATGTGTTGATCATGTGTTCAGTATTTTTTTAACATTTAAAAATAGCTTATTTATTTACTTATTTGATTTTTGTAAACTCTTGAGATCAAGAGTTGCATGCTCTAGTGACTGAGCCAGCCAGGCACCCCTGATTTGTGTTTGTTTTTTGGTTTCTTTTGTTTTGACAAGGATCACAGTAAGAACTCTTCCAAGGAGAGGAAAAAGGCACATATAGTAGTAATAGTATAAAAAGGACATGCATGTCAAAGGAACTGCAATTTTGTAATGAGGGAGGGGACAATAAGATATGTCAAGAGGGGACCTTAAAGGCATGCCTGAGTGGCTCAGTCAGTTGAGCATCCCACTTCGGCTCAGGTCATGATCTCATGGTTTGTGGGTTCAAGCCCCGCGTCGGGCTCTGTGCTGACAGCTGGCTCAGAGCCTGGAGCCTGCTTCAGAATCTGTACCTCCCTCTCTCTCTAACCCTCCCCTGCTCGTGCTCTCGGTCTCTCAAAAATATATAAAAAACATTTTAAAAATTTTAAAAAAGAGGGGAACTTTTCTGTGTTGCTTAGAAGATTGATGATAAAAGATTTCAGTAAAAAATTTTAAGCAGGTGGGGCACCTGCATCACTCAGTCGATTAAGGGTCCAATTCTTGATTTCGGCTCAGGTTATGATCTCATGATTCATGGTATCAAGCCATCAGATGTTGCAGAGCCTGCTTGGAATTCTCACTCTCTCTTTCTCTGTTCTTCCCCTGCTTGCTTGCTTGCTTGCTTGCTTTCTTTCTTTCTTTCTTTCTTTCTCTTTCTTTCTGTCTCTCAAAATAAATAGATGTTTAAAAAAGAATTTAAAGCAGGTGAATTTAAAGCAGGCCAGGTAAAACATTAACTAAAAAATAGGCAGAATAGGGGTGCATGGGTGGCTCAGTTGGTTGAGCGTCTGACTTCTTTCAGCTCAGGTCATGATCTCATGGTTTGTGAGTTCGAGCCCAGCGTCAGTCTCTGTGCTGACAGCTCAGAGCCTGAAGCCGGCTTCAGATTCTGCATGTCCCTCTCTGTCTGCTCCTCCCCAGCTCATGCTCTGTCTCTCAGAAAATAAATAAACATTAAAAAGTTTTTAAAAATATGTAGAATAAACTGAAGGGCAATGAGCTTGTGGATAAAGAAATCAGATAAGCCACAGTTTACATCAATGGATACATCATCAGTAGGGAAACAGTGGCTTTCAATCACACATCAGACCAAATGGATCTAATAGATATATTCAGAACATTCCATCCAAAACCAGCAAAATACACATCCTTTCTAAGTGCACAAGGAACATGCTCCACAATAGATCACATATTAAACCACAAAACAAGCTTCAACAAGTTCAAAATGATTGAATCAATCACAAGAAAAAAAAATCTGGAAAGAACAAAAATACACGGGGTTAAATGGTACGCTACTAAACAGTAAGTGGGTCAACCAAGAAATCAAAGATGAAATAAAAAAGTTCGTGGAGACAAGTGAACATGAAAACACAACTGTCTAAAATATTTGGGATGCAGCACAACTGTACTAAGAGGGAATATCATAGCAATACAGGTCTACTCAAGAAGCAGGAACAATCTCAAATAAGCAACTTAACTTTACACTAAAGGAGCTAAAAAAAAGAACAAAGCCCAAAGCCGGTAGAAGGAAGAAAATGATAAAAATTGAGCAGAAATAAATAAAATAGAGACTAAAAAACCCCAAAATAGAATAGAATTAGGCATGGTTCTTTGACAAGATCAACAAAATGGATAAACCTTCAGCCATATTCATAAAGGAGCAGGGTAGAGAGAGAATCAAGTAAATAAAATCAGAAATAAAGGAGGTAAAGTAAGTCACTGAAGAAATATAAAGGATTATAAGAGATTATGAAAAATTATATTTCAAATTGTATGACGTAGAAGAAATGGATAAATTCCTAGAAACATATAACCTTCCAAAACTGAATCAGAAAGAAATGGAAAATTTGAACAGACTGATTACTAGCAATAAAATTTAATTTGCAAAGCAATCAACCAAACAAGCAAACAAACAAACAAAAAGCCTCCCAGCAAACAAAAGTCCAGAATCAGATGGCTTCACAGGTGAATTCTACCCAATATTTAAAAAGTTAACACCTATTCTTTTCAAACTATTCAAAAAAATTAGAAGAGGAATAAATGCTTCCAAATTCATTCTGCAAGGTCAGCATTACCCTAATACCAAAAACAGATAATGACACTACAAAAAAAAAAAAAAAAAAGAAAACTACAGGTCAATATCTCTGGTGACCATATATGCAAAATTTTTCAACAAAATATTAGCAAACTGAATCCAACAATAAAAAAATCATTCACCATGATCAACTGAGATTTATTCCAGGGATATAAGAGGCAATCAATGTGATGCCTCACATTAATAAGAAAGGTAAAATCCATATGATCATCTCAATAAATTCAGGAAAAGGTATTTGGCAAAGTATAGCATTCATTCATGATAAATACTCTCACCAAAGTAGTTTAGAAGGAACATACCTCAACATAATAAAGGCCATATATGAAAACTACATAGCTAATATCATACTTGATGAGTATGATATATTCATATAGATGTATGAATAGAGTTTCTCCTCCAAGATCAAGATCAAGATATGGATGTTTATCCTTGCCACTTTTATTAAATATGATACTGGAAGTCCTAGCCACAGAGTCAGATAGTCGGAGGAGAAAGGGAAAAGGAAGGAGAAGGGGAAGGGAAGGGAAGGGAAGAGATGTGAAGGGAAGAAATCAGGTAAGGAGACCTTTCAGAAAACTATTTGAAACACAACAAGCATTTGATTTAAAAAAATGAGAAACAGAACAAAGATTTCCAAAGTATCAAGAAAATTGGTGGCTGAACAGTTACCGTGGGCATCAAGCACAGTAGTCTGTGATAAATCCCAGATATTTTTTTCTAGGTAAACAGGAGAATGTTGATGCCAATGTCTGAAGTTAGTGGATATGGGCGAAGGGATAGATAAGAGAGAATTTCTTCTTATATTATTGGTTGTAGTGAACCTAGGGGCTGGTGAAATATTGAACTAGGAAGATTAAAGAAGTGTAAAAAGATAGACTCATTGGAGGAAATTGGGGTCAAAGATCAATATATGGTATTGATCAGGATATAGTTAAAAAAACAAGAAAGTGGGCAAAGGAGTAGATTAATATAAGAAAATGGGCAAGCACTTGAAACCCCGAAACACCAACATTTAAGAACAGAATTATAGGTGGCTCAAGAGAGAAAGAAGAACATCCAGAGATCAGGGAAGCCTTGAAAAAAAGCAAAGATGGACATTTTTAAAATAAAAACCTTCTCTTCTACTTATTTATTAATTCAGGATATATTAAATAAGTATTTATTTGTGCCAGCTGTGGTAACAAAATAAGTGTGATCTGAGCTACCATGAAAATTTAAGTTCAACAGGAAGGACAAAAGGTTTTTTAGAAAACTGTAATAATAAAGTACAAGTTGCAATGTGAGATCATAGGCTGAGTTTCTCACCTACCCTGGTAAAGATCAGAAAGGTTTTCCAGAGGACATAACTTTTAAGTCAAAGACTTAAAGGATGAACAATGACTAACTCAATAATAAGGAGAGTAAATTTACTCCAGGCAGATTTAGCCACAGGTATGGAACCTCAGATGTGAGGGAGATCATGGCATGTTTAGGAAACTAAAAATTTGTATGAATAGAGAATAGCAGGTGTTGTTAAAATTAATTTGTCTCCTTACTTGACTTGTGAGGAATATCTGACACTGGTGACAATTTTCTCCTTGAAACACCCCCTTAGCTTCTCTGGTACCATTTCTCTTCTATCTCTCTGCACTCTCTCTACTCCTGTTTTCAATTATTTCAATCATGGCTCCCTCCACTGTACAATGTTTCGATCAGTCTTCACTGTTTGTTACCTCTCTGCACAATCTCTCCGACTCCCATCACTTTCCTCGGCATCTCCTTCACCATAATACAACCCTCCCATGTATTTACTCTACTCCAAGTTCTCGCCAGAGCTCTAGACACAATTATCCAGCTGCTAGCTTGGCACTTCCCTTCAGTTATCCACCATCTCAAATTGAACATGTACAAAATGAAACTGACCTTTCGTGCCAAATCTGGTTCATAGTTACTACTCCTCATCTTAGGAGAGACCCCGGCATTCAACCAGACTTAAAACCCACATATGGTGGACAGTCTTGAACCTACTATTTTCCTTAATTTATATCCAAGACTGGTAGGGTAATTTAAAATGAAAAAGTAGTTTGAAATATTTGTTCCTCATTTTCCTTTCCTTCCACTTTAAGCAAGATTCCTTATTCCATCTCTAAGGAATGTTTGTTGCAAGACTAAGAGCACAATTTTACCAACAATGATACCTCTTGCTGTCTATGGCTTAATTGTAATGGGTTAATTGTGGTTTCAGGCTAAAAAGAAGAGAACACTATAAAGAAGGTGACCAGTCTGAGAGTAGATGGCCTTATGTTGGCCCTGAGGAGGAGGGCGAGGAAGAAGGTGGAATTCTATGTATTGTTAAAAAAAAAAAAAAAAAAGCAAGAGATGAAACTCTGGGTTTGGGCAAATAAGATGGAAAATGGGCTTTGAGAACTGAGATAAGAAATATTTCAAAACACATGGGATTTTTTTTTTTTGCATAGTTCTTGGTATACAAATTTAAGCATGCAAGAAGTAGCCCTTCCTTATTACCATTCCGCTTCACAAACACCTGCACAACCACTCACTGACAGGTTACCTCAAAGTCTAAGAGACCCTGGTGTAGCTCCCATAATGGGAAAAGAAGCTTTAATCTCCAGTCCTTTGCCATCAATTCTCCCACCCTCATTGTACTCAATTTTCTCAACCAATTTTCTTTAAGGTTTTGTAAAATAAGGATAGAGTACTTATGGGCATCTGTAATGTGCCAAGAAATGAGGGTCCTATTCTAGGAGCACTCCTGACAATATCATCAACTAAAGTGAGTTAGTGTGGTTTTGTGTTTATTTTGTGAGACTCTCCAAGATAAAAAGTCCTAGATGTCCTAGATGAACATATTTGTTTGTGGGTGTATAAGGGGAGTTTCCTAATGCAAGAAAAGCTAGGTTATAAAAATATTTCTATCTTCTAATTTGAAGGCTCATATATAATCAGTCTTGAAATATTTATATCTCCCCAGTAACTGAGTGACCCGACCATCTGTCACTGAACACAGTCCTTCAATAATAATAGGCTAATGCTGACACAGGAGGACTTGTATGTTTAAAGGTCCTTGAACTGATGCTTTATTTATACTTGAGAGTTCTGGGAAACTGAAACTCTGATTCCATGTTATGCATCTTTCCTCCTCCTCTTCTTTTACTCATATTTTAGTTTCAATAACTCAGACCTAGAATAAAGGGCAAATCTTGACCATTTATGTCGCTATCTATCTGACTTAGAATAAGTCACCTAATTATGTGACATTTTATTTCCTATTAAGTGGTAGAGAATCTCAGGTATCTCCCTAAGTTTCACTGCTTAATGATGATATGTATAGCTTTTCTTTAATTATTTTATACATATTTTTTCTCTAACAGCTTTATTTTCGTATGGTATATATCAGAAGAGTAAGGTCTATTTAGAAGAAAATCAATCAAAGATGTTTGATATGAAAATCATCTAAGTATTTACTAATGTTTCCCTTCTATGTAAGAATATTTATGACTAGGAGCAGCCTTGCTCTTCACCATCACTGTTCTAATTATCTATTGCTGCATTATAAAATTTCCCAACATTAGTGGCTTATTTTTTTGGTAGTTCACAAGTTGGGCAGTGCTTATTTCTGCTCTGTGTGGCAGCCGCTAAGGCAACTTGACTGAGGCTGGATGATCCGATTTCAAGATTGGTCCTCATACGAGGCCAAATTGGTGCTGGTCGATGACTAGGAAATGAGTTCTGATGTCATTTGGAGGCTTTGATTCCTCACCATGTGGGTCTCTCTGGAAGTTGCCTGGACTTCTTTACAGTGTGGTAACAGAGTTCTACGTGTCAACATTCCAGGGAGAGTCTTGAGAAGGAAGTCTTTCAAGATGCCAAGGCAGAAACTCCAAGCCTTCTGGTGATCTTGCATCACAAGTCTCAGAAAGTGGGTTGCCTCAGTGGCTCAGTTAAGCATATGACTTCAGCTCAGGTCATGATCTCATGGTTCGTGGATTCGAGCCCTGCATCAGGTTCTGTGCTGACCGCTAGCTCAGAGCCTGGAGTCTGTCTTCAGATTCTGTGTCTCCCTCTCTCTCTCTGACCCTCCCCTGCTCATGCTGTCTCTTTCTCTCAAAAATAAATAAAACATTAAAAAAAAAGAAGTCCCAGAAAGTAACTTTAACTATATTTCCTTTTTTTTTTTTTTTTTTTTTTTTTTTGTGAATCCAGTCACAAAATCAGCCACTTCAAGCTAGGGGGGAGTGGGGATGGGGGTGTGGCATCCCAACTCCTTTCAATGGGCAAAGTAAGAATTTGTACTCATTTTTAATTTGCTGCAAACTGTCTCCCTCAAGATTCTTTATTAAGAACTGTTAACTGAGGCTTTTATCTTCTACTGCACTTATATTTTCTATCTATGATGGACTTGGTGATATGATTAGGATTATAGTTTGTTTCCATCGCAAGGATATAGACATAAACACTGTTATAATTTGAAGTGAAAAACTTAAAGATAGAATGAGATGTACATAAAAGGCTGTGGATATACAGGAAATGCAATTACCAACCTTGAAGGTAGAGATGCCTTCACAGCAGTAACAATAAACTAATTCTTTAAGTATCATTCAGAGTATGCTAACAAGGTTACTCTACACCACATACAGGTATTCCCTATGAAGCACTTCTAATTTTATTGGAGGACCCAGAGTGATCAGGTAGGAAAGAGCGAAATTCATTCTAAGCAGTGAGGACAGCATTTTCAAAGGCATGCAATTGTGAAACAATTAGTTGAACTCAAAGAAATGAGAGAATTTTAACTTGGCTAGACAATATTGAAAAGATTAATTTAAGGTACGAGGTCTTGAGATGCTGGCCAAAGTACTGGAGCAAAATATTTCTCAAGTTAATTTTTAAAAAATATTTTCTCTTTGGTTTTTCAACCATTCAATCAGGTATTCAAGTTAGTGCTTTATTGCTTCCAAGAAAGTTTATGGCAGAGTGGGAAGCAGAAGTTGCCAGGTTTGAGAAGAAAGAAGTTTCTTTTCTTTGGGAGTAGAATAGTGTGTGCTAAATAAGGTAAATCTAAAAGAAAGTTTAGAGAAAGAAGCTAATAACTTAAGTACTTGTTTGTTACTCCTTTATAATAACTTTCAAACATCACACTAGAACATCCCATGTATTTTCACCTATGTTATTCATTAGTCTTGCTTTTACACAGACTCAAGCCAAAAGAGAAAAAATTACACCCATTTTCTCCATTTCTACTCAGATGATGGAAATGCAGCAGATTCCATTGTGCACTTTAACTAAAATAGTCCTGCTGAGAAAGGCACTTCGCAGACAGGGATTTCATCTTTCAGGCAGACCCCAGACACACTGTATAAATAATGCATACATTACTCTTGCCTGGATAGGGTGATCTTTCCCTTCTACGGCTGCCTCTCCGGGAAGCCATTGTTGCTTCACTTGTAGTCATGCTCTTCTAATTTTTGAAAAGGTTAGCACAGTTTTATCTTTAATAGCCACTTGAGCATTGCGGAGATGAACAAGTCATGTTGGAGACATTAGTCAAGGAAGCCGTGGATTACATCATGAGGTCTTTACATCCCCCCAGACTGTGCAGCAGCACATTGATGGGTATTTTCATGCTGTTCTCTCTAAATTACATGCGGGAACTGAAGGGTATGTTTATTAGATATGAGCCCATTGGTTTTTAATCAAATTGAGAGAGCTGCGAACAGAGCTATCCACCAATCTTGAAATTTGACTAAGAGTAATGAATTTATCATTTTTTTCCATGACATTCTTCATAGGGAAGTCACACCACTTTCTATTAGCTCCCCCTTAAAGGCTTTGTGACGATCTAGGGGAGCAGTGACTCACTGTGGCAAAGGCACAGCTCCTAAATTAATGCCTGCTTGAGATTTAAGCAACATCGACCTGGAATAAGGATTAGATACATAAGGGATATTTTAGAGATTCTTTCAGATTGCTGGTATTAATAAATAAAATTCAGTGCACTACTGAAATATATACTACTCTTTCAAGATTCTCTCCTTAATGAAAATTTTCCAGACTCTTCTCACAGACATTGAACTTAAATATGTTTCAATCCCCAATATATACCAAAGCTTTGGTAACTGTTTTATAGAACAGGGTGGCAAACTATAGCCTGTGGAAAAAATCTGGTACTCCATTTGTGTAAGCAAAGTTGTTGGAACACAACCTTGCCTACTCCTTTATGTCTTTTCCATGGCTGCTTTCATGCTAAAACAGCAAAGCTGAATAGCTGCAACAGAGACCGAAGGGCCGGGAAATCCAAAAATATATTTCCTCCGGCCCCTTTTCCAAAACTGTTTACCAACTCTTGCAGACGTGATAGTACCAAGAAAGTAGTTCTTTCTAGACAGGTGAATTTTGAAGACAGTTTAAGACTTTAAACAATTCATTTAAATTTTACTTTAAAAAGTATATGTTTCTCTAACATCTTAAAACAGTTATCACCTTTTTTGTAAATATACATTTTTCTCCCATCTTAACAAAGAACACATAAAATGATTTAAATTTTACTTGATAACTATTAAATCTAACTTGATTTTCCATTGTTAAGTGCAATATTTATACTATGCTAGAGATATTAGTCAGGGTGCAGGCATAAATGAGCATTTATCTTAGAAATAGGCAGGCACTTGCTTTCTAAAAATAAAGAAATAAAATCTCCTGATGTTATCTGGATTTCTGCTCACTCGATTCTTTACACTAAAGGTAAAGTGAAGGACAGAGCCAGGTTTTACTCTAAGGCTGTATTTCTGCAAAAATGAATTTTGTAATGAAAGATTGAAGTAGAGTTTTCCCAGGTGGTTTTCTTACCCTTCAGGAAATCATTATCATCATCACTATTTCTATCCCTATCCTTAGATTTGTCATTGGCATCCAAAACATTGTCTGTGAGTTCTACATCACTGGAACAATGAAGATAAGGTACCTCCTCGTCAGCATGTACCTGTTTGCCAATTTCATAAGGTGGGAGGCAGACGCGTCTGTTGCCATTAAAAATAAAAAGGGATAAGATATTTTGCTAAGGACTAAATCTTAGAAAACCCTTACAATGTGACAAAGTGAAGCTTTATTCATATGAAAAAAGTGACCTTTCTTTTTCTTAGAACACTACAGCCACAAACAGAGTAAAAATTATAATGCTAAGATGCAATGACTCTCTTATATATTGTCGCATATTTTTGAGCAACTCTCATTTGTAATGTCTTATAGATTGAGTTATGCTATGATTTATAGGCTAAACAAATCAAGCAAAATTGGCAAGAAATAAAATGGTAAAATAAAAACCCTCTGTCATTAATCTTCCTTTTACAAAATGAGTTGTACAGCATTACAGCAATAGTTTCAGCGTTGCCAACTCGTATGTCTATCAAATAATCTTTCACTGATAGAGAAATGAATATGATAAAATTATTCTTTAATTAGAGTTTCCTAAATGTAAGGAGAAGATGATAGTTATGCATACTTCATATGGTATCTGTGAATAAAATACTTCTAAATCAAGTTCTAGAATGATATCTGGCACATAAATAGACTCAATTAAGAGTAAACATTCTTATTTCTGTCTATCAGACAGTCTATCAGAGTGCTTTTTGGAAAGAATAGATACACATAAAGTACAATTGATCATTTTGGGGTAATTTTCAATTAAAATTAATTATAAATTTTATTTCGTGAGATTATAAAGTACTAGAATGTTTAAAAAAGTATCATCTAAATATTTAAGCAACATGTTCATGATTCATTAGTATATGCAGACACAGCAGTCGCCATAATTAAATTTTAGCAGTAATTTAAAACTTTTAGGGGATTGATTATGCAAACAAATATTCCTTTTTTAATTTAATTTTTAATCTTTTTGAGAAAGATAGGGAGAGCATGCAGGGGCAGCAAGAGAGGGGGAGAGAGTGAATCTTAACTAGGCTGAATGCCCAGCCTGGAGCCTGATGGGAGGCTCGAATTCACAACCATGAGATCATGACCTGAGCTGAAATCAAGAGCCAGATGTCCAACTTACTGAGCCATCCAGGCACCTTCAAATAAATATTTAAAAAAAAATTTTTATTAATTTTTGGGAGAGAGAGAGAGAGAGAGAGAGAGAGAGAGAGAGAGAGAGAGAGAGACTGTGAGCAGCAGAAGGGGAGAGAGAGGCACACACACACATAATCTGAAGCAGGCCACAGGCTTTGACCTATCAGCAGAGAGCCCAACACGAGGCTCAAACTCATGAACCACGAGATCATGCCCTGAGTCTCAACTGACTGAGCTCAACAAACTTAGTCACCCAAGCACCTCAGAAAATATTCTTTATAATACTGGTATGCACCAAATTATATACATTTATAATGTTTAACCATATGTTGGTAGCTAAACATGTGACTAGCACTATTCTAAGGGTTTATACCTATTAACACATTTGAACCTCAAGTATATGTTGTTATTATCTTGATTTTTCAGATGAAGGAAAAAAGTCTAAAGAATTTCCCAAGACAAAGACATAATGATTGGGTGATCTGTAATTTGAACCTAAGTAGTGTAGACCTAGATCTATGTTCCCTGTATCAGCTCCATCATAGGTATTAATTCTATACTTTAAATCTATGTTTATACTATATACTTACACATTGGCCCCATCACAAAAACCAATTTTATTTCCAAACAAATTTTTATTTTTTTAAGTTTATTTATTTATTTTGAGAGAGAGAGAGAGACAGAGAGAGAGAGAGACAGAGAGAGAGAGAGAGAGAGGAGAGAATGGATGGAGGAGGGGCAGAGAAAAAGGGAGAGAGAATCCCAAGCAGGTTCTGCACCTACACAGGGCTCAAACCCAGAAACTGTAAGATCATGACCTAAACAGAACTCAAGAGTCAGATGCCCAACAACTGAGCCTGGTGTCCCCCAAATTTTTTATTTAAAAATAATATCTTGTTTGGAGAAGAATATTGGTGCAATTTTGATGGGGATTGCATTGAATGTGTAGATTGCTTTGGGTAGTAATGACATTTTCACAATGTTTATTCTTCCTATCCATGAACAGGGAATATTTTTCCATTTCTTGGTGTCTTCTTCGATCTCTTTCATAAGTTTTCTATAGTTTTCATCATATAGGTCTTTTACATCCTTGGT
>NC_043702.1:86611909-86653681 GCF_006229205.1 Suricata suricatta | reverse complement strand
ACTACATGGCAATGAGAGGGAATGACATATGGCCCTTTGTAGGAAAGTGGATGGACCTTGAGGGTGTCATGCTGAGTGAAGTAAGCCAGGCAGAGAAGGACAGAAACCATATGTT
Organism: Suricata suricatta; assembly: GCF_006229205.1. Lineage (NCBI taxonomy): Eukaryota > Metazoa > Chordata > Mammalia > Carnivora > Herpestidae > Suricata > Suricata suricatta. Next base: position 86,653,566 of record NC_043702.1, on the reverse strand, counting down.
TGCACTCATAGGTCTAGCAGGAAAACAAGAGAGACCTAATGGAGAACCAGGGGGAGTGGAGGAGGGAGAGAGAGTTGGGGAGAGGGAGGGATGCAAAACTTGAGAGACTATTGAATGCTGAGAATGAACTGAGGGTTGAAGGGAAAGGGGGAGGGGGGAAAAGAGGTGGTGGTGATGGTAGAGGGCACTTAAGGGGAAGAGCACTGGGTGTTGTATGGAAAACAATTTGACAGTAAAATATTATGGAAAAAAATAAAAAATAAAAAAAAATAAAAATAATATCTTGGAGTGATGTCAGCAAAACAGATGTTCAGGAACCTCCAGGCCTTCAAACCACATGAAAATGTGAAAAACCACCAGAAATTTGTAGAACTAATTATAGGACCATGAACAAATAGCCAAGCAAATACCCAATCCACACACACACACACAAAAATACACCTCCAATAAGGAGAAATTTCATGGCAGTTTGTGGGTCCGAGCCCCATGTCGGGCCTTGTGCTGACAGCTTAGAGCCTGAAGCCTGCTTCTGATTCTGTGTCTTTCTCTCTCTACTCTTTCCCAACTCCTACTCTGTCAATCTCTCTCTCAAAATTAAATAATAAAAAAATTAAAAAAAAAAGGGAAAGATCTCAAATCAACAAACTAACTTTATACTTTAAGGAACTAGAAAGAGAAGCACAAACTAAACCCAAGGCTAGCAGAAGAAAGGAAATAAAGGCTAGCATATAGACAGACAATATAAAAACAATAGGGAATTCAATAAAAGTAAAAGTTGATTCTTCAGAAAGATCAACAAAATTAGCAAGATTCCTTAGACTGATAAGAAAAAAATAAAAGAATTCTCCAATAACTAAAATCAGAAATAAAAGTGAGGACATGATTATTAATTTATCAAAAGCAAAATGGATTATAAAAGAGGACTATGAACAGTTCTAAGCCAATGAAGACTTGGACCTAGATGATACACCCAGTTTTCTAGAAACACAAAACCTATTAAGACTAAATCATAAAGAAATACGTAATTAGAATATATTATAACTAGTAACGAAGTTGAATCAGTAATTAAAAACTTTCCAACAAAAAACATTGGACCAGATGGCTTCAGTGGTAAATTATACCAAACATTTAAAGAAGAATTAGACCCAATTCTCTTTAAACCTTCCAAATAATTGAAAAGAAAGGAAAACTTTCTAGCTTATTCTAAGAGGTCAGGATTACCCTAATATCAAAGTCAGGCAGGACAATCTGTGTTTATAGATTGCATGACAATATTAAGATGAAATTACTACCCAAAATCAACCTACAAATTGAATACAACCCTATCAAGGGGCGCCTGAGAGGCTCAGTCAGTTAAGTGTCCGACTTCAGCTTAGGTCACGATCTTGTAGTCTGTGAGTTTGAGCCCCGCATCAGGCTCTGTGGTGTTGGCCCAGAGCCTGAAGCCTGCTTCGGATTCTGTGTCTCCCTCTCTCTCTGTCCCCTCCCCACACATGCTCTGTCACCCTCTGTCTCAAAAATGAATAAACATTAAAAAATTTTAAAAACAAAACAAAATCCCCATGTTAGTCTTTACAGAAATATAAAAATCTAAGTTAAGATCCATATGCAATTTCAAGAGACTGAATAGATAAAACAATTTTGAACAATAACAAATTATAAGGACCCACACTTCCTTTTCAAAACTTACTATTAATGTTATAGTAGTCAGAATAATGTGATATTGGCATAAAAACAGCTACATAAACCAACAGAATAGAACAGAGAGTTCAGAAATAAATCCTTGTATACATGATCAAATGACTTTTGGTAAGGGTGCCAAGATTATTCAGGGCAAAAAAAGACATTGTTTTCAACAAGTGGTGTTGAAAAATATGGATATCCTCATGCAAAAGACTTAAATTGGAAGCATTACCTATACAGGATAGCAAAATTAACTCAAAATAGATCAAAGACATCAAAATCAGAGCTAAAATGCTTAGTAGAAAACACAGGAGACACATTTCATGACAGTGGATTTGGCAATGGATTTCTTGAATATTGTACAAAGAGCACAGGCAACAAAAGAAAAATTCGACTTCATCAAAATAAAAAAAACTTTGGAACATAATCAACACATTCAAGAGAGTAAAAAGGAAATCCATAAAATAAGGGAGGATATTGGCAAATCATATGTCTGATAAGAAATTAATATCTAAAATTTAAAGTACTCCTACAAGTCATCAACAAAAAAACCAAACAACTTAGTTGAAAATAAATTTGCAAAGGACACGTGTTATCCAAAGAAAACACACAAAGTGTTAATAAGCACATGAAAATTCCATATTACTAATTACTAATCATTAGGAGTGTGCAAATAAAAATCACGGTGAGATCTTTGTTCACACCCATTACGATGGCATAAGAGAAAGAGAAAGCAAGAAAGAAAGGAGGAAAGAAAGAAAGCAGGAAAGAAAATACCGAGTGTTGGTGAGGATGTGTAGAGATTTCACCCATATGCATCACTAGTTGAAACATAAAATGGCACAGCTGCTGTGGAAAACATTACAACATTTCCTCAAAAAAAAAAAAAATCAAACCTGCAATTACCTTATGACCTCGCAATTCTCGTTCCGGGTATATACAAAAAAGAATTGAAAGCAGGGACTTGAATAGATATTTGTAAAGCAATTTTCATAGGAGCATTATTCATAATAGCCAAAATGTGGAAACAATCCAAATGCCCATCAACGGATTAATGGGTAAATAAAATGTACATATCTATGTATAGAGGCATACAAAGGAATAAAATACTGATACATGCTACAACATGGATGAATCTTAAAAAAATATCCTAAGTGAAATGTACCTGACACAAAAGGATAAATATTATATGCTTCCACTTATATGAGATACTGAGAGTAGACAAATTCATAGAGATAGAAAGTAGAATGGTGGTTACCAAGGGACCAATAGGAGGGAGAAGTGAGGAGTCATAGTTCATGAATACAGAGTTTCAGTTTGTGATGATCAATTGTTTTGGAAATAGGGGGTGGGAATGATTACACAGCAATGTGAATGTGAATCCCCAGGACCTAATAGGTCCCCATCTGTTCATTTAGATCTGAAGAACATAATGCAGTAAATAATATTTAGACAAACATCAGTTGACAGAGGCATCTCAAATCTTAATGTATCTATCTTCCATGCTATCCCATTGCACAGGACACATTTAGATGTAAGACACAAGTTTGAGAAAGGTAAGGATCACTTTAATGCAGAGGACACATCCTCTGATGTAGCACATGAGAAGTTACATCAAGTCACATGTCCCCAGTGTAGCTCATCAATCAGGGGATTCGCTGAAAAATGCTGCTATCATCAGGTCAGCATGGAGCTGATGACATTCCACATTATCCCCGCTTACTCGTCTGGGGAACGGTATTAGAAGACCAATAAAGGGGCGCCTGGGTGGCTCAGTTGGTTAAGTGTCTGACTTCAGCCTAGGTCATGATTTCACAGTTCGTGGGCTTGAGCCCCGCATTAGGCTCTGTGCTGATAGCTCAGAGCCTGGAGCCGGCTTTAAATTCTGTGTCTCCTTCTCTCTCTCTCTCTCTCTCTCTCTCTCTCTCTCTCTCTCTCTGCCCTTCCCCTGTTCTCTCTCTCTCTCTCTCTCTCTCTCTCTCTCTCTCTCTCTCTCTCTCTCTTTCTCTGTGTGTGTGTGTGTGTGTGTGTGTGTGTTTGAGTCTCCTTCTCCAAAATAAGTAAACATTAAAAGAAGATAAATAAAGTTCATATTTTTTTAATGTGTCTGAGTTTGGGGTATGATTTTACACCAGCTGTTTACTCTTTACCTGCAGATGCTATTCCAGATATTTGACTCTGCCATAGGATGGATCCTCCAAATACAGCACTAAACTTAAAGCACACAGAATACAATCCAGCACTTTATTTTGTAATGATATTTTAAGTAGTTTTTGCCTGTCAGTCACACAGTGAGTCAAACAGCCTAGGCACCAGCTAGAGAAAATCCACACAAGGTGGGGCAGGTGTTCTGTGAGCCGCATACCATTGATGGATTACAGACAAATAAGCAGATGAGCTGTAAGATAGGCAGCAAGGAAGACATCATAGTGGACAACATACAACTGTAAATGCAGATAAAAGTTCTGAGTCAGGGGTTCAAGTAGCTGGCTGGCAGGATAAGATACGACAATGAGAGATTGGCAGCAGGCAGTTTAAGGAAGCTTGGATGCTAGTCATCAGGGAGGGGTTTAGTAGGACTCATTTCTTAGATATGGGTTTCTGAAGAGGTTCTGGGAAGGCCGACATGTCCAAGGTATGGTCCTCAATTTATAGGGACAGATTACTAATACTAGGACTCTTAGAGGAACTGCAAGGAAAAAGACAAATTAGGACACCAACTCCTGAAATTGAGGTGCAATTCAAGATGAAGGACATCAGTAAGACATTAATGCTTAAAAAATAAGTGACTAACTTATATTCTAAATTCTCCTCAATGGGATAATTTGTCCTTGTGCTAAGAAGGGGCCCTAAAAAATGGGAGTTATAGATTACAATTGTGTTAAGGATCCAGACCTTCTATTTGTGCAGAAAAAGCTCCAATTTTGTTATTCTTGTTATCATATTGTGATATTTAGCAGTCGTTAACTTCTCCTCTATGTTCATGGTGTCTCACAGAGCTTGTTCGCTATTCAGAAGGACCTAGCCAATATGTGCCAAGTTTTCAGTAAACTCAAAGAGAAAGAATGCACATTTTGGCAAACGTGGGGGAAATGTACACTTTCATCTGATTCTCATAGAATTAACTGATCTGATAGTTTTCAAAGGGCTTTCAGCAGTATCTATCAGTGTTACAATTCCTATCTATTTGATTCAGAAATTCCACGCCTCAGAATCTTTCCTGAAGATTGTATAAAGACACAAGTCTAAAGACACTACTTGAAAACTCATGACCAAAATTAGAGACCCTATATCATATAATTTTGATGATGACCAAATATGTTAACCCTATATCATATAATTTTGATGATGACCAAATATGTTAATAATTAGAATAAAGTCAACCATATAGTACATGCTTGTTGAATAAAATATACATGCATCTAAAAGGCAGGGTGGATAGTAAATACTGGTTTTTTAAACAATAGAATGTATGATGCTTTTAAAAATAATGAAGTAGAGATTCATAAAGATATATCATTGAGTGGAAAAGTAGTTTACAAACCTATGTATGGGATGATTCCATTTTTATAAATATGTGTGCATGAACTACATAATATAATACAAATAGATGTACATATGTCTAAGCTTTTCCTAATTCTTATAACCAAATGTCATTTGGGTATTGTGCTTGGAATATTATTAATTAATCTTCAGTTAAGAGAGAATAAAAGTCCTAGCAATGCTTTCATTTTTCTCAAGGGCTAAATGGAAAAGACTCCCCATGTTTCACGTGCAATAACTACATAGGCACAGTGGTACCAGTTAATTCTGGCTGAGCCTCAGGAAAGCCAAAAACTTTCTAAAGAGTGGCACTGCAACTAAAGAGAGAGTGTCTGAGGTTGTTGGGGACAACTATTAAAATCTAAACACTTACCACCATCTTTAAAAGAAGCTAATCATAAAAAGGCCTAGGATTTCTGAAGACATTCCTATTGTTTGAGCAAGAGAAGAGCAAACAACAGTCATAGAATTCCCCAGATAAAACAGATGGATGCTCGCTTCACAGTGAAAGATGTGTGCATACTTAAGATTGAGGGCTGCTGAAGAATCCTTCCTAATTTCCTTATTTATTGAAGGTTTTTGTTGTTGTTGTTGAAGCCCTGATTCTATGAGGGAAGTCTCCTGTACATAAACTCCATGGTAAAAGGCAAGTTTTCAGTTTCAGAAGTTTTCCCTGCAATTTAGTAATCCTGACTATTCTTTTTATCTCACACCTACTTCTCACTTCTGTGTTATTTCCTAATTGTTTGTGTAAAACTTATATTGATTCCTTCATATTTTCAAACAAACAGAAAACTTTGTGGCATGTAACTGTACATTGTATTTCACATCTTCCTCATAGTTTCTAAGGACAAAATTTTGCATATTATTGGCTTTCTGTAAATCCTAATGAGACGGGTAAACAAAACTCAGCTTTAATACGATTAAACAACAGGGATAGAGGCCCAATCCTACTGATGGATGGCATGATAATTATGGTTTTTTTCACCATAATAATCACTAGAATTTTAATGCAATTAGAAATCTAATTATTTATAATTGAAATGCCTGCTGTCCATTAACATACTCATCTGAATATATTTAGATTTCTCCAATGTGTTATTTTTACTCTCTCATTTTAGGCATAGGAAAAAAGTATATAGGGTACAATTAATCTTTCCCTGTAGGGTTCCAATGTTTCTATTGCACATAAAATATTTATATCTAGAAACTTGATTTATTTTAAATATTTATTAATTTATTTGGAGAGAGCATGAGTAGGGGAGGGGCAGAGGGAGAGGGAAGCTCCATGCTCAGCATGGGGCCCAACGCAAGGCTCCATCTCTGAGATCAAGACCTGAGCCAGTATTAAGAGTTAGACACTTAAGCAACGGAGCCACCTCAGACACCCTCTACATTTAGAAACTTTAAAACTTTGTCAACACATTCTGAGATTTAGGAAAACTAGTGCATGTGGTTTCAAACTTTCTTCTATTTATATCTTCTAGAAAGCTATTACAACTCCTTACAAATGGCAAAAAAACTATTACCACCACTAAATATTCAGAAAAAGCTATACTACAATCAAGTAAAATTAAAGTGCATCTTTTTTTTAATGGCTCAAATGTTCAGACAGTTTTAAAATTCAGCTCAAGTAATAATTAGAGTCAAAGTAATGTTAGTCTTAAGAGCCTTATCTGTGCAAATACCATCCTTTAGAAATGAATGAAAACCATAAATGAGGAATAAGTAGTTTTAACTGTACTCACTCTTATTCACTTTTAATAACATACAATTTGCATTATTGTCTTAGAATTCAGTTAATAGTAGACAGTTAGCAGTTCATACTTTCACTTCCTATTACATGTTGTTACCCATGCCACTTACTTCCTGATTCAGTGCCTTCCTCAAAATTAACTCCTCAGAAGAGTCACAGTGAGTCTCAGATAATTGTTTCTAATGGCTTTGCAATGATCTGAATTATATCTCTAAGGCAATTTTGCTTTTTGATGGCAGCTTTCAATAACATTTCCTTGGCTTCTAACTGTACTCCTAGTTGCATTTTTCCCACAAGATCCAATCACCTCAAAGCGCACTTGTGAAAAAAATAGAATATTTCTAATTTTTGTTTAGCCATTTAGAACAATGTGAAAGATACTTAAAAAGAAATCAATGGCAAATAAATAAATAATAAATACTGCCCACCCCCAACAAAACTATGTGTAAATCCTGGGTTTTATGTGTATATATAATCGTAATAATGTTTGGAAATGTTAAGATGGGAGATAAGAATTGTTTTCAACCTTCCAGGTACCCCTGTTATTTAGTCCTACCCCCTCCCAGTAATATGTTTTATTGTCTGCATCCACTTGTGTGTGTGAATCACTGACCTGTAACTAGTGAATCTGAAGTGAGTTATTATTGTGTCATCTCTGCTATGACCCTGTAGTTATAACATCAAAAACAGGTTAAGTGTCACCCAATTCTACCTTAAAAATCATCACTCCCTATTAATTTTCTAACTGAAATAAAATACAGAATACTTTGATTCTTATCATGTATTTGGATAGCTTAGCTAGATGTTCATATTGGATGATATAAATCACTATTCTGAATTAGTTTCTAAATTTTGTGTATGGTGCTTATTAATAATAAATATAGTCTCCATTACTATGCACATTGCATACGTAGAGAAATTGATACATATTTTCTGGGATGTGAATCTTAAATACGTATAGGGCCCATTTAAAATTAAAAAATGCCCAGAAATTATATATAAAAATTAAATATAAGCATGAGTGTTATTTAGAGTTAAAAATGAAATATAATAAAAAAGTGAATTTAAAAAGAACTGTGATTTACTGACTGTATCATAAAATCTAGAGAATAATAATTTTTATTATTTGTGTCTAATATTCTTCTAAAATTCATTTTTTTCTGCATTTTTTACTATAAATCCTTAGTTGCCTTTTGACAGGACAATTATCTTACAATGCCTTTTTTTCTCGAGAGAATATAAATGTAGTTAAGTCTTCTTCTAGAGTGCTTGATTGAATTTTATTATTATTATTATCACTACAATTATTGATAGTTGGGATGCATCAACTATAATTTGTGACTATCATACTACTAGAGATTCTGGCTCATAAATTCCTGAACTGTGGTAAGTTCTACTGTGTGTGATTTCCTACCCAAACTAAAAATGTGTTGTGCATTTAAAATGACATGTGTCTATGTTCCTGACAAAACTTATGCTTTTAGTTGACATCTTTAAGAACCATATTCTTTGCAGTTTTATGCATTTGATGAAAGAAAATTTGTCCATATAGTATGATTCCATTTCATCTCATTTCATTTCCACATCTCACATATTCTCAGTGATGTCTAACATTGTTAAACATAATCGTATTGCAAAATGACTCAGCCCAGCACTTTTGGATCTTGGTGCTGGGTGAGGTAGAGGTCTTCACAGTGGAAGGGAGTCATATTCCTGGAAGCCAAGCCTACTTTTGTATTCTCAGTTCAACATCCCTTAGTTGAGTCTTAAAAATGCCTCCAGCCACGTCACACCAATACATACAGGGGGGAGGGCAGCACTGTTGAGGTTACAGCTGAAGAAGCAGTGGACCTAACTGACTGGAATAAAAGTATCTTAATATTGCCAAGTTTGCAAGCTCATTGACTGTGTGAGGGTAGTTCTAGGGCCCATTCCAGAGTCCTGAAAGGGGTATATACAAGTCCATTTTATTTCGAGTCAAGCTCTGAGTTTACACAATATTTTAAGCAAATAGTTGGCCATTTCATATATGTCTCCTTTTATTCTCTTAATCAATCTTGAAATTTTGGAAGTATTCTTATCTTACAAATGACAAATTGCAAAAATCAGTTAAGTTACATGACTTCCAAGATTCTACAAGAAGCAAGTGACGAAACCAGGATTTAATTGAGGTCTATATTTTTCTAAAGCCCATTAGGCTCTTTATCCAGGTTGATCATAGAGATTATCAGGCAAAGTCACTAATACTTTATAAAAAGTATATTTCTGAGCCTCATCCCAAGGATCTCAAAGTATTCTGGTAGAGGTGTAATGAGGACAACCCACTGATAATCATTGTTTCACATCATCCTGTTTTAATATATTCTCATTCCTTAATGCTTACTAAAATTATGAGCCAAGCATTGATGTACCTGGTTAGAAACTTTCCCTGGTAAACTTGACCCGAGGTAAAAATCCTTGATGAGAATATGGTTCAATCATGGAGAAAAATGTCATGTCAAAGACAGCCAAAGAAAATCTTGATTCAAGCACTGTTCATATATATCACTTTGTCTTAGAAGCAATCAGGCATATATAAAGTTAGATTAACTTAGAATATCTTTATCGGCTGGCCCTTTCAGCCCTTACCTATGTAAAGTTTCATTCTTGAACAGGAGGCAAATCTTCAGTTCTTTCTAAGTCTTATGGCTGACATGGGTGGAGAAGCTAACTTCACTTCAGCCGGGGAGGTGGGGGGGGGGTTCTGAAAGAGAGCATCAGAAAGACAACTAACTGCAGGGGTGCCTGGGTGGCTCAGTAAGTTAGGTGTCCAACCTGGGCTCAGATCATGATCTTACAGTACGTGGGTCTGAATCCTGCATCAGGCTCTGTGCTGACACCTCAGAGCCTGGAGCCTGCTTAGGATTCTGTGTCTCCCTCTCTCTATGCTCTTCCCCTACTTGCACTCTGTGTGTGTGTGTTTCTCAAACAAACAAACAAAACAACAACAAAACATTAATGATGAATTAAAAAGAAAAAAGACAAGTAACTGCACGAAGACAAGCAAGCCAAAGGTGCTTGGGGAGCCCATGGATAAGAAAACTTGGAAACCAACCAAGGTGAAATTTATGCTAGAGGAAACTGTACTTAACATAAATCTTTCTTTTATTTACATGGTATTTACAGAATCAGTCACAGAAATAAAAACCTCTGTGCTCACTCTTTCCTTTTATTTTTAATTGGGTGGGAGGCAGTAGGAATAGCCATATGCATAGTTTCGTGAGAACGGAAAGCTATAGAAACATTTCTGCCCCATCTGGTCATGGTGTTTTCTGACATAGAGGAAAGCTATCCATGTGATCTGTCGACCAAGCAAATTTTTCATGCATGTTTTCTTGAAATATTCCTTCCTCCTTTCCTTCCATCTTCCCTCCTTTCTTTCTTTTTCCTTTTTAATTTTTCTTTCTTTCTTTTCTTTCTTTCTTTCTTTTTTCTTTTTCTTTCTTTCTGTCTGTCTGTCTTTCTGTCTTTCTTTCTGTCTTTCTTTCTTTCCCATTCTTTCTTTTTCTTTGTTTCTTTCTTCCTTTCTCTCTCTCTTTCTCCTCACTCTCTCCCTCCTACCTTCTCCTCCTCCTTCCTTCCTTCCTTCCTTCCTTCCTTCCTTCCTTCCTTCCTCCTTTCCTTTCTAGTAGGCTCTACACCAAACATGGGGCTTGAACTCATGACCCTGAGATCAAGACATACTCTATCAACTGAGCCAGCCAGGCACCCTTGAAATGTGTTTTCATTGCATTATAATTCTTATCATCATTATTAAAAACATTTTAAAGTATTTTTTCTATTCAAAATAATATGCTGCCAGATGTAGCCTTTGTCCTCTAGGCAGATTTAGCAAATGATTAAAATTACATGAACTTATTGAACAGAGCAGACTGCCCCTTCTCTTCATTTATAATAATGACCATTTTGCATCTGGGTAAATATAAATTCCAACAAACTAGATCAGAGGGCCTGTATACTATCATTCCATGGGTTTTGCTCATTGTACATAATGACTCAGAAAATAATAATTCTTCCTCTACTATGGTATACTATAATTCTGTCCAGGTCCCACTGAGGTTTGCATGCCCAGTTAATTCACAAAGATGACCCTAGTGACGAATATTTTGGGGGTCACCTGGGTGGCTCCGTTGGTTAAGCGGCCGATTTTGGCTCAGGTCATGATCTCACAGTTCGTGGGTTTGGGCCCCATGTTGGGCTCTGTGCCGACAGGTCAGAGCCTGGAACCTGCTTTAGATTCTGTGTCTCCCTCTCTCTGTCCCTCCCCTGTTCATGCTCTGTCCTCAAAATAAGTAAATGTTTAAAAAAAATTTTTAAAGAATGTTTTTAAGAACTTCACAGAAAATTAATGGACCATTTGGTATCCTTTAGGTTTTTACAGAATCAAGTGTTTGACAAGATATGATACTAGATTTCAGACTAAAAGTAGTTACAAACAAAGCCCTCTTGCAAATATATTCTGTAGGCAATATACTTACTGATGGCCACATGGGGTTTGATTATCTATACCATATTGCCAGATAAAAAAGGTTTTGAAAGCTCACACATTTGGTTTTCAAACAAACCCTACTTTGTCAAGTGTAATGTACAGGAGTAAACTGAAAGCATGGACTAAAATTGAACAACGTTCTTTTGGCACCAAATTCAGCAATAAATGTAAAGGCAAACAGCATGTATATACACATCTACACGGATAGGAGCACCTGCTATCCACCTGCAAAACAGACTACTTGAAATCCAGGTCAAGGATACAGAACGTGATTTACAGCTGTATATATCAATTTAATGTGTTATTTTTCCTCAAGAGAGGAAAGAATGTGATGGAGTTAAAGTAACAGTTCTTTAGTGTTCCTAGAACTATAAAGCCATGGGGTCCTTAGCCATGTCTATCAGACTATTCAAAGATTAATTGTCATCAACAAATATTTGTTAACATTAATTTGTTATTAATATTATATCAATTTATTATTATATTGAGGCATAACTAACATATTATATTAGTATCAGGTGTACAACATAATGATTCAATATTTGTGTATATTGCAGAATGGCAGAATGGTCACTACAATAAGTCCAGGTAACATGTCACCATACAGAGTTGAATTTTTTTTCCTTGTGATGAGGACTTCTAAAGTTTACTCTCTCAACAACGTTCAACTCTGCAATACACTTTTATTAACTATGGTCACCATGATATACATTATATGGCATGTTTATTTATTTATTTTATGACTAAAAGTTTGTGTTTTTTGACCCCTTCCATTTATTTTGAACACCTTCATGCCTCTGGCAACCACCAATTTATTCTCTGTATCTCTGAGGGCTTTTTGTTTGTTTGTTTGTTTGTTTGTTTGTTTGTTTTTTAAGATTTCACATAAAAGTGAGATCATAGAGTATTTGTTTTTCTCAAACTTATTTCACATAGCATGATGCCCTCAAGGTCCATTCATGTCACAAATATGTCAATTTATTATTAATCTACTATGAAATCTGAATGGGACTAGGGATATGATATTCCAAAATATGCCACTTTGGCATAAGAATTATTTTAAGCCAAAGACATTTGAATTCCTGAAATCCTTTATCTGCCTACAAAACTTCTCCAAGGAGCTCAATTTTCATAAATCCTATCCCTAAGAATTCTCTTCTTAGAGAAAAGAAGCCAGCATTATTCCCAAACAAACATTGTCACAAAACTATTATAGATCTTATTTCCTCAAGGGCCCATTTAAATTTCAAAAAAGTCATTTATATCTTCATAAATGCCCTTCCTCCACCCTTTTAAGAACTCTCTATATTCTCACAGAATTGTCCCCTGCCCCTCTTCCTCCATAAGATTCTGGAAGCATTTATGCTCTACATCAAGGAGAATCCAAAGAAAATGGAATGATCAATTGATGAACTGGAAATATTAGCTCACTCTGAGAAAATGCTCCATAATTCTGTCATTTTTTTCTTCTTTTTATAAAGATTTTATTTTTAGGTAATTTCTGTATTCAATGTGGGGCTCAAACCTACAACTCCAAGATCAAGAGTCACATGCTTCACTGACTGAGCCATCCAAGTGCCTCTCCTTTGTTTATTTTCATAAACTGTAAGTAAGATGAATTTTTAAATTAACATTCTACCTATGATAAATCATTTTTTAGCTTAACAAAGTCTAATGTTTAAGGAAAATGTAAAGTCCAATGTCTTTTTAACACTTGGTGTTATAATTCTTTAGATAGCTAAAATAGTAAAACTAGTGAATGAGTCAATCTGATTTTTGGATTAAACAGAGAGCAAACTATTCCCACTACAGTACTCTGATGATGATGATGATGATAGATAGATAGATAGATAGATAGATAGATATTTCACATTGAGTTTTGATTTATTAGATATTATGACAAATATTTTAGATGCATTACAATTTTAATTTTTACACATGCCCTATGAAGTAGATTAAAATCATATTCTAATGAAAAAGTTACGTTTTAGAAATGTTAAGATACTATCAGGGAGAAAAAAATAAACAAACTACCTTTCCATGTTCAATGGTGAGGGCCTGCCAGAAATGAAAAACTGAAAAGAAGATAACATAACAAGAGGAAAAACAATAACAACAAACAAAAAATCATTTTAAGCAAATGCATACATATGGGAATTCACAAAGAAATATGATTCAAGGAAATAGAATTTATAGGATATACATATCATCTTAGGCTAGACAAGGAAAGGGATTTGGGACTTCTGGGAAAGGGGGAGGTAAATTATGGAAAAGAGACTAGAAAATGATGGTAAATGAGGGTTGTGTAGTAAGTTTTCTTAAGCAGATTTAAATGGGCAGCTCCTCCAATGAAGAGTTGTTAAGAGATCTCCTCCTACCCGGTCTGAGATAGAAATAGAAATTTCCTTCATAAATGTTCATTTCTTTTAGAAAAGGGAAACTCATGCCCTCTTTCTTAGAGTTTTCCTTTATCTGCTGCTCCTCAATTGCCTTCAGCTGAAAATAGTCCTTATGCCAAAGAAACATATTTTGGTCCCCTTCAATACATTAGTAAATAAAGTCATATAACTAATGAGTGCAGCACAGGGATTTCATATCTGGTGAGCCATTTCATAATTTTAAAGACATTGTACTGCAAACACACATAGTAATCTGACACATTTAACAATACACATTTGTTCTATGCTGTTTCATGGCTTTGAGGAACTAACAGTAAAATACTTCCTCCAAAAAGCTATAAATTGAATGATATTTGTGAAGTCAAATCTCATTTATTTGTAAAGTTTCCTGAAAGCAATGCCCCTGTCTGGCTTATTCACAGATCTACCAGTACTAACATAGATGAGTCAATTAAAAACCTGGATAGAACTTCTCAATATTTCCCTCTCTGTGTTTATGGGCTCTAAACACTTAGAACTGGATTCTGGTGTTCTGGATTTCAGAAGTTAAAAGGCAACCAGACTGACTGTGGAAGAATATGAGAAGTTGTTTCTTTTGGTAGACCTCTACTAGAATGAGGCAGCTGCCAGGAATGACTTAGTGACAATAAAGATTGACTAATCTGTCTCCCTCAGCCCCAGCCAAGCCAACTAGAGCCCACTGACCTCCAGGAAGAATAGCATGGGCAAAAATTACAAATTAAAAAATAAAAGAAAGATCCTAAAAATATTCTGATGACTCATTCTTATACAGCTTGTGTACTAGAATACTGCTGAATGGATTTAATTTTGCAGAGGATAAGAATTTTTGTTCTGCTCTATTCTGTTACTTACATTTATTTTGGTAGAAAAGACCAAATCCTTATATTTTCCAATTAATTATAAAGTACAGAAAGCAAAATAAATAACTAGATGTAAAGAAAATACATTGACTTAATTTTTAACCTGGAAAGTGAACAGATCAGTAATTTAAAAGTGTAAGTGAGGGGCGCCTGGGTGGCTCAGTCGGTTAAGCCTCCGACTTCGGCTCAGGTCAGATCTCACTTTCATGGGTTCGAGCCCCGCGTCAGGCTCTGTGCTGACAGCTAGCTCAGAGCCTGGAGCCTGCTTCTGGTTCTGTGTCTCCTTCTCTCTCTGCCCCTCCCCCTCTCATGTTCTGTCTCTCTCTGTATCAAAAATAAATAAAACATTAAAAAAATTAAAAAAAAAAGTGTAAGTAATATGACAGGCCCCTTGAAAGTAGGACATTGTGAACCTGAAGATTTAATCATAAACGTAAGCATTCTATTCACATTTTATTCACAGTCACATCTTTACTCAGACACAAACTCCCAGAATTTGTATAGTATTGTCATTTTTCGAGGGGTAAAGCATTATTGAAACTTTTCAGTAACATTGATATCATCAAGTCCTCATTACTCCCATAAAAACACAAAATTAAAGAGTCTTGATATATCAATATTTATCTCTAATGCCTTTGGCTCACATCCTGACTCAAAGCTTTAAAATTTGCTGAAAGGATTTCAGCTATCAGAGAAGTTTGTATGAAGTGCTTCTAAAATCTGGTATGTTTAAGAACCACCTGAGAAACTTGTTAAATTTCAAGTTCCCAGATCTATTCCTGGACATGGATGAGTGATTGATTAGGTCTTGAGGGATATCTGGTAACAAGCATTTTGAACAAGCACTGCGGTCAAATACAGGTGAGCCACAGGCCACACGAGAAGATGCAAGGAATACAGAAAGGGCATCCAGAGGACTGCTTTGGCTTCTGTACTATTATGTGAAAACCACTATGGACCTCAAATTCAGACTTGATTAAGAAAAGGTGAAAAAAAAAGTATAACACTAATGGCTTTATTTTATTTATTTTTTAAAAGAAAGGATTTTATTTATTATATTTTATTTATTTATGTATTTTCAGAGAGACAGAGAGTATGAGTGAAGGAAGGACACAGAGAGACACAGAATCCAAAGCAGGCTCCAGGCTTTGAGCTGTCAGATGAGACTGGGTGCATTCAGGGTGGTATGGCCGTTAGAGGAGGCTTTGAGCTGTCAGCACAGAGACTGACACGGGGCTCGAACTCAACAAACCACTAGATCATCACCTAAGCCAAAATTGGACTTTCAACTGACTAAGCCACCCAGACACCCCACTTTAAAACTCTTTGGGTATGGGTTCTCTGGATAGCTGCTTGCCTTTTTTTTCCTTTTTTTAAGCCTTTTGTAATTCACTTACTGTTTCAGTGCTCTGCAGTTAGAATTTAGCTTGGATTAAATTAATACAATTAATACAACTTTCTCTTCTCCCTCAAAGCATGTTGCCAAATTCAGCATGTTTCATGTAATTTAAAATATATGTAGTCAGAGTCAAATTGATTACTAATTATATAGGAAATAAGACTTTCTGTGTGGAGTCTATAGAAATACCACATAGGAAAAAACAATTAAACAAAGAAATTTTTATTCCACAAAATAAATAGTATGATAATTAAAATAAACTTAAGGAATACAATACTTAGAGCAGGTAGTGAATTTCTTTATTTTTTAATCTGAGCTCATTGGTTCTATTATCAAGTCTGAAAACTCTTAAATTATTAAGTAAGTCATGTACATTGAGGAATTACTTTCTCATGAATTACTGAAACACTTGATTGCATTATAACAAATTCATTTCACTGTCGTATTTCAAGCCCAACCTTAACTAAATCTATGATGCACAGATAGACCTGCTGTAGTACCAGATTTATTGATTGAGATTTAAGAGGTCTCTGCAGTATTCAAATTACTTTATATTCATTTAACACATTTGCTCTAATTAAAAAGTAAGACTTCACTTTCTCGAAAGTCTCCCTGTGTGTATGCTTGGGCCATTTAGCTCAAAAGAAAAAGATCAAGTGACAGATCAAAAGAAAATGTTAAAATATACATCACATGCTTTAGTTGCTTTCTCTGGATTTAAAAATGCTCAGATAAAAGTTGAATTTTAGTGAATGGATCTTGATTTTCTGTATATTTATTTCCCAAGTCAATTATACTTTACATATAAGAAACATCTCAAGCAAATTAGAAGACATATGGGTTTTCAATTAGCTCTAACTGAAAGGAAACACCCCATTGTCAAGGTATTTATAAAGTCAGTCGAGACTATGGAATATTAGTGGAATAATAGAATTATTTCAAATTCATCTGCTTTTCAAGTTAAACCCCAAGATTTCCCAGAATGAGAAAAGATAAGACAAACTCTTCATTTCATCTCTGAAAATAGGAATTATGGTCTTGGATTCTGAGCTAATCATTTAGGCTTAACACAGGACTATCTATTGCTTTCACTTTATAGATTTTCTAGCAAATTGGTTCTAATCTAAGTCAGGAGCCAAGTAACTCACAATTCTCTAGGTAGCTAGACAGAAAACACTTGCTACACCGAGTTGCTACACAGAGACTTCAGAAAGCGTAATTACATTAGGTTTTCTCCTAAAACTCCATCTGGTCTAGAGTATTCCATCATAACTATAGTTGTTCAGCTTATTGATAACATTTAGCTAATGAGACTAAAGAACTAACT
Organism: Suricata suricatta; assembly: GCF_006229205.1. Taxonomy (NCBI): domain Eukaryota; kingdom Metazoa; phylum Chordata; class Mammalia; order Carnivora; family Herpestidae; genus Suricata; species Suricata suricatta. The sequence goes on along the minus strand of NC_043702.1, from coordinate 86,636,050 downwards.
AGCTGCCTTTATTCACTTCTACAGCCACTGATTTCACTTATTTTTTTCATTCATTACTTATTTTCACTGAAGCTCCATGATGTGACTTGCACACTGTGATGGATACTGGTGTTATTATGTATAAAAGAAAAGCATCCATCAAAAAAGTATAGCCCCGAAACCTATAGGTGCTAGGCAGATAAAAGAAGTGAGTAAAGGGGCACCTGGGTGGCTCAGTTGGTTAAGTGTCCAATTCTTGGTTTCGGCTCAGATCATGACCTCGTAGTTCGTGGGTTCAAGCCCTGCATCTGGCTCTGTGCTGACAGCACGGAGCCTGCTTGGGATTCTCTGTCTCCCTCTCTCTCTGCCCTTCTCCTGCTCACTCTCTGCCTTTCTGTCTCAAAATAAATAAATACACTTTCATAAAAATGGAGTAAAGAAGTCAAAAAGAATTGTGGTTGGCCTGAAAGTATGACATGTCTTACTGAATCCCTGCTCTTTTTTGTCAAATCTGAGTTTTAAAACAGGCTGACATTCATGATTTCTTATGTGACTCTTATAATGTTTCATTTAATGATTGCTCAATTTAAAAAATTACCAAACAGAACACTGTGGTAGCCAAACATTATTTGGCCTACAAATTTGAACCAGCAGCCATCATTTATCAAATTTTATTATAAGCTCCAAATCATCAAAATTATTGAGATCCTAAGCTGTCTCTTTCTCTAAACAGTAACAGTTTGGTGAAGGCTTCAAGCAGAGAGCATATGTTTCTACACATTGCAGATAAATAAATTTATTTGTATTTTTATAAATAAATAACCTTGTAGTTAACATATTTAAAGGGTTTTTTTTTACACTTACTATGTTTTGGAGATCATTTTGTAAGTACATGAAGAAGAGCGTTTGTTACACTGATAAGTGCATTCTATTCCTTCATTAAAAGATTAATGGGTATTTAGATTACTTCTAAATCTCATTACTAAAAGCAATGCTCCAATAAAATATCTCTTTATGTGCATTTGGATAGTCTGGCTCCTCTTCCAGACTTTACAGGTTAAAAGCAAACAGCTGGCACTGCTCTTCACTAGTCATCTAAGGTTGGGTTTCTTGGTTCCATAATGTGATTGAGCAGGTGGACCTGCTTTTATGATCTAATTCAGGTGAGGCTCTGAAGATGGGGGATGCCTTTCACTGAGAATACCTAGACAGGATGCCTGGATTGGTCTTTTACCCAAATGATGTAGGATGGGCACCACGGTCACCTGGATTCTTAGGTAAAGTTTACCAGATGGTCAGGACTATTGTATTCAGTAATAGATGGGGTTATGAATTGGTCTTCCCTGCTCTGGTGGGGCAGCAGGATGGGACCCAGGGCTCATACACCCCTTTGTTTGGGAACCCAAATTAGGCCAGAGTGTGTACTAAATTTCTAGGTAAGTGAGTCCACCAGTCTGCTCTGCAGTCAGGAAGAAACCACAGCTTGTGCTCTCTGTTCTAGTGCCACACATACATAGGGCTGTTGAAAGGATTCTGTAGTTTTCTGGGTGCTCTGGTTATGTTCCTTGAACAAATAGGCTGAAGACTGTATTTAGCAATTATCAGGCTTATAAATTAGATTCCCTGCCTGGGTGCACCAGGAGAAGTTCTAAGGCTCTTTGTTGTCTTAACTCAAACCAACATATACTCCAAGTCCCCAGGCTGATCAGGGCCTCTGGTTTTCTTTGCAAATTATTGGCTCTTCCTGCCTTCTTCTAGGCTTCCACATCAGTAGGCTGCACAGATCTGTCTCCATCCCTTCTGGTCAAATGGGGATGAAAGACCCTCTCCTTACGGATGGCGCTATGCCTCAGCTCCCTTGTCTGGGTGGTGATGAGGCAGCGGGAGTTTGTGGGGAAGGGTTGCTCCAGATTACTCTCAATTTCCCAAATAGGCTCTCTGGTTTGGAGGGGCCTGGTTCTGTCCTCCGCATTGACTATGAGTTAATTCCCCTGCTTGTGAGTGGTGCAGGAACCCTCCATGATACATTTTGATATTAGTCCTCTTTCCACTACATATGTTCCAAATAGTTTATACCAGAATGTTATTTTGTTCTTTGTTTAAAAACAAATAGTTAAAATCTGCCATGAATTTTTATGATGATGTCTGGATTTTTGTTACATTCTGGAAGACCTCATTACAAGAATCTTATATTTTGTTTGAATGCCTTAAATATCTTTATCACAGCTTCATTTGAGATTTATTTCCATACATTGTGTGAAATAAAAACCAAAATTAAATTTTTACTTGCAAATGGACTCTCAATAATTCCAACACCATTTATGGAATACCACCCTCTCTTTATCATTTCAAAGTACTTCCTTTCTCATGGGATTTATGGCTATACATGTTCTGGTCTGCCTTGCAGTGTATTGTGTTCCATTTATCTATTTGTCAATTCCCACGGCAACACTAGACTGTTTAAATTACAATAGCTCTATGGCATATTTTGAATATTTTGATAACTTGCAGGGCCAGAATCGACTTTGCCCTCATGAGAGTCACATTTTCATTGAGTACGCATACCTTTACCAACCTCACTCCTAGTTTTGCCAATGCCAGTCTTGTCAATGATAATTTCCTCACCTAACATGACATGAGGTCGCTTATGTGGGATGCCCTCCATTCAACAATGCCTCTACCTTTGCTGCTGTTACCACTGGCCACACATGGTCGATGTTTACTGTGTTAGCTAACTTTCTATGTATTTTAAATAAATATTTATAGTTTTTTTTTATTAAGGCTGTGCAAAAATCCTTTCAAGTATTATAGCAGATATCAGGCACTCTAGCATCTTTTCTCAAATCCTCTTACCGATTTCTTGCACACTGGCTTCCCTGTGATCACTATCAACAGCCCCTATCTGTATCCCTTTGTCACAGATCTGCCTTCATGTCTCCAGACTGTTTTGCCTGTTCTACAGAGATTCCCCCAGGATAGCCTTAACCCATGACTAACAGTGCAGAGGCTAAATTCTCTGGTTGCCCTGTCCCCTTGTCAACTCTGAGGTGAAGCCTCCATTGTCATCAAGGATCCCCTCTGGGCCTGAAGCAGACTCTCTTCTGTACTGGACTGATAACTCATTCTTCCCTTTTCTTTCCTCCTTCCTATCTCTCCTCCTCCTTGTCCCCCAGCACCAGGCTTTCCTGGGAATACTTCCTAATAAATTCCTTTCACACACAACTCACCTCAATGTCTCCTCCCAGGGAACCTATCTTAAGACAGATAGTTGTAATATTAAGTCCATATTTAAAAAGTAAAACTAAGATACAGAGAATTTACAGAGTAACTTGATGTCACACAGAAAGTAAGTGGCAAAAATGAGTAAATTGTTTCATTAAATTATGTATAAATTCAAGATATTTGGGTTCAATTTACATTGTCTCTAAAAGTAATCACAGGTTCAACTTCTGCTGGTGCCTTCCAGTCAACCCACAGCTTCTGCCAGTGCACTTGGCAGTGTCTGCTGTCCCTGCTCCCGGGTGTACTCTCCAGACAAAAAGGACTAGAGAGGGATAGGGAAGGTGTGTGAGATGGTGTCCTTTAACCAGGTTCTCAGACCACATTTGCCTAGACCCTCTTTCCCTTGTGCACCTAGGCAAGAGTTGGCCAAAAGAGGAATGTGCATAAGTTCTGAGCAGTGCACATGAAGCTACGGCCATTGTTCTCAGAGGGTGTTTGCAGTCAGATGCAATGACAGACAAATGCTGCTTTTCTTATATGTCCCATCTGTTTTTCTCCCTTCTGCTGGCCAGCAGGAGCCCCAGCTCACCCCAGATGCTTGGCTGAGGACACACACAAATAATACCAACAGAGGCAAAATTCCAAAGACCTCTGCATGAGCTCTGCTTTTGTCATCCATCTTTGGCCACTGGGTGTATTTGGCTCTTTGGATTTTGCTGAAAGTGTAGTCATTCACCTGAACTGGTTTTTCAAAAAGATGGGCTAATGACCTTCCCTTTAATTCTTTAAATACACCATCCAGACTGTAGTGTTCCCAGCTTCTCCCATCTTATGCAATATCTTATTCCAAGTCATTTAGTCCCTTCACATTCAGTAGCCATGCTTCTCTGACTGAACTCTGACAGATGTAAAAGTGTTCCATATCAAGTAACATTTAATTGAAAGTTTCTCCCAAAACACTTGAAACAGCATCAAAAAGAGAAAACCTTTAAAAAGGTACTGTCAAATGTAATTTTCTTATTCTGAGCATTTTTAGAAGCATCTCTGAATATGCAAGATCTTTTTTCCCCAACAAGAGCATTGTTATTTCTTTTTTCTTCTCCCTCCCACCCCCCTTTTTTTGCGACTGTAAAAATACCTAAGGAATTTTGAAGTAAGACAATTCTGTATGCCCTTTTTTTCTCTCTAGAAATTTTAGAAAAATTATGTTGCTTTAATGTCACTTAAGAACTGACATGACCAAAAAATTAAGAATCTATGAAATCAGGTCCTGTCAGTTCATGGCCATAGGCTCAACATTCAAATTATGCAAACAAGGGAAATTAAAAAAAAAACTTTGGGGGGATATATTAATGAGTACCTTTGCTTTTACTAATGAAGCAACAATATTTATGGGTTACTATGGGGTTAACTTATGACATTTAATGTTAGAGTAAAATAAACCAATTAAAAACTTTTAACCTTTATTTATTTTTGAAAGACAAAGAGAGAGCACGAGCAAGGAAAAGGTAAAGAGAGAGGGAGACATGAGGAGAATCCGAATCATCCTCCAAGCTCTGAGCTGTCAGCATAGAGCCTGACACGGGGCTCAGACCCATGAACCGTGAGATCATGACCAGAGTCGAAGTCAGATGCTTAACCAACTGAGCCACCCAGGTACCTCCCCACCACCAAATAAATCAATTTGAGTTTCTTGAGAGAAGGCAAATTTGAAGGATTTGAATTAGATATAAATGGTCAATAACTGAAATATTTCCATGATAATAAAAATAATTAAAATGATCCTAAAGTGAAAAAAAAAGTAGGCTACTATCCTTACACTACCAATTGCCCTAAATAAAAGTATCTACTTTTTATCACAGTAAAAAAAAAAAAAAAAAGAAACTAATGTAAAATTTAGGACGTCATGACCCTGGAGAAAATCTCATAGACAGGCAGCATATTGGGTCTCTGTCCTGTGTAAATAATTCTATAAGCACAAAAGCCCAAAGAGTTTCATTAGAGCAAATTAATGTCAGGAGAAGAATAAAAAGTGACAGAAAAATGGAGGGCACTATAGAAGTTTAGTACAGCAGGGACCCTTAAGAGGGAGATTTATTATAGCATAGGATGGAGGAAGTTACTTAGATGAAGGCAGGTATAGGAAGAACCGCTTTCCATCCTGACTTTCCAAGTTCTGGGAGAATTAAAATTGATGGTAGTTTTTCTTACTTCTCCTACCCATGAAATCTCAAGTCCAGTAAAAAAATTTAAAAAAACAAAAAAAAACCTAAAAGAAGTAGCACAATATAATTTCAGTGGCAGCAAGGAAAATCCCTAAAGAAAGTGCAGAAAATGGTTTAACAGAAAAACATGAAAGTCATAGGGGGAGGAGGCAGAAATGAAAGGTCATAGTAGGAGAACTGGGGTTGGAAGATCACGTTGGAGACGTCAGGAGTGATGGCTTGTGATGTGAGAAGATGACGGTGATACTTGATGGCAGAAGAAGCTGGGGCTGACAAGTCACGGTGAGAGTGCAGGGTTGACAGGTCAGCCCGCTGGAAGCACACTCTAGGGGACGACTCCTTTTGTGGGGTACAACGCAACTTTTTTCCTGCCCCTATGATGACAGAGGAGGCAGTGAGTAGAGATAGTAAAGAGTTAATAATAAATGTGATTAAAATTGAAAGTGAAGCATTAGCCTAGACTAGCATAAGCAAGAGAAGAGCTTAAATGCAAAATTTAAGGAGACATTCTCAGGGAGTGAAAAGGCTGACCTCGCAATTGCATGATCCTGTCAGGGAAGTTTCCCTTAAATCGTGTGCACCAGATTCCCCTCCTGCTTTACTAGTACTCCTGAACCTGGGGATAGAGAGTGTGTGAAAATTTGTTACTAAAGCAGAATCAAAGGAAGAAACTTTAAATTAGAAGAGACAGATAATACAAATGGCCCCAAAATAAAGATTTTGTTTAAAGTAAGAGTTTTAAAGATGTTCCCCTCTACCACAAAACAAAAGCAGAAACAAACAAACAACAAACAAATAAACAAAAAAACACAGCAATGACTCATCTGGGAGGTGAGGAATTTATTAAGTTCAGATGGACTCACTAATCAAAATTGGTAGGTACCATAATACAAAATATCTGTGGCTAGAATTTGGGACACAGTAATAAAGGAGATACTAATCAAAGCAGGTGGTTCACTTCAGAAAATATGAGCACATGATATTATTCATGCCCTGACAGATACTTAGGAACAAAGTAACTAGGAGTTTGAAAATAGTCATATACAGAAGTCACATGAATTAGAGTCCCAATCACAACTGACAGAGTAAAGGTAGAACTCACTCTGAGGAGGAAAACTTTAGAACAAGGGAATGGTTAGTCTTAAAGATATTAGGCACAAACATAGACTAGGAGAATTAAAATAGTGCCACCAGTGTGAGAAATTGGCTACCAGGTGAGGCCTTGGTCAAAGAAACAAAATAAGATCTCTGTTTGAGTTGTTTCAATGCTAGAATTTTGGGGGGCCAAATTATTCCTAACAAATGAACAATCTAGTGCCAGAAATGTGGCAGAACTAAGCTTTCAGTCAGGTAGTCCTAGATAACTATAAAGAAGAATCTTAAGGATAACTACAGTAGGCAGAATGATGATCTATCAAAAATGTCCACACCCTAATTCTAAGAATCTCTGAATACATTAGGTTACATGGGATAGACATTAAAATTATGGTAGTAGATGGAATGAAGATTGCTAATTAGGGGATCTTATATCACAGAGATTATCCTAGATTATCCAGGTGAGCTCAAAGTAATCACAAGTGTCCTAAAACATGCAAGAGTGATACCATATCAGAGTGATATGATGTAAGAAAGACATAACTGCCCATTTCTAGGTTTGAAGATGGAAAGGGGCCAGGAACCATGGAATGAGGGAAGCCTCTAGAGGCTGGAAAAAGAAAGAAAATTAGCTTTTTCCTAGAGCCTTCAGAAAGGAACATGGCCTTAACTGACTCCTTGATTTTAGCCCAGTGAGACCCATTTCAGATATCTGAACTCCTAAACTGTAATAAAAATACTTCATTTTGTTTAAAGGGACCAGCTTTGTGTTAATTTGGTATAACAGCAACAGAAAACTAATACATGAACCAAGTCATTGGTACAAAGTTGACAAAGTTTTTCTCCATCTCCCAACACCATACTTTAGGCAAAGGAAGTTAACAAAAATACACAAAATATAAAGTGAACACAATCAGAGTTCAAAATCCAAGATACAAACTATGGGATCAGAAACTTTAGAAGGTTGGCTTCTTTAGGAAGGCTCTACTTCATATGGAACTCAAAGAACTGGTTAATTTAGAGTGGAGAGGAAAAAAGAGAACATTTTAGTTGAGGGGCTTTTCAGAGGCAAGAGTAGGAAGCTGGGAATTGAGTGTAAAGATGATGGTGAGGAGAACACACAGATCCGGAGGAAAGAACATGTGAAGAATGCTAACTCAGACAATGGCCGTTTTGTGTGAGTGGCACTATCTCTTCACTCATCAAATTGTCATGTACTGAACGTGCTGGCACCAGTTAGATGGCGGAGATATAGTAAACGAGACAGATAAGACACCTGATCTCCTATGGCCTACATTCTAGCAGGGATGTATTTTTTAGGAAGTACTTTTATTGATTATTAATTTGTTCTATCTCATTAATTACTGCAACCATCAAATAAGGTGATAGGAACTCAAGCATTCTCACTTTCAAGGTGAAGCACAAAACTGATTAAGAATTTCTCCAAGAGCACACAATAGTAGGTGACAGAACCATAATTTGAATCCAAACTATGTAAGTCAGGTTATGAATGCTTAATCACTATGCTGACTGCTAACAAGCGGAGGAAACTTCACGGGGGGAAGTAGTCCAGCTAGTTGATGACTTTAATGTGTTAAAGATTTTCCTTTAAAAATACTACCACAGCGGCACCTAGGTGGCTCAGTCGGTTAAGTGTCCAACTTCAGCTCAGGTCATAATCTCATAGCTCGTGGGTTCAAGCCCCACATCAGGTTCTCTGTTGTCAGCACAGAACCTGCTTCAGATCTTTTGTCACCCTCTCTCTGTGCCCACCCCCTTCTCTGTCTCTCAAAACTAAATAAACATTTATGGGGCACCTGGGTCGGTCAGTCAGTTAGGTGTCAGACTCTTAATTTTGGCTCAGGTCATGATCTCACAGTTTGTGAGATTGAGCCCTGCATTGGCCTCTATGTGGAGCCTGCTTAGGACTGTATCTCTCTGTCTCTCTGCCCACTCATGCTCTTTCTCTCTCTCTCAAAATAAAGAAACATTAAAAAAAAAACTTAGAGAAAACATTTAAGAGACACCACCACAAATAATAATGAAAACTACCATTTGTAAAGCATTTCTTTGATACTACTATGCATTATGCTAGGTGTTGATGTCCAATAATCTTCAAGGCCTCATTCAGGACAGGTATTCTTATCTCCAGTTTACAGATACAGAAAATAAAGCTCAGAGATTTTAAATGATTCCTCAGGATTACCAAGCAAGTAAGTGTCAGAGTTGAAATCGAACCCCAAAAGATACTATTTTTTCTTACGTTTATGTATTTATTTTTGAGAGAGGAAGAGAGCTAGTGAACATGAGCAGAGGAGGGGCAGAGAGAGAAAGGAGAAAGAATCCCAAGCAGGCTCCTCATGGTCAGCATGGAGATGGACTCAACACTGGAATTCCCGATCTGTGAGATCATGGCCTAAGCAGTCATCAAGAGTCAGAGGCTTAACCAACTGAGCCACCCAGGTGCCTCAAAAGCAAAGATATTCTTGACAAAATTTCAGACGCTTTCTCAAAATTAAACATGGAAGAGTAAAAGATTATTTGTCCTACCTATAAATATATCATCAGACACATATTTGTATTTCACAATAGCATAATATGATTCCCACAGACAGATGGGCTACACCCATACAGACAGCAAATCCTCCCTCTGTACATTCCCATTCTCCCATAAATATGTGAAAGGAAAAAGTTTTAGAAACCATTGACATATATAATCCGAGAGGAGGAAATAAAATGAAAGCAGCAGCATTGGAGCAATCTAGACTAATGCAGATCTCAAATAGCAGATTTCCTTGTCATTAGAACTTTTACTTTACAGAAAAAGCCTTTTCTATATCTCCCTACCTCATGGTGTAGACTGCTTACAGCAGTTGGGAAAAGAAAGATCCAAATAAAAGTCTACTTTAATTTTTAGAATTATTTAAATTTAGAAATTGATGCAGAATTACAAGCAGTTATAAAGACAAAAACATTTTTCTGTCTACTTGAAAAAATATTAAAAGTATTTGAATGCTATGTTGTACAATATTTTTTTTTCTCAACGGTCAGAGAAAGACATTTTCTCATAAAACTTATAACAAAACTGTTTTATAATGTATCATTAACTTAATTGCTATATAAATTATTAATCCTCATACAGTCCTTATTTTTTATTTTGATTCTGCTGACAGATGGACTTATCACAAAAGTTTTTTGAGAAAAGCTACTGAGAAGACCAGAAATTTTCAGCTCCTAGTCTCTTGCACAATTCTGCATTTTGTTATGACCTGCCTTCAGTTTAACTAGGCAGTTCCTTTGTGAAAATATGACTTATGTATGTTTTATTCAGGTTTTTTTCCTCTTTTCATTCAGTAAGATAGAATTTGAAAAGGAAAAACATTTTTATTACACTTGTCTCCAGTTTCTTAATTCTTAATTCAGTGATATGCTTTCCTCAGGGTGCATAATGCCAAACCAAGTGTTAAAAAATGGGAAAGAAAACCAATAGTTTTGACTTCAGAGAATGTTAGGGTCCAAATTAAATACATTTATTGGATTCATTTGAATACACTTTTGAGTATCTGCTATGGGTAGTCATCAAGTAGAGAGTGATTTCTCCAAGTGCAGGAGTTCTAGGAAGGAACGTGCCAGTGGGCATGGCACTCTATGAGACTAATCACGGAGTTCCATTCCTCAGCACACATGCACAACCCCTCCTTAGAAAGCCACTTTCTACTTATCATAATTCACTCCTGGGGACAGCTCTTGTCCTGGTGACATGGGATGAACTCGCCCTAGGAAATCCATTCTCATGTCCTTTCATTTAAAGTTCATTGAACTCACTTTGACAACTCATTTATTAAATGGTCTTCTCAACCAGTCGCAGGCAGCCCAGAGTGTGACAGATCTTGAAATGAGGAGCTGAGTTACCTGCCCTGCACAGAGCTAGTCTGCTCTTGGAAATTAGAATATCTTTTCTTTTCTTTGTCTTTTTCCTTTTTATGTCTTTTATTTATTTTTGAGAGACAGAGAGAGACAGTGCGAGCAAGGGAGGGTCAGAGAGAGAGGGAGACACAGAACCTGAAGCAGGCTCCAGGCTCTGAGCTAGCTGTCAGCACAGAGCCTGACGCGGGGCTAGAACTCACGAACCGTGAGATCATGACCTGAGCCGAAGCCAGATGCCCAACCGACTGACCCACCCAAGCGCCCCAGAATATCTTTTCTTTTGCTAACATAGTGTTTCTCAGGCCATTCACTTTTCAGCTTTTTTTTTTTTTCCGGGTAAACATGAAATTACAAATACAAGACTACAGCCTGAAATTCAGTCCTGCTATTAATTTTTAAAATGAGTCAAATTTAAATGGCAGCACTAATACAATGGTCTCAGTGGCCTCAGATTTTATTGAGTGAGAATTCCAATGTGTCATATTAATAGGAAAGCAACAATTTCATTAAAAATACCTGATTTCCAAATCACATTTAAGGAAAAGGGAGATGAATACAACAACAGATAAAATCGAAAAGAGGAGCTTGTTACATAAATTATAAATGATGTACCTATTAGCTGAGTCATAAAACAAGAAAATAAGGTAATTGGACTGACAGCAGGAAGAAGAAAGTTATGTAAATGAAGAAAGCCTTGTTAAAATAATCAAGACAAAGAGATTCACTGATTTAGAAGGTAGCACATTTTGAATTGCTGGTATAATTAATCCTTTTTGCTCTCATAAGCTATTCTTTCAAAGGGTCTGTTTTATTTGAAACAAATTAAGGTGGGTTGGACAAGATCAGCATAAGTTGAAGCTTCAGAGGAATGCTGTAGATAGTACTAGTTCTAGAAAGATGCTCTAAAATTACAAGTCCTCAGAGAATATAAAGTAATATGACCTACTTCCTTCTCCCAACTACCATGTTTTATGAAGTACTATAACTGGTGATAGAGAATTGATAGAACTCACTACCAGTTCAGGAAATGCTGCTAAGACTTTTCATTTAGGGCTAGAGTTTTCTTTATTAATCAATACAAGCCCATTCTTAACTCTGTGTTCCTCAGCTAGGTTTAATGGACATGCTAGGAAACTCTGTTCTGATCTGGAAAAAAATTCTGGTCTCAAGGAGTATATAATATACATGGGATTATAATAAACTAGGAAATAAAAGGCAAAATATCTTCCACCTCCATCTAACTGAAAGCATATACACATATACTGACACGTCACACTTATATTTCATATGTGAAATATATAAGTTATGAAATTCTAGCAAAGAGAGTGCATCTATTTTCACCTTGGTAAAATTAACTAAACTTATATGTGACATAACATGAATACTCTCTTCCAAAGAACTTGCTGTTTTCTTAAGCTTACTTATTTATTTTGAAAGAGTACACAGGTGGGTGGTGGGGTACAAAATGAGAAGGAGAGAAAGAATCCCAAGCAGAACTCAATCCTCAAACCATGAGATCATGACCTGAGCCAAAATCAAGAGGCCGGTACTCAACCAAGTGAGCTAACCAGGTGCCCCAAGAACTTGCTTATTCTGATGATGCATTTTTGAGAACATTTCAATATTCTTTTATTATGGAACATTAAAGTAAATGGTTGGTTTTTACTGTGACCTCATTTGTAGAGAATAAACTCATTTGCATGAGGATATAAAACAACAACTCTGAGTAGATTACTGACCCTGTGGAACTGAGGCCAAAAGATATTACATAATTTCTCTAAGCTTCCACAGTCACTTCTTGTAGGAACTTGACTTTGAATCATAATTTTAGCCACTATATTGTACTACTTCTTTAATAATTTTTCAAATAAGACATTGAACTGGATTTTCAAAGATGCAAAGTATTGGCTGTTTATCTAACCATATACATTTTTTTCATTCACTGATACATTTCATTCACCATATACATTTTTGTAATCACTGACTGTATCTTGGATTTAAAAAAAAAAGCATTTGGGTATTCATGCCAACTTCATGGATAACAGCTCAAATATTTTATTCTATAGATACAGATGTTCTGGTGTAGCCAATACCTTAATTATGCTTCTGTTTTATTCTCTTGAGCCAATTCCTATAAATGAATAAATTGGACCTCATCTAGGGAAAGCCACAATTCATGATACGCTTTATTCCAAGAGTATTTTTTGAAATGAGGAGAGACAAGTACAGAAAGTCAGTACTAACAGAGTTTTAAAACTTTGAATGCAAATGTTATGCAGTTTAGTACATTCTACAAAAATTGTAATCATGTTAAAAGTATTTATTACTCTTTTAGAATTTTGTTATTGAAATTGGAAGATGATAGAGGAATAGCTCAAGATATTCATTTACCCACGTGTTAGATCATAAAAATGTAGAAGTTATAAAAGTTACGCTATCTTGATGCAATGGAAACTATATTACTATATTTCTTTTAAACCTAATTCAAAGTGCCATCTTCAAAATATTTCTCCAATCCTTTTAAAATATATTAATCATTAATTCCAAATTACTGTTTAAAACAACCAGAAACTCATGACCAGATAAGCATTGAGTCAAATATATAAATGGGTAAATGATCATGCAGTTCACAGAAGTTCGAACTGAATAATATAATTTGAAAGTATATATTTTTTTTACTTTTTTAATGTTTTATTTATTTTTGAGAGAGAGAGAGACAGCATGAGCAGGGGAGAGTCAGAGAGAGAGGGAGACACAGAATCTGAAGTAAGGCTCCAGGCTCTGAGCTAGCTGTCAGACTGAGGCAGGGCTCAAACCCACGAACCGAACCGTGAGATCATGACCTGAGCCAAAGCCAGATGCTCAACCGACTGAGCCAGCCAGGGGCCCCTGAAAGTATATTTAATCTTACTTGTGATCATAGAGACAAATTACTCACCCCCTTTTTTTTATCTGCAAACTAACAGTGGTAACATTCAATGCTGGTGTGCATGCAGTGAGATGAGTGCTGCATTGCGGGTGTGTTATAAAACATTAGTTTCCCAGAAATTAACTGAATGATATATCTAAAAATGACCAATAAATACTTTTGGTTTACATTCTGGTATTTTTGCTTTCAGAAAGCATTGCATAAAAACAGTCAGGAACACAAAAATGCCTCTAAGTACTTTTAAAAAATCCTTAAATGGCATTTTTATGAACATTAAAAAATCATAGAAGCTTAATTTCACACAAAAAAGGAATTATTCAATAAATTATGTTATAGTCATGGCATAGTATACTATGCAGCCACTAAAATTATGTTCATAAATATTTAATATAAAAGAAAATAGTTAAAAAATAGTGTTAAAAAGAAAATGTCAACTCTATAAAATAGATATCTACATAGGAAAATCAGGAGTGTACCAGTGTGTGAAAGAGTAAATGCTTCTCATTGGCAGTATCTGTAGATTGTTGTTACTACCTTCTTTATCTTTTCAAGATTTGGGAATGAATTCATTTAAAATAATACATTTTATGCATGGGTCTATGCATATGCATGCATGTTTACATGTATACAAATACATGTCTATATTTTATAAACTTTCACTATTTAAACATCAAACTCCCTTCTTGTTTCCTGTATACTATTTTATTTTTAAATATGCCACTTTGGCATACTGGTTACTGCTTTTAAATTAAAATCTACACTCAACATGGCGCTTGGACTCAACAACCCAATCTCAAGAGTCATATGCTCTACCGGCTGAGCCAGCCAGGCACTCCCATTACCTATATATTCTTTTGTCTTTCACACAGACATTTTAATGTGCAGTTTCAGCTCAGAAGAACACGGCATTAACAAATGCTTCAAAAGTATACCACTGTTCTCTCAATGTCTTAGTCTACAAAGTAGATTTTGCTTAACAAATATGAATAAGTAATTGGTCACTGGTTTCCCTTTTTTAAAATTTATAGGTTCTTTTAATGTATGATTTTTTTGGTCTCAGCAGATGAATTCATTTATAAAAACATCACCCCACCAATTTGGAATGTATTTCAGTTAGGGTCATTGATTTTCTAAGAGGATGATCACTTTGTCTACAATCGAACTGACAAATACGTAGCTCTGTTTTTAATTAGCACTGCAACCTATCTGATCTTATCATAGACAGAGCTTTAAATGTTTGACTCCTCATTTTATATTTTAAAAAATGGAATTGAGTTTTGCAAAAATTTCAGAATGACTCCCTGAAAGTCTAATGTTTCTATAGACCAGTGATTTTCCATTTTTTTAAATGAAAGCACTTCTTAAATTTTACACAAGAACCCCACTGTCTCTTGCCTGTATTGTTTCCACTTCAACTAGCTCCATGCCTAGTTTCTCTGAAGGAAGCTTCTAAGACAATTACGTGGATCTCTTGGATTCTGCAGGACACATGGGAAAACCCCTGCTCTGGACATTTAATTAATCAAAAATAAAAGTATAAATTCATAGCACATCTAGACCAATTTCAAATAAATTACGTTTGTTGTGTTGCCATGTTATATTTACCATGAGAAATAACACCACAAAACATTCCATCTGAATAGAGCACATTTAAGGTCAGAGAATTCTATTTAAGGACTCATGGGAGAAATTCTTCTTGGGTCTAAGTTTCAGGAAAACTTTGGCTTTCCTTGAACAGACAGTTTTTTCTAAAGACACTGTGAATTAGGAAACAGTTTCCCTCATTGCACTGGCTGTAAGGAAGCTTAGAGAAACGGACAAGTGTACAGGATGTCATGGCGTAAGTGCTTGTGAGCTAATATTAAGTCTGACTTTGTTATATTCTCACCCATCTCTTCCCTTCATCTTCAAGCATTTTAACTTTTTTGAGACTTTGTGTCAATAAAAACCAGAAGTAAAACTGATTTTTCCCATTTTTGAGATATAATTGACAATAACATTGTATTATTTTAAAAGTGTACAATAGTTATTTGATGTATGTATATATTCTGAAGTGATTACCACAATAAGTTTAATAAACATCCATCACCTCAAATAGTTACAATTTTTTTCTAGTGACGAGAACTTTCAAGATTTACTTTTATAGAAACTTTCAAATATACGATTCAGTACTGTTAACGACAGTCACTATACTATATTTAATGTCACAAGAACTAATTTGTCTTATAACTGGAAGTTTGTACCTTTTGATGACTTCCATCAATTTCCCTCAACTCCCAACTTTGGCAACCACCAGTCTGTGGTTTCTAAGAGTTCAATTTTATAAAATTCCACATGTAAGTGAAATCATACAGTATTTGTTCTTCTCTGTCAGAATTACTTCATTTGGCGTAATGCCCTCAGTGTCCATGTTGTCAGAAATGGCATGGTTTCATTCTTTTGTATGGCTGGATAATATATGTGTGTGTGTGTGTGTGTGTGTGTGTGTAATATTATCACATTTTTAAAATCTATTCATCCTTCCATGGATACTTAGGTTTGTTTCCATGACTTAGCTATTGAAATAATGCTGCAATGAATGTGGGTGTGCAGATAACTTCGAGATAGTGATTTTGCTCCTTTTTGATATATACCCAGAAGGGAAATGGATGGATAATACAGTATTTCTATTTTTATTTTTTTGAGAAACCTCCATACTGTTTTCCAGTGTGGCTGCACTAGTGTATATTCCCATTGACAGTGCACAGGTGTTACCTTTCCTCCACACATTTGCAAGCACTTGTTACCCCTTGTCTTTTTGAGGATAGCTATTCTAATTGGTGTGAGGGAGTATTTTGGGTTTGATTTTCATTTCCCTGATGATGAGTAATGTTGTGCCTTTTTTCATGTCTCTGTTGGCCATTTGTATTTATTCTCTGGAGAAAAAATGTCTCTTCAGCTTCTCTGCCATTTTTCTAATTGAGTTATTTTTGTGTTTCTTTCCTATTGAGTTGTATGAGCTCTTTATGTATTTTGGATATTTTCTATTTATCAGATATATAATACACAAATATTTTCCTCCATTCAATAGATTGCCTTTACATTTTGTTGATTGCCTTTACATTTTGTTGATAGTTTCCTTTGCTGTGCAGAGCCTTTTAGTTTGGCGTGGTTCCACTTTTTTTTTCCTCTTTTGTTCCTTTTGAATTTTGTGTCAGATACAAAAGTCATTGTCTAGACTGATGTCAGGGAGTTTACACCTATGTTTTCTTCTAGGAATTTTATGATGTTAGGTTATGTTTAAGGCTTTGACCCATCTGAGATTTTTTTCTGAATGGTGTAAGTGGTCCAGTTTCATTATTTTCCATGTGGCTGTACAATTTCTCAACACTTTATTGAGGAAACTGTCCTTTCCCTATTGTATATTCTTAGTTTCTTTGTCATAAATTAATTGACCAATTATGCTTTCATTTATCTCTGGGCTCTCTATTCTGTTCCATTGATCTATGTGTCTGTTTTTATGCCAATACTATATTATTTTGATTACTACAGCTTTGTAATATAGTTTGAAAACAGTAAGTGTGATGCCTCAAGTTTTGTTCTTCTTTCCCAGAATTGCTTTAGCTATTCAGGGTTGCTTTTGGTTCCATACAAATTTTAGCAATTTTTTTCTATTTTTGTGAAAAATTCCATTGGAATTTTGATAGGAATTGGATTGAATCTGTAGATTACTTCAGGTAGTATGGACTTCTTAACAATATTAATTCTTCCAATCCATGAGCATGGAAGACCTTTCTATTTTTTTGTCTTCAGTTTCTTTCATCAATGTCTTATAGTTCTCATTGTACAGATATTTCACCTTGTTGGTGAAATTTACTCATAGGTATTTATTTTTGATGCAATTTATTTGTTTGAATAAGGTTTCTGTTCCCTTTACTCTCTTCTTCTCTGGGACCCCTGTAACATGAATATTGTTCCTTTAGATGTTGACCCATAAATCCCTTAAGATATTTTTGTGTTTTATTAATTCTTTGTTCTTTTTGCTCTAATTGGATGAATTCTACTGCCTATTTTTGATTTTACATTCCTTATACTCCTTTTGGTATGCTGTTGAACTCCTTCTATTGAATTGTTTAGTGCAATTCTTCTATTCTTTAGTTCTGTGATTTTTGTTTGGTACTCATATTTTTTCTATGTCTTTGTTGAAATTCTCGTTTTGTTTATAAATTGTTCTCCCAACCTCAGTGAGCATCTTTATGACCATTATTTTGAATCCTTTATCAGAATCACCTGGTTCTTTTGTCTGGAACATATTCTGGTTCTTCAATCCTTGGCTCTCTGTATTGGTGTCTGTATATTAGATAAAACAGCCACATTTCCAAGTCTTGATGGAGTGGTCTTGCGTAAGAGATGAACCTTATCATTCAACGTCTCCCCAGCTCTTGGTTGTTTCTCACACCTCTATGGTTCCCCAGCAGCCTATTTTATTTTTAATAACTTTCAGTAGTTGGGAGTGTGCCAAGACTCTCAGTCAGCACATAGATGCAGGCTGCTTGGAAGCAGGACCTTCAGGCAGCAGTTTTTAAAGTGTTCAATTAATCTTTTCAAGGAAATACTGGGCAATGGGCCTTTCTATCAGTTTCCTCTGTAGTGTGCCTTGGAGGGGGTAACTGCTTAAAAACTACTTTTTGTTGCTGCTATAGCAGAGCTGTGGGACCTTCAAACACAAGCCCCACAGGTTATCAAAGCCAGGTAATCAAAGAGTGCATCCACTGGACCGCGGCTTCAAAAGTGAGGGCATCAGACATGTGCACAAGCTCCTTCCCAGGAGGCACCGGTGAGGTGAAAGGAACATGTGGAGATAGCACACATCTTCCTCCTTGACTTCCAGGGAGAACTGCCCCCAGCTCCTAGGAGTGTGCTAAGTTAGAAGCTGGACTCTCAGGTAGCAGCTTTTAAAGTATGCAAATAGGACTCTTCCAAAGAAACACTCTGAGAAGGGGGTTTCTATATCCTCCCTCTATGCTGAGCCCTGTGGGGAGAAGCACAGCAAGTCCTCACAAGCCTGTTAGGTATTGTTTCCTTCTTTACTGCGGTCTTGTGGGTCTGCTGCATGTGAGCCCTGTTGGCTTTCAAAGCTGGGTGTTTTGGGAGCTCAACTATCAGGTAAAGTGCTAGGTGTTGGGTTCAAACAGTTCATGCCTCAGGGAGAAGTTGAGAGTTGTGAGTTTTTTCCCAGTAGTATGTCACCGTGCAAGGGGTGAGGTGTATGCTGGGAGTATGTCTAAGCTTTTCCCACACATTTATGTGGGTATTTTCTCAATCACCTATGTGTAGGCATTGCTCACATCATTTCTAAATTTCTTTCAGAAAAATTGCTTTGCATGTAACTGTAGATCTGGTGTGTCCATTAGAGAAAAGTGAGTCCAGGATCATCTTACATCACCATCTTTGACTGGAAAATCATTCTCAAGCTTCTAAAAATGTGTACACACACATATACACTCAGATAATTTAAGGCTCCCTTTATGCCAATATTTTGTTGAATGTATTTTTTAGCACTTATTCATGCATTCATTCATTCACTTGTTCATAAAGTCTTCATGGCACACCTAGGCATGCCCAGCTCTTTGGGTGAATAGGATTGCAACAGTGAATGTGACTCGCTTCTTCACCTTACAGGTTCAAGGAAGCCCATTTACTCCTAACTATCAAATATTATCACATCCCATGTTTTACCTATAACTCACAGCCTTCCAACAGTTCTCTTTAATGAATTTTAAGGCAGTCAATGATTAAAGTCAAAACTGAAATTTATTTAATTCAAATAAGTAAAGGATTTAAAAAAATGAAGCTAATACAGTTTCAAATTAATAAAGCTTATATTAATTCTTTTTGGCTTCCTTTTAAATACACTGTGTGATTTCATGTTCTCTAGCACATTTTATTAAAAACCATTCAGTTGAGACATAAATCAACCAAAATTAGCCTTGATGGAAAACTGGAGCCTCTTCTTAAAGAAAAAGAAGTTTCATCTCTCCCTAAACCATATAGTGTATATTATCTCATTATATCAGAATATCAATATCAATACCAATAAGCCACAGCAATGGGCTTGCTTGCCAGCAATGCTATGAACATCTTTAGACATAATTATAAACTATTTATTAAACCACTTTCAACCTAATTTTAATTTAAGAGAAAATGATGATTATAAGGTAACATATAAAAAGCAATCGGGTCTCAAGTTTAAATCTGCAGTACTACTGATTTTTAAAAATTTTATTTTAAAGAAGAAAATAAGAATTTGATGAAATGGTTGCAAATGACAAGATAAAAACAAGACCAAAAAGCAAACCATGTAGATTTTAAAATTAACATCTTTGAAGTAATCTTCCCCTTTAAAACCTAATTACCAATCCTTATGACATTCTGTATTTCAGAACTCAAAAACTGAATTGCATTTAAAATTGAAATAGAGGGGCGCCTGGGTGGCTCAGTCGGTTAAGCCTCCGGCTTCGGCTCAGGTCAGATCTCACGTTCGTGGGTTCGAGCCCCGCTTCAGGCTCTGTGCTGACAGCTAGCTCAGAGCCTGGAGCCTGTCTCCGGTTCTGTGTCTCCTTCTCTCTCTGCCCCTCCCCCTCTCATGCTCTGTCTCTCTCTGTATTAAAAATAAATAAAATATTTTAAAAAAATAAAAAAATAAAATTGAAATAGATATATATTATTATTGAAAAAGGTCTTCAAAATTAATTTCAACATAAATTTACTTTCACTATCTCTTAAGAGTCTTTACAAGGAAGAAAAATTATGAACAAAAGAATTAATGTGATCATCTTTTCTATTTTGAATTCAAGAATGTACTATATTCCCTCTCAAAATTTTTATTTTTTCAGTTTTTCCCCTAGAACAGAATTTTGCATGCTGTCATCTTGATAAGGTGGTATGATAGGGTAAAATTTGGAATTACTATTGCATAATAACATTTATATAATTTAAATTAGACTCCTTTAACTTCACGTCAATTGATTCTTTTACACATTTGTAAAAGTTAGGATTATCTTTTATGGTACAATTGGAATGGGTTTCCCATCTCATTTACTAAATCCCAAAGTCCCGGAGTGCACTACTTGTCAATAGAGTCATTATAGATATTCTAAATACTGACATAAATTACATCAAAATCTAATAGTACGGCTTGATACCTTCTGATAGGGGATTTAGCAAATGAAAATGCATAAAAATATGACCATGCGATTTTACACAGCAGAATGAGAAAGGCTTTATTGAATATGTCCTTTTACTATAATTCGTTGTAATAAAGAACCGCTTTGTCCATAGTCAGAAATAAACAGAAACTGTTGCAAATGGCAAGACCATAGGGATTTCAGGAAAATGACCATTCATATGTATTGCTATTTTACCTCCAATAAATGAGAGTGTGACTTGTGCAAATAAATAATAAAAAAAGAGCAGTCATTAAAAATAGCAATTTGTTAACATTTTTCACAAATTAAGGATAATAAAGTTAATTTATGCAATGATGTCTACCCAGCCCATCTGTTGTATAATCACATATCAACTCAAGGAAAGCTGGACTATATATAAATCAACACTTTATACATCTCGAAAGAATAAAGGTATCTTTGGCTATCGCTGACTGTCTACACCTCCTTGTGGATTAGTTCATATATAGAGAAAAACTCTGTGGATTATCCTGGGGCATTACACTTAATCTTGATCTTTTCAAAGTCACATTAATTATGTGCTCATAAATGTAGTAAAGTATTAATAAAATTTATGCCTGACTCAAAAGTGGTAGAAAAACATATATAGAGATTACAGAATAAGGATCTAAAAAAATAGATACTTTTTTAGAGTAGCAATTAAATTAACAAATTGTAGCTTAATAGAATGTTAATGATAGCTACCATTTATTGATCTAGTATTATATCCTAGATTTTATGCTAATATTTTAAATATATTACCCTGTTTAATCTTTCCAAAATCATACAGAGTAATTATTAATATCCATGTTGAACAAATGAGAAAAATGCTCAGAATTCTTCAGCAACTTGCTCCAGTTCAGACAGGTAGAAAGCCATCATTGAAAGCCAGATACGGCCACAAGGCCAGTATTTTGTCCTCTGTCTTATGTTGCCTCTGATCTAGGTTTAAGAAATCTAAATCTCTAGTGGTGCTTGGGTGACTCAGTCAGTTGAGCATCCAGCTCTTGATTTCATTCCAGGTCATGATTCCAGGGATGTGGGATTGAGCCCTGTTTCAGGCTCCACACTGAGTGCGGTGCCTTCTTCATATTCTTTTGCTCTTTCCCTTTGCTCTTCCTCCCCACTCATGTGTGCTCTCTTGCTCTCTCTCTCTCAAATAAATAATAATAATAATAATAATAATAATAATAATAATAAAAAGAAATCTAACTCCCAGTTCATAAAAGGAGAAGAAAGGCAAGCATATGCAAACAACATCAAAATGTTTGTTCACAGTGAGGACAATATAAGTATGCTATACTTGGATTACAGGTAACTTGTTCTGTGAATGTTCTGCAAGATAAACAAACATTTCTAATAAATTTTAACTTGACAAATGAGTGATGTCTTGCAATGAGTAGTATGTGACATCAAACGAAACATGATCACAACTGAGCTGATGGTTCTTATAATTCGCTTTGGTATATGAGTGCTCTGGATTACAAACATGTTTCCAGATCGAATTATGCTCACAAAGGTTTTACTGTCCTTGCCAAAAACATTTAAAGCACTGTAGCCTTCAATTATAAGAGTCAAGTATAAAGAACAGAGAATGCAATAGTTCTTAATCGATGACCTCAATGAACCCTACCTGGAGTTCTGTATTTCATTCTGGAACCTGTGGTTTCAAAGCAACCTTGACAAACGGGAGAGCTGCCATAAAACAAGGGTGAAAGAATGTAACGACTGTTATCATTACAACCATTTTTCATTTAACACACGTTGTGTGCCTGGTGCTATCTTTGTACTTTACAAAATTCTCTCATTTGATCCTCACAATATCCCCTGAAGCTGGGACCGATTTTCCTTACTTTACCAAAGAGAATATTGGAGCTAAGAAAGATTATGTAATTCTCCTAAGACTACCAAACTAATATATATCAGAGGTGGTGTTTATCTAACAATAAAGCCAAATCACTTCCTGTTATACTGCCTTGCAATATTGAGAAGAAATGAGGAAGTTTGGTATTAGAAAGACAAACACTGAGGTACCTGGGTGGCTAGTTCAGTTAAACATCTGATTCTTGGTTTCGGCTAAGGTCACGATCAGAGTCATAGGCTCCAGCCCCCCATAGGGCTCTGTGCTGACATTGCTGGCCTGCTTGGGATTCTCTCTGTCTCCTCCTCTCTCTGCCCCTCCCATGCTCATTCTTGCTCTCCTCTCTCTCAAAATAAATAAACTTAACATTTTTAAAAATTAAAAAAAATAAAAAGACAAACATTAGAAGGGTTAGACTTAAATTACTGCACAATTCTAAAACACTAAACTAGAAACAACTGGAAGGTGGTAAAGGAAGACACATTTTCCTATAGGAAGGATTTTCTCTTGATCAGGCCAGATGGAGCATTTTTAAGCCACGCCAAGATGATGTCTTAGCACTTGATGCTATTTTCCCCTATGTCTCATTTCTGACTCATGGAGTTTTTAGTTGCAGTTCTCTTAGCTTGGAGTGCTCTTACCTTCATCTTCCTTCTGAGGAGGTAGTGTTAGTGCTGAGCCATAGCGATAAGAGGCTTCTTTTTTCTCAGAGGAGTAACCTTGATCTCATTACCATGTTGCCATTGCCCTTGTTTATTTACTGTTAACTTGTTGATTGTGTTTCTCCTACTAGAACGAATGTTCCAAGAGAAGGCATTTGAGAACTGTTTTAAGGTACAGAGAGGACACTCAGTGAATATTTGTTGAATACAATAAATGTTGTTAAAGCTACTATGCCTTAGATGGAGTATCATTAGATTAAGTTCTCATTCACTCTAAGAATCTATGGCTCTCCTTTTGTCTGATAAATTATGAAGGCAACAAATGGGAGGTGGTCTGCAAAAGGACTGTCTGTGTTCTCAAAACAGCTTAAAACTTTACAACAGCCACACTAAATACGTTTAAGAACATATATATATACAAACAAATGTACAAGTGTATTGTAGAACTTGTAAAAAAAAAAAACTAAAAATCTCTAAAAAATTGTGCAAGACAGTTAGCTTGTATTCTAACTGAATTCAATACAAATTTTCAAAACCCATACACTATGCTTCTTAGTGACAGTATGTGCAGACAGCATGGCAATAAAAGACTATCCCTAATATCTATCTACAAAAGAAATGAAAGTATACATTAGCACATAATAAATAGCATTTTCTTAATATTGTTGATGTGTTACATATGGTGCAGAACGTTACACACATATTTTGTCTTTTAATCCTCAAAACTCACCTATTTCTATGATAGTATTTCTAAGTAATAATTCTTCCATTTTAAAGATACAGGAAGTGAGCCATAAGTGACTTAAGAAACTTTCTCAGAGTCACACTGTTTATTCGTGATAAAGTCATATTTAGACTTAAGGTCAGTCTGACCCCACAGCCTCACTTCTGAATGCTAATCATGATACAGTCTCATCCTAAATGTCATCAAAGCAACAAAAAATATATGCACTATCTCGCAGAGTAGACACATAAAACTGAAATTTATTGGGTTTTTTTCAAAATTTGAGATTTATACATGAAGAACTCACTCAAA